>NC_141707.1:32779197-33114162 GCF_971803275.1 Cyanistes caeruleus | reverse complement strand
AGATGCCAACTGGAATGACTGAAAAGCACTATTGAATTCCATTAGAGCTCTTTGTTTTTAAATCAGTCATTTCTTTGTGAATATCCAACTATATACTTCTTGACCTTAGCTGAGAGTAATAATTGTGAACTAATATTACAAAACATTAATCTGAGTTACTGTTCAATTAATGTTTCTGTTTGAGGGTTATTTTTATGCTGCAAATGTGAAGGAGACTGTGGCTTGTATTACAAATATGTATTTGGACTTGAGCTAGAGCAGAATGCAATTTTCACTTGCATTTCTCTCTCCACTGTATTCAGTCTCATCTCATTAGCTGTAAAAAGACTCAGGTATTGGCTTTTCTTTTTCCATGTCATCCTACCAGAATAAAATAACTATAATCAACAAATCTATAAAAATAAACATTTTTATAAGAGATGCCACAAATAGTCTTCTTTCATTTCGGTGCTTGGTTAATTATCAGCAAAATAACTAACACCATATCCTGTTACCCAAACAGCCCCACCTTATCTATCAATCATGTATGATTTATCAGACTTGATAATTGCTTGGATAATTAACACAGAATTTAGGTTTATTCAGTCTGCTGAAACCTCAGAAATGCCTGCATAATTGCCATTTGTGTAGTAGATGAAGTTATGAATAATTCTTTTTCACATAAATATGAAGTCTGGATTGCAGGCAGCACAATTTCCTCACCCATAGCTATTAATGCAGATATTATGTCATACAAGAGCTGTGGTATTGTCACATGTTAACTATATGTATATAGTTAAAGTAATTAAAATGAAAATAAAGGGAAAATCTTTGCCTTTGTTTGTAGGCACTGCATGCTTCTCTCATGAAGAAGTACAGAAGGAGAATGAAGGAAAATTAGTCTGCTCGGTACAGAAGCAACCAGATTTGAATCCCTGTAATATTCACACATAAATCCTTTGGGAAGCCTTTAAGAAGAGTAGGTTCTGTATCTTCTGTCTACGATCATCTATTTTCACATCAGAATGAGCAACATTATCCTTATATACTGGAGTTTCTGTGTCTACAGCTTGAAAATGAGCCTCTCCTTACTGTTGTAATGACAGGTGTAAGATTAACTTTGTTAGGTGTCTAGCCACTCATGCAAACTAAATTAAATTAATGGAACAAATTTCTCTCGTAATTAAGATAAAAATTCATGTCAGCTGTAACCTTGCTGTACACTAATTATATACAAATGATTTATCATCTGCTTCGCCCAGAATATTAATCCTCAACTCATTGATAACTGTAGCCAGTGTTAAGAGATGAGAGTTGATTAACTATGACAGATTGGGCAACCATAGCACCAAGTGCCTGAACAACCAGTGAAACCAATAATATTCAAATAGCACTTCTTATTTAAAAATGCATTCCCATGGAAACAGATGCATGTTTAATGAGGGATACGGAGATTATTTCAATAATGACTGATATTGGAAGAGTGGGCAGAACTAATCAATAATAATTAAGTCTTTAGCCTGGATAAGATATGGTTTTATAAAGCAGGTTATGTACACATTAGTGAGGTACTAGTTCAGGCCATGTTACCTATAATGTCTTCATGTATTGCTGCTGGTTATTTATTTTCCTACTGCAGCAGATATTGCAGAGTTTACAGAAGTTAAAAAGTCTACAGTCTAGTCTTGGATCCCACCAGCTCCAATAAAAAGAAGAAACAGATGCCACCAGCTGTCCTTTGAAAGTCAACTCCTGCAGTAATTCTGCTTTGGGAAGTTTCTTTACAAAAATGTCATTCTACAAAAAACCCCAAACAACACATGAAGCATCATCTGTTCAGCAGGACACTCATTCATCTCTTGGATGATGCTATATTTTTACTTAAAATTAAAATTATCAAAAATTAACTTGTTGTTATTAGTTTTAATAGGTGGTACATATTTGGGGAAGATTGTTAGTTTATAATGTATCCTTTGATGAGTAAAAAGAATAACAAAGTTGCAGACATCTCCAGGATTTTCAGTTTAGGTCTTGGGCTTTTTTAGAACTAATTCTGTGTCCCCAGGACAGCTTTTTTAAACTAATTGCTCATTGAGGCTCCAAGAATCCCTGTCAGAAAGAAGAAAAACCCCAGTCTTGTTCCTAAGCACTAATAAGGCACAACCAGCCAGCTGAATGAACTAAGTAATATTGCTGTAAGTTAATTACTCTCATGAAAAGCTGGTGTGCCTGAAGACAAGTTATGTATGAGAAGGAAACTTGAATACTAATATAAAACTGAAGGCAACTGCAAAATCAACAGAAAGCATGAACCTGTTATTCCCAGTGGCCAGGTGGGACAAGCCCTGTGAAATCCTGCAGGGATGGACAGCCTGGTCTGCAGGGAATGTAGTGATGGCAGAGAACTGGGGACAGGTCCCCAGAGCTGCCCCCTAACTAGGCACTGCAGCCACAGGACAAGTGGAAAGCTCAGGCTTTCCTGTTCATCAGACTGTTCCATTCTGACACAAAGGAAAAATCCAAGAAATTGGCTCCCATCCTATGGCTGCTCAGGTCCTGGGTTCATGAGAGCCAAGTTTTCTCTGTCTGCTCATTCTTAGTGTGGGGACACCAATTCCTTTGGAACTGGGGTGATCTTTTTCACATAGGCTACACCAGGATTACATCTTAAATGAGAGTTTGAGCCCTTTCTTCTGCTCCCACGTTCCTTAACACCCACTCAGCCTGTGACTGAACACACGTATTCCTGCACAGGGAGCTCCAAAGCTTGGCCTGGATAACAACTTGAGTTCCTGCTGGGGACTGCAGAGCCAGCTGAATGCCAGCCCACGGCAGGGACGGGCTGGACACAGCAGATGGTGAGTGCTGCACGTTTGGCTGTGCTTTGTGGTGACCTTGTAGGCTGGTACTGAGCACACAAACCAGGCTGGCCTCTAGAAACAAGCCAGCATTGCTCCCAGCCCAGCTTCAGCTGCCAGGAGAACCGAAACACCAGAGCCCAGCCATCCCAGCACCAGAACTCTCAACCTGTGCATACAGACTCAGCCTCTCAAAGAGTATTTGAATCACCAGTCTAGGAAGCAAATACTGTATTTCATGATAATGGTCCTTTTCAGCCTCTTGTCCCATGAGGCACTTTCCTTTTTTTTCCTTTTTTTTTTTTTTTACACTTGTCTTACATGCTTCAAAAGAAATTAAAGTTCCACTTAAATGAAAAAGAAAATATGAACTTTATGGGAAATAAAAATTCAAACATTTATTTCTTTCTCTACATTTCCAGCTATTTCAGGGCTAATTGCCTTTGAATTTGTAAATGCAGATAATGAGAAGAATCTTATGTATATGGAATTGAAGAGAATATATGAAGAGCAAGTCAAGTACTTGATATCCAATTTAACTTGGAGTTGGATATCAACTTTAAATAAGCAAAAAGGCCTTAAGTTTTTTCCTCGTCTTATCCCTAGGGGATACATATCTGCTATGAACCTAATTAGCTACAGAACACCATGGATCCTCTAATGAACATTCCTGTGGTGAAATAGAGATGGATCATCAGCATTGCAGGTCCAGTGGGGTGACCAGACACTGCCCCAGATAGTTCTACAAAGATTCAGTTGATGCAAAAGTTTGTGTGCAAACCACTTTTCATGTCTTTGGGATCACCACACAGAAGCAAATCACCAGTAAAAATACTTCACAATGGAAGCATAGAAGAAATGCCTCATGTAAAATTACTTTCCTGAGCAACTGTAGTGACATGCAAACCATCACCTCCCAGTGCTAACAGCACCTTGTGAGATGGTGAGCTAGACCTTGTCCACACCAAAGCCATGACAGAAAAGGCTGTACTGCAACTCCCAGAATCACCCTTTGCAGCAAAGCAAGCAGCAGTTAGCATCAATACAATGGTCCCATCCTACACTGCGGTCCTGCTATAAGTCCTACTGCTCAGTGGTTGGGATAAACAGTTACCTGTCTTTCCAGAGAAAATAAAAGTTAATGGAGCAACTTCAGGGGAAATGCCAGTGTGGAGGTTAGTGGCACTCTTTGCTTAGGAGCTAGAAAGAAAGCACAGTTACAGAGAAGGCTTGTGGTCATTTAGCACATCTTTTCTAGCAGAAGCACAGCACAGACATTTGCCAGTTAGAGTGTCTAAATGCAGCCTTCTGAGAATGGCCAAAATGGTTCTATATTGATTAGTGCTACTTTGGCTAATTGCTGGAGGTAGGAACTAGAAACCCCTGGTAGCCCTCATTTCCAGTTAGAGTTATAGCTGATAGACCTAAACTCTGCTCATGCTGATACAAATAATAGCACAACGCCCTCCGTGGGGCTTCTCCAGCTTAACAGGCACAAGGAGAAGCTAATGCAAAAAATGGAGTGTCCTCAATCTCTTTTGCACACTGAATTATTTTAGCACCTTCTGCCCCTTCCACTCAGAGTAAGAAGTGGGATTACGCTGCCTTGCCCAGCAGTATCACTTCATTCCATTGATCAGGCTCTGCAAACAATGCAATTATCTCAGAAGGGAATGCAGCGAGCCCTGGTTTTGCTACTTCCACTTATTACTGAGGAGCATCAAACTACCCAGCCATTTTCCTGCAGCCATCTTTAAAAAAGGCAATGATCTCAATGTGCTGCTAACCTAATGAGGGCTGTGTGTGACAGAGCCATAGATACATTTTCTCACTAGGCTAATGAGCAAAGTGACAGACAGTGAAACAGTTCACACTTGAGTAATTTTCTAGTCATCAGCAACTGCAGTGTTCATGGGAGCAGAAGCTGGTGAGGGGATGGAGAGCTGTGCAATAAATATACACTGGCTCCATTGGCCAGAATAAGTTATCACTAGGATAGAGGTCTTGGGGCAAACTCCCTTAGGAAATTCAAACAAAAAGAGTCAATTTAAGGCATCTCTAACAGTGCATTCAATTAAAATTAAATTTAAAACGTAGGATCAGCTGTTGGGCTGTGAGGCCACCTGCCCAAAGGAAGAAAAAAATTAGAGATGTAATGAACCTTTACTCCTGATGTCTGCAAGCTGCTCGTGAATCACTGAATAGTACCAGCTTCTCACAAGCATCCATTCAGCACAAAGTCCAGTCCTCCTTTGTCTCCCACCCCAAGAAGGAAACGAGCAGCACGTAGCTCATTATCCATATTGACAGCAAGTGTTTGTGTGAAAAATGCTGTCCTTCTTACATTTTTAATCTACCGGCAACTTCTCCCAGTGAAAGCATTATTTCTCAAAGGAATGTTACTATAAGCCAAGTTTTGGAACATCCACTGGCACAGGCTCCAGAATAGATCCCACAAGGAAACAGCAAAAGCCATTCAGAGCTATGCAGTTCTCCAGGCACTGTTAGTGCACCCAGCACCTCCCACTGTCCTGATGATCAAGTAGAGAAGTGGAAAAGAGACAAAACCCAGGTGCAAGGGAAGGAGCCATTCCCAAAGATGGGAAAACCAACTGGTCCAAGGAGAAACATTTCACCTGCCAGTGGTGTGATCCAGGTCTTGAAGAGATGCACACCAATGATCCCTCTCCTTGGATATTGCCATTTTTGCCACTGATAAAATATGCCTACCTCTCTTCCTTCTCTCTGATGAAGAGAGGAGACATTTGATGCTGCTGGGACAAATAAAGTAGCAGCAGCAGCAGACTCCACCTTTGTCTAATCCCAAAGCTGCCCCCCTGCAAACTGGCCCAACCCTCTAAGCAGAAGGGATGTCAGGAAATAAAAGTGTTGTGGTTCCTCAACCTGGATCCTCCTGCTGTGACCATTCTTGCCACATGTGGGAACCAATACATGGGCAGAGGGACCAGTCCTGTTAACATTCTAACTGTGCTGGAATCTCTTCATGGAGAGCTATGGACATGCTTTAGAGGGGCAGCAATCAGGTGTGGCAGAGCTGCCCTGCAGGTCTGGTGCTGCTCCACAGGCAGCAGTGATCACTGCAACTCTTTCTTTGAGCTGTGGGAATTGGTTGATGGTCAAAACAGCTAAACTGCACCAATCTCAGTCAGCTTCAGTCCACGGGGCTGCCTGGGCAAATATGGGGCCAAAGGGTGTATCAAAATACCTCCCAATGACCTCAGCAGCAACAGACGAGCAATTCAATCCTACTCAGCAAGAGGCTGGAGACAGCACAAGTCTCAGGCTCTCCCACTGAGGGCAGAGCAGCTCCCTGGCAGAGCTCTTGCACAGTGTTAGCTAATTCTCACAGATAAGTCATTTCTGCCCAGATTTTCAAGCTGAAGGACTTGCCAGGAGCCACCAGAGGCACAGGTGCAGTTAGCCAGGAAGCAAACTCAAAGGTCTGGGCTCCTCTGTTCAGCATGGGCTGCTTGGCCAAATCCTATTTATCCAAACTCACTATGAGCTTGGCTGAACTGTTGTTTTGTCTGACATGTCTCCTTGCACATGTGAAACAATCCCTTTGGCTTGTGAGAGAAGGCCTGTGCATCAGGAGGTGAATGGGCTCTGAGTCAAGTGCCTCTGTTCTACTGTGTCTGCTTCCTCTTCCCTGGGTCACCCAAGACAGGGCATTTAAACTCATTGCACCACACTTGTCATGTTAGAAGAACCCAAAATTTATCCTAAAATGTTGTTTTCTCAGATGGGGGGGTAAGCAAATAAACACTGGGATCTTTTAAAATTAGAGAATTCAGTGCTTATCTCTCCCTAACTTTCACTGGGGCTCAGCATTCAATTCCTTTAGCATATTTTAAAGGTCCTTGTCTAGAAAAAGAAACTGGCATTTATGGGCACAGCACAAATATTAAATTACTTTGAATAACTCTCCATGTGGAACTCATGTGCAATAAAAATGGCAATGTTTTTCAGTATAAATAATCACTCATTTCTTGAAATCATAAATCATTCATCTTTTGAATTATTTGTGTCGGGATAAACGGTTAAATCTGTATATAGTATCTAACTCAAAGTCCTGCCCGATGGTCAGAAGTACTCCACACTCTTCAGCTGGGAGAATTTGTACATCAGATCCTTTGGACAAAGGTGCTTAAATTTGAACTTATATGCTTACGTTTAAAAACTCCACCCAACATTTAAGAGTACTGAAAATTAGTTAAAGAGCTGTTTTGAGCATTTTCAAAAATGACACAATGGAAAGCCTTCCAGGTGAAAATGCTCATCACAGATATCCTGGAACACAAAATCCTGTCTCAGGCCATGGCATCTACGCTCTGGATCACACAACAGAGGCAGAGAGTGAAAAAGCCAGGCTTGGGGTTGAAACCAGCCAGTTGTTCCAGGGAAATGGGGCATCAGGATGGGACAGAGCCTGTCATGCAGTGCTGCAAAGGAGAACTGCACCATCCTCGTGGTGGGAGATGCCAGCCCACCGTGTAACTCTCACCATCAACGTGCTGCATTTGACAGCTCTGTGCACCAGTAAACAAACTGCAGCCCAGGTGATTTCAATACCCTGAGACATTTGAGTGTCTGTATAAAAGTCTGTCCCAGACTAAATATGGTGAAAAATTTTTAGAGGGACCTATATGAAACTGTTCCTGTCCTTGAGTAGAGATGGACACAAAGAATCTGCCAAAAAATAGTCATCCAACCAGAATGTGTTAAGAAGATTTTATACAGCAAAAAAAGATTTGAAGAAACTCAGTTAAGGAAAGGTTATGGGAATGTTCATTTTACTTTGTAATTCACCTTAACTGATCCTGTATGTAAACCAAAGCCCCCGGACAAGAAATATGTGCAAAATATATAAACCTGTGAAATGGTGGGACAAATAGTTTCTTCTTCTCTAGTAAAATGAAACACCAGCTACTTGGGAAAATAATTCATGTGCCAAATCTGTAAATATGCTCTACCTCTTTTTATGCTGCTGCTATAATTAATGTAAGAACCTTTAAAACTCCTATCTGATACTTACACTTGTTATAGCAACATATTTAATTCCAGAGCTACATCCTTTAGAAGATTCTTTTACTTCATTCAAATTACTAATCGTTTAGATTCTCTCTGAAAGTCTTTCCTCCCTCACTCCCCATGCATGCTTAACCTAATTAACTATAAATGAGAAAAAATGCTATTCACATAAAAAGAAAATGTTAACCTATAAATTATCCAGTGCTCCTTCCCGAGGCTGGCAACGCCTCTCACAGAAAAGCTCAGATGTTGGTGCAGTATTCTTGGCTTCCTATCCAGTTTCTGCCACCCAAAATCATTTTACACAACACATTACTCTGCCGTTTTGTACATCTGGCAACACTTACTGATACTAAGTCCTCTCCCGTGTTTTCAAGATTACACGAAGGAGGATTTCTAGGATGATTAATTGGAGAGAGAAAATCATTCCTTTATATTTCAAGGAACATTTGCAGAAGACTAATGGTCACTTAAGGAAATATGGCCTCTTTATACCCATTAATGTGTTCCAGTGCTCCCTGTGGGTCACACAATTAACCATCCCTTTGTGTTTCTTTGCTGCCATCATCCAAAATCCTCTCAGTTGTTGTCATCCGTTGAAAATCTTCTGCTTTGCCATGGCCAGATCAAAAGCACACTCAGGTTCATAGGACCGAGCTATCTAAGAGACTTTACACATTTATCCTCAAGATATATTTTTTCCCAGAGGTTCTCAACTGCATTTTGCCAAATTTGAACCTGACAACCATTTCCAAAAGTATTTATAAATACAAATAAAAATTAAAGAGAGACAGTCCTTTATTTTTAAATTCTATTCCCATGTTTTTGTGGTTTTATTCATCTCACTCTCCAGGGTTGATGGAAAGGGTTTTACAGTGCCCAGCACAATACAATTCTGATCCAGAGCTCCAGAGTACCTTGTTGCTATTGCCACTAGTGTTACCATTATTTGGAATTATAACAGTTCCAACGAAACCTGACATAACATATCCCTGTCCAGTAAACCTGTGCCCAGGTACCAGCTCACATCATGGGCACCACCAGGGATGCTGGGCCCAAGTGAAGACTGGCACTAGGCACATATGAAAGAAGTGAGCTTTCCATCACATTTTCTGTAGTTCCCTGCTCCCTGTCACTGCAGGGCTTTGGGTCAGTGTCCCGAGGTCATGAATAGGCCCCCATGGCCCAGGGACTGCTATCACACAGCGTGTTGCCCAGTTTTTGCCTTATGCTAATGAGAGCAGGTTGAACTAGCAACAGCCTCTTGCCAGGACATTAGTGTGCACTCTATTCTGGAGCTGCCATCTCACCAGTTCATGCTTTGATTTACCACCACCTCCATGCACTCCCTGGTGTTTACCTGAGCACTGCCAGAGCTCCAGAAGTGGCAGCGAGTTCTGTGCAAACACTGACACTGTCACCTCTGCAGCCACATCCCCAGGACACTGCCACCTCTGCAGCCACATCCCCTGGGACACTGCCACCTCCACAGCCACATCCCCAGGACACTGCCACCTCTGCAGCCACATCCCCAGGACACTGCCACCTCTGCAGCCACATCCCCAGGACACTGTCACCTCCACAGCCACATCCCCAGGACACTGCCACCTCTGCAGCCACATCCCCTGGGACACTGCCACCTCCACAACCACGTCCCCTGGGACACTGCCACCTCTGCAGCCACATCCCCCAGTATCTCCCGTGTCCGAGCTCAGATGCCACAAGGAGGCTGATGCTGTTTCAGACAATGCCCCAGTCATTCAGAGGACACCAGTGCCAGGCACATGTGGTGCTGTCACCTTCCAGTGGAGATGGCTGATGCCAAGAGCAGCTTCTCTTTCCATAGGGGCAGAGGAGCTACAGCTGTTAGCCAACACCAGGGATGGGTATCTGCTGACAGCTGGGCTTTGTTACAGTTTCCTTTGCTACCCCTGTAACCTGTTCCAGGTATTTTATGAAGTGAAAAATATCAACACTGGGGTTTTTTTGCTCTTGATATCAGAAAACACAAACCCAAGCACAGAAGAAAATGAGAGAGAAAAAGGAGAAATGAGAAACACTGATAAAACCAGGGAGAAATGCTAGATCAAAGCTGTAGGTTTAAAGAAGAGACAAATTGCTTATCTGTTCATTCCCAGTTCCCTGAAATTGTCTCCACTTTGATGGTACTTGATCACAAGCTGAGAAGAGATGGGCCTTCCAGCTGTGAGGAGACAGCCTCATACCAGAACAGGAAAGAGAAGCATAACCTACTTTCCATTCCTGAATATAGTAAAAGAAAATTTCAGGAACAAACTGCTGGCATTTTGCTTTTGCTTTTTGCTTGCATTCCTGCATAGCAAAATCGAGACAGACTTAATGAGAATGTGTGCATTATACAGAGCAGGAAACACTGTCACCATTACATAAATTAGTGGAAATTTTTATACGTACACAATTATGCTAAAATATTCTTATTAGAGATATGTGTCAAATTCAGGAGAAGATAAAGCCATTTAATCTCTTCATACTTTACCGTTGCTTCAGGAGGATTTACAGCACTTTGGCAGAGAATTACAAAAGTCATCCGTGTACATTCACTCATAGTTTTACCGTAATTTTCCCACAGGAAGCCTCTTGCTCTTTCCTGTGATCACTCCAAAGACTGAATCAGCACCACAGCACCTTACAGACAGACCCCCTTCACACCTATCCCCACAGTCTCACTCAGCCTTAATGCCTGCATTTTGTGTCCCCTGCGCTTCTCTGGTGCCACATCCATTCCCTGTCTCCCATTTCCCATCAGAGGCTGAGCCCATTCCTCCAACCCTCGCCAAGGGAACACCAGCCACTCCTGCCTTTTCACAAACCCCTCACTCCAGTGCCTGCACAAACCCCAATTGCTTCCTTCCCTGTTCACTGCCAAGAACCCCTTTCATCAATGGGTTTGCAGCACTAAAATTGCTAAGAATTTTAGTTAATTGGTACTAATTATAGTTAAGAGTAACTAGAGGCTCATTCACAGAGGGGAGGGAGGACTGAAGGGGGAGAAATATAATTCAGTATGCTTTCAACTCTGTACACACACTTAGCTGAGCAGGGTTAATAAGAGCATCAGCCTGGTTCCAGAGCACACAAGAGGTAAATAGAAGCCATTTTTCATGTTTTATTCTGCAGGCACAGTTTTACCATGGCCCGTTTTACAAGTGAGGTAAATGAGTCATAGAAAAAGCAAGTAGCTTGACCAAGGCTTTGCAGTAAGACATCGGCAACACAGAGAGAGCTCTGCAGGAACTACTTTCCAGCCCACTTGACCCTCATAGGAACAAAATCTTGCCTTATTTTTATCATTATTCCTGTGTAGTAGCTACCCTCTTCTGCAGGATCAGATGTTTTAGGCTAAGCTGTGGCACAGCTGCATAATTGAATTTGAATTAATCAATCTTAAATACCTGATTAGGTAAACACAGCAAGAAGAAAATATCTGAGGAAAAGAAAACTTCTATCAGAAATGAAATTATTACTTGAGAGGCTAACATCCTGCATCAGTTTACGAAAGATAAGATTCAACATGCAGTAGTGGAAAAATATTAGAAAGTCTATTAGGAGACACTTAGGTGAATATTGTGTTCCAACCTTTAAAATCCAAGCTGTGCCTTAAGATTGTAACTATCTTTTTGCTCCAGAACAACAACAACAACAAAAAAATACAAAAAAAAAATTGAAAGGCACAACTATTAAGCAAGGATAAAGGTTGAGTCATAAGCAAATGTCATGTTATAGATTTACCTACCAACAAGAAGGCAGCGGGGTTCAGGTCAGAGGTTAATGAAAGACATCCAAAGGTCATTCAGTGATTATGTGAGAGCATGAGTTTAATAGGGCACGGGGACGACAGACACTGACAGAAGATTTATACCAGAGGTGATGACACCGCTCCGAGTAGTGCTGATAAAAAGAGCCCCAATATGGGCCTGATCAGAATGATGAATGGTGCACAGGGCTGCTCACACTTCTCATTATAAGCTCCTTCACTCATGGTGGCACTTAGCAGCGTTTATTTACTGGGGTTTGATGGTACTGAGCAGAAGAACAGTATATCTAATACTTTAAATGTAGACTTGCCATATAAAAATGAAACAAGAGATAAGATTAGACCACTGAATAATTGCCCAGCTTTCCTGCAGAGATTATATTCACCAGTGCTAACATTATTTTTTTCCTAATGTTCTAGTGTACGAACAGCTCAAGTGAATTAATTTTCTAAGGCAGAAGGTCAAAGGAAAGTAACTGATAAGCGTTGTGCCTGCTATAGAATATCACTTTACAATATTCTCGCTTCCTCATTTATCAGATAGAGAGGAAGAGATAATATAATAAAGGTATATAAACATATTTTTTGTCACGATGAATTTAGTTTTAGTTGTCCCAAGTGCTGTTTTTCCTTGTGGCTCTAAATAGGAAGAGGATCAGAGAAGTCAGCCAAAAATGTCAAAATAAAGAAAACAAAAGAACCCGACAAAAAATCAACAACAAACCTTAGGACCAAACCCAAGGAAAACCGAGACCTGATAAATAACATGCACTGCACCAAGAAACTCCTTTTCAGACTGTTATATATTTATCAAACCACTGGAGTGTGAATTTATGAATAAGTCTTATCATCTTTCAGGCAGCAGGCACAATAAAAATTAGAACTACAGAAAATTGTGGGTATTACGAAAGGTTATTTCTAGCAGTTCATGGGTATCTGTAGATGGGAATATCACAGAAGGAAGTTCTGTACATCTTTCCACTTGCATCTTCACCCAGAGACAGAGCAGTACTGCATGATGGCACAGTTAACATTTAGCTGCACATGCAGCAACACAAATAAATTCTTACTCAGCTAAGAGGTGTTGTAAATAGTGTATGTAATTTTAAGAGGTGGAGAGCTGTAACATTCTGAGCATCCAGTATCATCTCCCTCCAAGACAGTTCATTTAATTACCTTGCCTGTGCTGCCATCATTGCTACTTCCCAATGCATCTGTATTTTACACCTGAATATGTGATAAACAGGAAAAAAAAAACCCTACCTGCATTTTAGAAAGAAAGAAATCTCTGCTGAGTTACCTTGAAAATCACACAGTGGGTATCTAATACTTGAAGGGCATCTGGAGGTCCAGTAGATCCCTCAGGATAAGGGGCTCCAGAAAAACAGATGTATGTCAGGAAAAAGTTGCTGAAGTGTCACATCTAGTTAATGGAGAGAGGAATTACAGTCCTCTGCTTGACTAGGAAGAGTGAAAAAAGAAAAACCGATGTAAATAACAGCTTATCCCTGTGCAGCACATGAGAACTGTGCACTGGGTGAGCCAAAAGGGAACACAAGAGGTGCTGGCTTTGCATCAGGCTCTGTAACATGGCAAACTCCAACCTGAGAGAAAGCCATGCCTTTTGTTACCAGCCCACCAACTCACACCCCTGATACAAGTCACAGACTGGAATTTCTCATTCATCTCTTTCATCTACACCCAGAGTAGATGGATATACATATATATATATATATATGTACTTTTTTTTTTTCCTTTTAAAGGACCTCTCTCAGTTTTCCAATGTTTTCCAAGTAGTGCAGAATAATTTACCAAAAATATATGTAACAAACATTTCTCAATAGCAGATTGTTTATTAATCTTCAACATCTGGGTACCTATTTTCACCATTTTTTTCATCACTAAAAATTAAAAGAAATATATCAACAAGACCATTAAAATACAGTGTGTGTGTGTGAAAGGTACATTCAAATATATGAAAATCGATGAAAAGGCAGGAGGCAGAACGGTTTTGCTTTAAAGCTCTCTAGTCATCAGTGACACTCTGTCATTCAGCATGCTTTATTGTCCACTTGAATCAAATTAATAGAACAATCTAAGGGAAGCCACAGTGTTTCTTGTACACAGTGTATTTATTAGTGAGGCAGACAATAAAATGTTAGTAAAGCATCTGAAGTGGCTCTACACCAAACGAAGATGACATTTCTTACTTATGAATAAGAAAAAAAAACCCTGAATGACAATCCTTATTTATTATGCAGAAAAAAGAGAAAGCCAGGATGACTGAAATTCTGCCTATAGAGCAAATAGAAAATGTATCAGTTTTGTAGCACAGACGCAAGAGACCAAGTTTCATCTGAAGATATAAGATGTAACATCACTGCCGGTTCTTAAGTTAAGATCACTTTTTCTGAAGCAGCAGAAATGGCAAAATATTACTCATTTTGGCCCGTGCTCTGGTTACAACCATGTAAAATGACTTCTAAATTCTCTAATAATATATAGCTAAAATCTCATCACTGGGATAAAACATGATCTTTATTCTGTTGCACCAAAAATACTGGGAAATTATCTAAAGTCCAGAAATTGTATAAGCAGATAACTCTCAAAAAGGCTACTGCATAAAATTCCCTTTTAAAAATAATATATTTGGCAACTGACACATGGCTTTGAATTTATTTGGAATGGACCTTCCTAAGACTCTAAGGATGCACGTATGAGAAACTGGTGCCCTTTCTCAAAGTAATTATGTTATCTGGAGTCCAGCATCTGCCCTGCACATCCAAACTCAAAACAAACTAATTATCAGATAATCTAATCTGCCAGATTTAGATCAAATCTCCAGAAGAACTGGTTTCTAATTGTAGGTATATGCATGTATATATGTGCATATCTGTATGGACAATATTTTTAGTTTAACACTCTGTGAATTTAATTAATTTAGTTCTTGAGAAAGCTTTCTTCGGAGAAAGGCCAGAAAAGAAAGTACTGTGACAACAGCCATAAATCCACAGCAGAAGATCAGCAGGGTAAATAGCACAGGGCACAAGTTGTATTTAAAGTGTTTGTGTTCACTTCAAGTACGTGTGTTTATCTTTATGCGAGTCCTGGCCTGCTCAGAGTACTTCAATTCCTGGGTAATGGAAAGACCATCAGAAACCTGAATCTCATCATCTTGTTTCATAAATGAATCACTCGAGCAAAAAGAAGAAAACAACTTACCAAAAAAAAAACCCACTAAGAACAATCCAAACACAAACACAATACTGAGATTTTGTCTCTGCAACTTGAAGGCCAAATTCTTCACTGGAGTAAATTTACAATGACAGCAGAAATTCACATTTAAAATATGTTGCATAGGAGTAAAGGGCTAAGACAAAATCCAGGAGCCACTTTAAGCTGATCATAGTTCAGTGTTCCACATGAGCAACACAGCTGAGCACGTATTTTTCAGTACCTCTGAAGTCCTGTGTACTTTAGTTCAACTTCTGTGTGATAATTCTACTAAAAGAGGCAAGAACTAAAAGAATATCTTTCTCATTAAACCTTCTTAAGCCTTCCTCATTAAACCTTAGAAATATGTGGAAGAAAATATAACTGATTCTGTTAACAGATCCATTTGCCATCACATTAAAATGTAAGTTCAGAAGGTTCATACCCCGTGTTCTGGTAGTAACATCAAATCTTACACACCACGGCTAAGCCCCTGCTTTCATCAGAAAAGGTCAAGTTTAAGCAGTAGCTCAGAAATCCAGGGCAGCCTAATAATTCTTTGCTGACACCAACTAGCAGGTCACTATAGAATAAAGAGACAATTCTTTATCTTTTCATAGTGATTATAGCCAAAATGGTAATATAATTATGAAATAGGAAAAGGCCTGAGAAGTCTGCAATACTAATTCCATTTATATTATATTCCCATAGAATCACAGAATGGTTTTGACTGGAAAGGACCTTAAAGATCATCCCATTCCAAACCCCCTGGCATGGGCAGGAACACCTTCCACAGGACCAGGTTGCTCAGAGTCGCAGCCAGCCTGGACCAGTTATGTTCTTGTCTTCCTTCTCTAGCACATGGCTCTCCAGTGGTGCCTCTGTGACCCTGAGACTTTATAAAAACTATGCATATAATTATGCTGACTCAGGCAATTATTAATCCTCCTTGTCTTTCTATAGCTTCAGGGAGACTTACACGGAGTTGATTACCAGGTACCGCTCCGTTTATCCCGCTGTTCCTTGCACAATCCCGTTGCCCAACACCAGACTTCACTGCTGCCTGCCGAGCTTGCTGTGGCTGCATGCCATGTGCTCGGAGTGTTCCCAGGACAGCACGGGCTCCTGCCCTGAGAGCCTGCATTGCTCCCTGCCTCCTGCTCTGGGCCTTGCCACGGAGGCAGTGTGTGAGCCAGCACTTGCTCCATGCAGCACAGAGCTGCCAACACGGGAATTTCTGCCTGCTGCGGTGCAAAATAACCAGGAGGGACCAAAAGAGTGTCATGAATTTAGAGTGAGATTCAAGGGCACTGTGCCGCTGTCTCCTCTCCTTTATCAGGCTCTGACAGCCCATTAGTAATGGCATCAGATGGGGTGTTTTATTGTCTGAAATTGTAGAGATTCTGGCACTAATTGCACAGCCACAGAGTGTGCAATGCTATTCCAGATACCCCAGAGTGTCCCTTCCCCAGCCCCAGCCCAGCCTCAGCAAGGTAAGGGTCTTGCAGGTGGCTGTCACATCCCCAGCTCCATGCAGGTGTCCTGGATGCCTTCAAGTATTTCTAAGACAGACCATGAATCCTGTGTTTAGGCATCTGAATCGCTTACTGACTGTCAAAAGCAACGCCAGCTGATGGAATATATTTCATTAAAACTGCCCATAATGGAAGATGGTGTTTCTAAGTGAGCTCTTAGTTCCCTTATTTTTGCATTTGCAGCCTGTGCTTTCTGAGGGAAAGGTCAAATTTGTGAGGAAGCTGAATGCTGCAAAATGGATGTGTTTGTTGGAAATGAGAACTTGTGATATTTGAATTGTCACTGTAAATTTGCAGATTTCTGTTGGCTAAGAGAAATAGACATTTTTCAAACTGCTCTGTAATGTGTCCTTCCCAGCACTGTCAATGCCAGCAGTGATTGCTGTCTGACAGAAGTGCCTGAGACTGCTGCAACACAAACATTCCTCAACACTGACCCAGATAACCTGTGCTATTGAACAAATTACACAGGATAACATCATTATCTCCTTATTCTGAGGCCTAAAAGTCAGATGTCTATGAAGTTTGGCACCTTTTCCATTTGCAACAGGTGAAGGAAAGAAACAGGCCTCTCCAGAAGACAATTTTTAAACTTAAAATAGATGCATCAAATGAGCACAAGGATCACACTTTGTGTGTGCTATTTCTTTCTACCACTTGCAGCGGAATCTGCTGCTCTCTCTGGACTGAAAACTCTGCAGGAGTAGTCTTGTTCAGGCTCAGATAGGACAGATCCATAGGATATCCTGAGTTGGAAGGGACCCACAAGGATCATCGAGTCCAGTCCTGAGCCTGCACAGCACCACCCCAAGATGTGTGCCTGAGAGGTTCATGCTCTGCCTTTGTACACTGAAGGGCAAAACAGGACAGGTTATTGCCCTATCTCACAATAATTTAAAATGAGTTGCTGATATTTTTTGTAGGCCTAAGTATAAAGTCTGTATCTCTACAAATATAGTGCCAACTGAAATAAATTCAGTCAACAGTGTTGCCAAATGCAATTGTCACTGTGATTGCCTGCTAATGACTTCACAGAAAACCTTGGGGTCCTGGGCAGAAGCTTTCAAGTGCAGTTCCTAGAATCTTCTCCTTCCTTGTGGATCTGAGATGTGACAAAGGAAATGAAGGAGGGAGAGGAAAAGGAAGGAGGGAGGGAGGCAGGAAGGGAGACAATCTGAGTTTCATGGGGAGAGAAACTGAATCTCCAAACTTAGATACGTTAATTTTTGTTCTAACTTCAATGACACATATATTTAAAATATTTTCAATCAAGCCCAGA
Organism: Cyanistes caeruleus; assembly: GCF_971803275.1. Classification (NCBI taxonomy): domain Eukaryota; kingdom Metazoa; phylum Chordata; class Aves; order Passeriformes; family Paridae; genus Cyanistes; species Cyanistes caeruleus. The sequence continues at coordinate 33,096,453 of NC_141707.1, read as the reverse complement.
GAAAAAATTAACTTCTTGTGCAAGGCTGCTTTTGTTCTCAGACTGTAGTTTTTCTGTTTGCATTTCTTATGCCATTTTCTTCATCCACTCAGCCATCTATTTTGAGCTTGATTTGACATGAATTTCCTCCTTGCCTTTTTTACATATACTTACTCATCTGCACTGACCTTATTTTGACTCTTAGCAAGTGACACACTTATGACAGATGCACACACTCACAGGACTAGAATGCATTCAGGTACATTCGCTGTTTACCTTCAGGCTCCACACTGTCCTTGCTTCTCACCAGAAGCCACCACTGAAAAAAGTCAGTGTCCCAGATATTTAATCTGTTCCTTGAACCTAGATGTTGCCTGGTGAATATATAAAAATATGGTAGGAAGTCTTTAATTTCTAAATTCCACATTTGCATGCATTCTAACATGACGATGATTACCTTGCATTTTCAGTATCTTGTTTAAATGTCACAGTCCTTCAATGCTCCAGCTGTTTGAGGCTCTTTGGCTCATGATGCAATGAGGTTATCTTGGCAAACTTCTGACTGGGCTGGGCTCCATATCTCAGAAAGCACGGCCATGGCTGGCAGTGTTTACTCCCTAGGTGACTATTTCAGCAAGTGCTGAATGAGTGTGGAAACCAGATCAGGGTTGAGCCACGCTGGCAGAATGACACAGGGAAATCCAGGCACATAAATAAGGGACTTCAGCTCCTGGAGCTGACAACACAGCATCTATTGCAAGTGGCTAAATAAATAAATAAACCAAAATGCCTTTGATATCAGCCCTAAAACTGCATATCCTGTTGCTAACCTGAGATAAGCACAAGTCCTTTTCATAAGTAGGAACGCACGTGATCCGATGGCTTCACACTGCTGCTGTCTCTTTTCCCTTTCCTCTCGAAAATGCCAACACTATTGGAAAATCAATTTTATAGAACTTGTCCACTGCTTGCTGCGCTCTTGCCAAGACCCCGGAGTAGTTCACAGCACGCTGCTCTGTGCCTAACAAGCTCCTGTGCTGCAGGCCTTGTCAGCCGTGCTGCTCTCTGCCCGTGACCCAGCTGTGTGCTAACCTAGGTGGCTACTGCACCTCCTCTTGCAGATAATAAAACACAGAACAGCATCCTCAGCTAGTGAGATAAAAGGCATTTCTGGAAAACATGCCCAGTTCTATTATTCTTTATTTATGAAGGCTTCTGTATGTATGGAGAACTTCCAAAAAGGCTTTGGAAGAGATTTGCATTTCTGAAGAATATTTAGAACTTACAGTATCATTTTTTTCCAGTCCTAGCTAAAGGCCCCAGATAACAGCAGTACTTTATATAGTTGTCTGCAATGTGGAATGAGGGAGGGACAGGCATTCTTTGTTGCAAAACTGCTGCTGGTCATTGGCCATGCTTCAGCACAGCTCACAAACAGGCTTCTGCAGAAGGGCTGTCATAGATATTTAGGATCTGCAGACTGTGCTTGAAGAGCTCTACGGACATTCATTCATGCACCTGGCAGAAAGCAAACCTGGCCTAATCCCTGGGAACAAGGTTCCCACACAGATAGTTTTCTTACACTGAGTGCACTCTGTGGTTGCCCCACTATTGGACACAGTGAAGGCCTTGGAAAAGAACAAAAATCTTTGACCTGACGTTGTCCTTTATTTATATTAATTCTGGGAGTCCTACCAGGCATCAGCTCCAGACTTCTACAGAAGGCTTTTTCTTGCCATACACATAGGCTTTTCCCAAGTTACACACGATACAGGTGCAGAAACACCTGGTATTTTATCATGGATCACCACACAGACTCGGGTTAGGTTTTTCTACCTAGTCTCTTATTATTTTTTCACTTTCTCACCCATTCATCCGTGTATCCATATACCCATTGTCTTTCTTACTGTTCCTTTATAGTCCTGCTGCAGACACACCTCCAGTCAAGCCAACTGACCTTGGCTCACTCAACCAGTGTCCCAGGCAGCTCTGAAGGCCCATTCAAGTACAGCTTTTAAAAAGCCATTGTTAGGGACAGAGAGCAATTCCATTTTTTCTACAGCCTAAAGCGGCTGCTTTAAACTCCTCTGCTCTATATGAACTTCCCTGAGTATTTCACTGTCAGATTTATTATATCCAGAGCAATACTGATGTCCCAAAACTAAATTCAGAGCATTCTGTATTATCTTGTTCTGCAGCCAGTGCAATGAAACAACTCTGTGCTGCTTTCCAAGAGGTGATTCTCCCATGATGTTTCATAGCAATTCCAGTCAATTCAGAGCAAATGCCATTTCTCTGCAGGTCATATCTCTGCCTCCTTTCTCTGTAAAACTATTTGATGATGCATTTATTTTGGCAATTTCCAATTCAGATACATTTTTGTATGCTTTTCCCTCATGCTTCTCCCATTTTTGTATAATGGATATTGTGCCTGCAGTGATTATACCAACACTGGTTATTTATTTTCTCACATATTAGTTTGAATATGCCTCTATTAATATGGCTAATATTTGTCATATGGTCACTTTTTTTGGTAGGAATTACTTGTGATTTTACAGTACCAAACACAGCAGCAGACTTGACTGTAACTAATCCAAATTTATTGACATACAATTACCTGACTATATTTACATGAGTCTGGAGAAGGAAAGATCCAGCAATCACTGGCAGTCTCCATCTACTTATGCCAGACATTTCTCTCTGCAGCACACACTTGATATTCCCAAAGCTTTGGATTTCAAGCTTTCTGATGGTCCTGGTCTTTAAGGCAAAAATAGATATGGTACTTTGTTCTGCTTCAGGCATGTGGTTGGCCACAGGCATTTATCTGACATTAAGGAAAGATACTTTGTTTGATTAAAAAAACCTTTTGTCTTTCTTGATCCAGAATTTGGCGTTCAAGTACAGCAAAATAACCATCTAAACCGCTGACAGGGCAGGCAGCTCAGCAGAATTACTGAGAATAAAAGTAATTTTTTTCTATTCTGTGTGAAAAAAGCCAAAGTTAAACAATTTGAAAATTCATTTATTGCTCATCTAAACCACAACGAGTTTCTGCTGCTGCAAATGTCTCCCCCTTCCATTCTTAGTATGTCTGTTATAGACCCATATCCTTCCCTCTGAGTTTGTACATGTTTGGTGGCACTGCTAGTCACATCATACCAGAACAAAGAAACCACAGTTATCACTAAGGATGTCACTACAGTAAACAGCTATAAATTCCATCCTACCCAGTCATTATTCTGGGAACTGTATGGGGATAGGCACTGAATCTCTGTAGACCTCATAATGTGGAAAGCTCTGTCAAACTCTTTGCAGTGAAATACCTTGGTATTGGAGGAATGCAATGTGCATTTTTAATAAATAGTATTCAATATCAGTGTGAGAAAGGGAAGAGTTCATCAATAGAATAATAATATGTTATAATGAATATGTGTAATACACAAATGAACATAACAGCATTATTCTCACAAATTCCATATATAAATCATGTGTTTTATTGTGATGGTTTTATCATCTCTAAGGCTAAACCAAATCATTTTCTGCTTCATGTTGTACATTTTCTCCAAAAGGCCCAAGCTGGAGGTGAAAACGTGGCTTCTGGAGTATGGAGATCTGCAATTTTGTCCTCAATCAATAAAGTCAAGCACTTGGGAAAGTCTTTGTGGGACCAGCTGCTCAGGAGGGTGGGAGCTGGGCCGGCAGCTTCAGCTGGGGACAAGGACTTCATTCCCACCATGTGTGTGCCTGAAGGTGCAACAGGCTGTGGCACTGCCCCCAGCCCAGCTGGGAACACGGTCATGGGGCAAAGCCCAACACATACAGCTTTTCTTTTAATTACTGGATCACAGAACGTTAGGGGTTGGAAGGAACCTTAAAGATCATCCAGTCCCAACAGCCCCTGCCATTGGCAGGGACCAAGGCCTTATCCAACCTGGCCTTGAACACTGCCAGGATTGGGGCATCCTCAACTCCCCTGGGCAACTGCTCCAGCGGCTCACCACCCTTACAGTAAAGTATTTCTTCCTAATAGCTAACCTAAATTGCCTGTCTTTCAATGTGTACCCATCACTCCTGCACACAGGACTCAGAGTGAAGCGCTTCTCTAACAAACCTCGTGGCACGCCTCCGGACGCGCTCCCGAGCGGCAGCCGCGGCCCCTGAGGGCTCAGGGCGGCGGAGCGGGCGGGTTCTGCCGGCGCCTGCCGCGCTCCCCCCGCGCTGCCCGGCCCGGCGCGGCCGAGGCCCGGCGGGCGCTGCGGAGGCTGCGCGGGGCGGGGACTGCGGAAGATGGCGGAGGCCGAGTGAGTCCCGGCGCTGCGGAGGGGCAGGGCTGGGCCGGGGCTGTGGAGCCGCGGGCCGGGACGAGCCGGGCTGGGCGGGTATAGCGGCGCCCCTCGGCCCGGTGCTGCTCGCGGGCTGGGGCGGTGCTTCGGGGCCGGGCCGGGGGCGACAGAGGGGGAGGCCGGCGGGGCCGTTCCCTGGCAGCCGGGACAGCCCGTGCCCGGCGGCGCTGCCCGGGCCCGCGGCTCCTTCGCCGGCCGGGCCGGGCCGGAGGTGCCGGCGCTGCCCAGGCGGGCTGGGCTCTGCGGGGGCTCGGGGCAGAACCGCCCCGATGCCTGAGAAGCGATGGTTTGCTTTGCTTTTGGCGTTGCCTCGCAGCAGACGGATGGTTTCTTGCCGTCTCCTACGTGGTGTAGCCCAAATAAATCTCGTTCTCGGCCTTACCGTGCCGTGCCCGGTGTGGTTGTGTGGTGTCAGAAGCTGTGAATCGCTCCCGGTGCGCAGGGAGAGCACAGGGGAGCAGGATGGATTTTCTCCTTAGGAGACAGTTAAGTGACTAAGTGTTCTGAAAATGTCTAGGGCGATAATTTACTTGTTAACTTTTTGCACAATGCCAGACACCGTGCGGCCGCCTTGCAGGTCGTGTGTGGTGCACGGTGGGTTGAAAAGCTTGGGCTCGAGTCTGTGTGTTTGAGCGAGGAAGGAAGTGCAGCTGAGACTCTGGCAGTGCCAAGCCTGCAGCTTTCAGTGCGGTGTTACAGCTGTGAACGTGCATTCCCAAGAAATGAGGCCTCAGAAGTCTTGTTGGTTCAATATGTTGTGATCTGTTCCTGTCTGAGAGAAAACCTGCTGTAAAACATAAGGCTTAAAAGGAGAGTCTCTGCTGTCTGCAGGAACTGTGGCCTCCTATTCAGTAGGGACTGGAGTCTTTAGAGATGATAATTTAATTTCCATTAAAGGTGATGATAGTATATATCTGTGCTGTGCCAGGATATAGTGTGTCTAGGCTGTCTGGGGCACTGAAGAATATTTCCTGAGCACTGGTAACTTTGCTCCATTCCCCAGTTGCTTTGTGGCATGCCAGAAGCTCTTAGGGTCAGTGGAAAATCTGGAAACAGATAAAACAAATAGGAATGATATGTGTAGGGTGAGAAACCACCAGGTGCAAACGACTGCATCGTGCTAGTTTCAGACCTTGAATTACTTTTATAAACGTCTGTCAATATGTACCTACCCAGGTGCCCTCACTCTGGTCAGTCTGTTTATCTGCTAATAAAAATATGTTGCTCGTGTCTTGAATAACTTGCACCTGCAGTGCTTGTGTAGAAGCAGTAAGAGATTTCCTTCCTGTTGCATTTAGATAAGCCTTCACCATTAAATATGTATTTGCTGAATGGCATATTAAAAAAGTGTAAATTACACAAATGCAGGCTTTATGATTTGAAAGTGATTTATACCGGAATAAAATTGGACTTTCATTTGATCATCAGCATTTCTAGGAGAAAAACTGGTAAGAGCCAATCAGTGTTTGCATTAGTATTGCCATGTGGGACAGTACATGATTCTTAATTAGGCTAATAATTCCTGTAGTTGAAGAATTACAAGAAGCAGAATCTTGTTAGAGTGAGATACCAAGAGAGAGTGTAAAATGGGGAAATAATCAATGCAGGGAAATTATTGATAGATTTCATCAAAGATGGATTTGGGCTGATCTCTCTCAGTATTTGTGGGGTGGAACTAGATGTTCTCTAAGGTCTCTTCCAACCTAAAACATCCTATGATTCTATTTTAGTTGATAACCTTGGTGCACAAAATAAGATGCAGTAAGGTGCTTGCTGATGACCCAAAGCTGGCAACATTTGCAGGGCCAAAGAGAGCTGAGGGATTCTGCGGGGAAAAATGGATTGAAGTTAGGTGTGTCAAAATTAAATAACACCTGTGGGCTGAAATGCAGTGTGCATGGTCTGGTGCTGCTACCAGGGAATAAGGATTTTAGTAATAGGAGGGACTTGAATGTAGTAAAGGATCAAGGGACATGAGCAAACCACTTTATGGCTGAAAAAATAAACATCCTGTGTGCTGCTCAGTAAAGAAAGACCTGAAAGTGTGAACTTTCTTATATATCAGTTCAGGTCATGCATTTTAAAAAAGGGATATGCAGACTTCAGGAAGTATCAAAAGCTGTTGGGATGGTGAAGTAAGTGGAGAGTTAAGAGCATAGCTTATTTTCCTAGGCAAGCTAGAGCTGAGGAGGGACATAACAGTTTGAAAACTCATGTTAAGCACAGTATTCCTGCAGAGTTTCTAATTGGGAGCTACAGCCTCCAGTGCCATGTGTTGAAAAGGCTCCTGTAAATTCTGAGAATTCCAGTGATCACCTGGTGGGCAAAGCCCCAAGGGACATGAGGGAGATGCTCAGCTGAAATAGTGATGTTTTTGTGACTCCATGGTTTCTTTGCTGGAGGCTAAATATATGATCCAGGCTCCAGTGCTGTGCCATCCAGAACAGGCAAGAAAAATCTGGAGCACCTCCTTTTTGCTTGAAGGAAGTTTGCTTGAAGGAAGTGTTGCAGTGCCAGTGCCAGCCTTGATACAGACATCAAGGAGCTGGCAGTCTGACTCAGGAAGAAGCCTGACACCTTGGTGGTTCTCTTTCCACCCGAGATGTGTTCATGATTACAAGGAATGTGGGGAACTGGCTGTGTAGAAGAGAGCCTGTATTCTTAGGATGACACTGTTGCCTCCCCAATCTGCCAGTGGGAAGTTTTGCATGAAGAGAATTTTATTTTCTTTTTTTTTTCTCCTTTTTTTTTTCTGTCTGTTGGGACTTTTTTCATCTGATGGAGTATGCCATGGTGTGGCATCACTTCTGTGTAGTTGTCTGGAGTATCCTAACTAGCCTGGATGTATTTAACTTTCCTTTTGGCTCTCAGTCAGCAGAAATGAATGAATGCTGAGTCCTCTGCTCTGCTGCTGTATCTCCAGAGAGCTTCCTCAGGATTGGCTGGAGCTGAGAGGAAAGGGGATGGATGTTCTGGTTTGGCTCCCCATGTGCCATAAATAAGAGTTAACAGAAGCCGCTACCAGCTGGCAGTTTCAAATTTAAAAACAATGTCAGGGCTTTTTTTCTGAAGTTCCAGGTGGCTAAGCTGTCAATCAAAATCGCTGTTATACATGAATGTGGCACTGAATCCATGTATAACAAGACTCATGATGGACAGGTTTTGTTTTGTTTTAAGAAGGGGATTGGGATGGGAACTCTGCCATTCCTGTAGTGCCGGCAGTTACTCATGTCAGAGGCTTCCCAGTGCGAAGGCAGGTGGAGCTCCTTTTCCTTTGCCCTCAGGTGCTTCTGTGCCTGATTACAGTTAGGGTTTGTAGTAACATAAGGGAGTTTTCACCAGACGTGTGTGCTATTTTGGCAGATATTTCTCTGTGTTGAAGTTACTGCTCTGGTTTGCTGAGCTGTTAATTCTTACTAGAGGTTACAAAACATGTGCTGCAGGATTGCTGAAATTCTGACTCCGGCCTGAAAGTTACTTCTCAGATTTCACTTTCCAATTAAATGTTTTTTGGTGTCTCTTCAAGAAAAGAGATCTCTGAACCTCTGTGGCTGACTTGGAATTGAGGGCTGTGTTTACTTGCTGCTGAATTATACAACCTCTAGTTGTTGCTTAAAGGAGGGGAGTAAAACAATTTATTCTTACTGCAAAGCAAGCCTTTCTTCCATCTGATACCTGTGTCATTTCTTCACCTTCTGGAATGTACTTTCACATTCCTGGTTGTCCCATCCCACATGTTTCCTCCTCTGTCTGCTAGTAGAAAAAGCTGTTTGTGAAGCCTCTTCCCTTTTTAACATGTTTTTGCAGCTGTGGTTGATTTTGCTGACAAAGGACTAACTGCTTCTTCAGCAAATTCAGAGAAAATATAATAGGCATTTTTTTAACCCAATCTCCAAATAAGTTAAGAAAAATACATGTAATGTTTCTTATATCTGAATTTTCACTCTTTTTTTATTTTTCAGGGTTTGGGTGTCTCCTAATTGAAGACAGTTGAAATACTTACTGCAAGTAAATCTTCAGTCAGCCTCTTGGATGCCTCTGATAACTTAAGAAGTCATGGCAGAAAATGATGCAATGCCAGCCCTACCAAAAAAGTGTGGCCCATACATTTCATCTGTAACCAGTCGTGGCATGAATTTGGTTATTCGTGGTGTAGTGCTGTTTTTTATTGGTGTATTTCTTGCATTAGTATTAAACTTGCTTCAGATCCAGAGAAACGTTACTCTCTTCCCCCCTGATGTGATCACAAGCATCTTCTCCTCAGCTTGGTGGGTACCACCTTGCTGTGGCACAGCATCAGGTAAGTTCAGTCATGTGTATATGCCTGGTGTGCTGAGGAAGTTAAGTAGTTGCAAAAAACTGTGAGAAATGGGAAAGATAAAAAATTCCTTTCAGCATCACTGTTCATGATGAGCTGTTAGTGTCCTTCTGATCTCCCCATGTATACATAAATAAACATATGTCCAGGAATTACTTTTTTGCTAACTTGTCTTACTGTAATATTGTTAACAGAGCATAATCTTTGTTTTTTGTGCTGGGTTAGAGTTTAACAGATGTGAGGAGGCGGTACTTCTGCTGCTGGAGTTGGGTTACAGGACTGTGCTCCCAGACAGCCCTTGAAAATACCCTGTGGTGTCAGACTGTGCAGCACACAGTGCCCTGTTTGAGCACAGCAAACCACCCTGAGAAATGCTCCCTTTTGTGGTCCAGCTTTCCATTTGTTCCCCCTTCCAGGTCAAGGTACAGCTTTTACCCTGTGGAGCTGGGAGCCTTCCCTGTGTCTCTGGGAGCTGAGGCCAGTCATGCCATTGGCAGCTGGAGGGGCACAGTGCAGAAGAGCAGAGCACCTGCAGGCAGTTGTGTATCTCATTGATGTGCACATGCTCCGTTTCTCCCATGACCATGCAGGGAATTGAGCATTCTCTGTGTTTAGCCAGTTAAAGTGAGTTGACTGCTGTAGGCAGTAAGAAATGCCCACTTTCTCCTGTCCTTTCTGGAGTCAAGGCATATCCATATTACAAGCATGATAGAATTTGACTTTCTACCTGGCTCTGGAGATCAGTAGTTCTTAGGGTCAGTTTCTTGCTTTACTAAGGAAATATGCTTAGCAGGCAATACTGGAGGATTCTGCTTTGGTGAATCTGTGTTTACAGGGGATGTCTTCTTAGAGGCAAGTTTTAATCAGATTGAGAAGCTCACAATTCTGACTATTAATGCGAGTCAATAATCTTGCTTTTGAGATGGCATCACTGTTTTACTAATGGTAATATTTCAGCCTGTTTTTTCCTAGCAGACTGTTTGGGGTTTTTTTTTATACCTTCTTGAAACCGTACACTTCAGATGTCATAGAGAAGCCTGATTTGAAAGGAAACCCTCCTAACAGCTCCCTTAATGTTGTGTTCTCCAGTGGAAATTAATTTGGCATGTTATGGTGGTGGTTACATACCTGCTTTATCTGTAGTTATCTTAGTCCTTTTCTTCTTGTCTTGCCGAGATTGTCAATTAGCTTTTGTTTCATATCCTGCATTTCCTGCATTTTTCCTTTATGCTTTAAACTGATTAAACTGATTTTCTTGACAAATAAGCCTCTTATAGATGAGTTAGTGGGGGTTGCAATGAGCCCCAACTTGCTGCAGCTGCAGTGCATGAGGTTTGTAGTGTGTTTGCAGTGCAACATTTGCACTATCAGCTGTTTGCATCAGGCTGCACCTTGTGCTCTCTGGGGTCACCTGAGAATGCTGCAGCTGCCAGTGGGAACTTGGGAAGGCTACATCTTGCCATCATCTCACAAGAAATTTGTGGGCCTTTCTGGGTCTGAGGGGATGGAAAGACTGGATATGGCTTGTAAAGGGTATTGTTTGATTTTAAGCCACTTGATTTAAAGATACTACAGTCTTAATTGGCTTTTCCCAGCAGGAGTCACCCCTGTTTGAGGTGTTCAGGGTTTGTTTTTTTTCGTTATCAGTCTTTTCCATTTTCTTTCCTTTTCTTCTCTGCTAGCATACATACAAGGAACCTCTGTGGTAAATGCTGATAATTCACCTGTTTTCTTACCATTTATACTTGCACAGCCTTCCTGGAATTGACATAAACATTTCTCTGCAGTATTGTTTATTATTATGAACGGAATAAAGGTATTTTGCATATTTATAATCAGTGCTGATTGAGGCTGCATTCAGAGAAGTCTTTTCATCCATCACCGTTATTAGTCATGATTTTGGCCCATGGCCTTTGGCAAGAAAATTGCTCAGGGAGGATTTTTTCCACTCCAACTTTACTGATGATTTGTTTTCCTGAATCCTGGAGATCAGTTTCCTCTGTGGCAGAATAAAGAGCATTTGCAGTATTACTCCAAGCAGTGTGCTGGACTGAAGGCACTGGAGTCTGTGCCGATGGCTCAGGCTCTGCTGTGCTCACGCCACTGAAGTCTAACATTAAGGCACCATTATTGTTCCTTAGTGGGATAGGTAAAAGTCTTTTTAGCTGCAGTTGCAGTAGAGAACACATTTGTGAAGAAATATTGAAAGAGCATTGCAATTCCCTGGGGCTGGAATTCCTGTTTGCTTTCTGTATTCAACAGCTACCGTAGGCTCTTGGCTTTCTCTCTTCTGGGTGAGCATGAGAGTAGCATTGAAGAAGAGAAAATGTTACCTAAACAAAGCCTGCTTGTAACAAGAACAAAAGAAAACACAAAATATTGATGTTATAAACCACACCAGTACTGTCATATGTTGATTTTACAGTTATTTTAAACTTTTGATGTGTGGGATTTTTGGAAGTGCCAACCTATAAACTATTAATGCTTTTTCTGAACTACAATGCAAATTTTGGTGTGGGGGAGAGCTCTGTATCTGCTGCCCCTGGTTCAAATTGTATTGCTACTTCTGCTGCAGAGACCGAGGATGCTGTTGAACTTTACAGGGCTTTTTTAAATAATGAAACTCTTTGAAATTCCTCTTCTTTTTCAATGTGTGTTCAGTGCTGTTTATCCTTAAAAGATGTGACTATAATTGTCAAAGTCTAGATAGCCTTTATTCTAGTTAAATGTTGCTAGTGCTTTAACTTCAGGGCCTTTTTTCTTTCCTGTGTCCACAGCTGTGATTGGGTTATTGTACCCCTGCATGGACAGACATCTGGGAGAGCCACATAAGTTCAAGAGAGAATGGTCCAGTGTGATGCGATGTGTAGCAGTCTTTGTGGGAATAAATCATGCCAGTGCTGTATCCTGTAATGTCATTGGTGGTAAAATGTGTTTCTTCTTGAAAAAAGCTCACACAGTCAGTCATGGTGAATTGGTGTTAAAGGGGTAACATGCAGCATTTTTGCAAATTTGTAGCAGTACTGGAGCTGATGAGTCTCTCATCTTTTTGTTCTGAAAAATATTTTCATTAGGAATGTCTCAATACTGGGCTTTTTCTTAGACTCTTTGTTTTCTTTGAATAATTAAAGTTAGTGTGAGGAGATATTCATGCTGTAGGTATTACAGAAAAGTACTTTAGGATGTTACAAGCTGATGTCCTTTTAATACTGTAGTAAGAGCTTGAGGCCCTGTTGTGAGGTCCTGAGTGAAGCACATGCACTTTGTAGAGTGGGGAAAGCTCAGGACCAGGAATACACAGGACTATAAAGTTCAAGGAAATGTTGCTACCCCCTTCTGCAGAGGATGCCTTCCTTGATGCCAAGAGAGTACCCTGGTGACTCTTGAGGTGACAGGATGCTTTCTCATGGACTGGTGTACCTTACTGGCAGTGCTGTGGGTCTGACAGGCTTTCTGCAGTTATGCCTAATGCTTCCTCTGTCAGCTAAAACCAGGGTCTGCTGGTGAAAACTGGGGTCTTGTAAAGAAAGTTGTGACGCTTTTCTCCATCTGTGTCAGCTCACAGTTCACAGAAATGGTGCTAAAAGTTCTGTTCTTGTGCTAGTGAATCTCCTCATTCCCAGGAAGAGAGGGCACATTAAGTGAAAGATGGGAGGGCTGGCTGAATTCTCCTGAGGTTGCTTAGCCGCTGATGGGTTTTGTTGTGTGGATTTTTTTCCCCATCCTCTGCTATCCAGTATGGCCAGATGAGCTGGAGCTGCTGAGGTTCTGATCTGCTCCCTCTGTCCCTGACAAATCTCTTTCTCCTTGCCAGAAGTGCACTGGTCTGGTGCTGTGGTTCTCACTGACCTGGCCTGTATCTGCTGGGTGAGCCCCTGGAAACTTTGCTGCTTCTAAGAAATAAGAGTTGACAGCTCCTTTTTACATGGGTCTGTTTATTTACAGCAAATTTTCTACAGTTCTGTAACAGCTGTTCCCCATATCCCAGGACATCAGTAATGTACTGTCTGTATTTCCTGCTTGACAGCTCTCCAGACTGCTTTCTCTTCAGCTGTTGCCAGTTCTGCACATTGCCAGATTTGGTTCTATCTTCTTTGACACTTTCTCTGAAGCTATTGATTTTCATCCTGTAATTATTTATTTCAGTTAGTCAGACTTGTTTCTCATTTCCACTAGATCTCCCTCCAGATTTTCGTGAGGAAATAGGACAGTGGTTTTTATACTGTCATCCCATAAATTTGCTTTCAGGCCTATGAAACATGACAAGCCCCTTTTTAATTACCTGTTTTGGACAGAAGTAATGAGGATGAGTTAGTGTTTCCAAAACATTTTGAAGGATGTGAAGATATCACACACAAAGATATCTGTAGTGACTTCACAATTCTTTCACAAGCTGACAAAACTGACTTTCAGTGTTGATTTACATGAACACTTTCCAGTAATATTTTCATTCTGATTTATAGAACACATTAACATTTTAATGTTGAGCTGAATGTAAAGCATCATGTAATTTAATCAAAATTACAATTGAGAGTGATAAATACCTTTTTTTGGTAAATCCCTGTCAGTTGAAGAAATTTAATGCTAGATTTAAGATTTCATATTGAGTGTAGTAAAGGGCCAGTCAAGGATGAGAAGTAACATGTGCATTGTGTGTCTGTATAAAATGCTGGATTATTTGGTAGGTGAAGAGGCTCTTCAGTCTTGTACAGTGCAAAGACCCTAAAATTTGAAGCAGTGTCATAAGTTCTTAGTTTCCTGAAATACTTAAAATTACAAGCCTTAATTCCTCACATCTGATAGCTGTGTGAGAAATTATACAAGTAGCACTGTACATGTCTTAATGATATTTTATTTTCCTCTTGTGCCAAAATAGACAGAATGACACAAATTTCTTTGTACCTGTACATGATATTTCCAAGCTTATCCTTAACAGCCAACACAGAAGGTGGATTTTGCCAACAATATCCAGCTGTCTCTCACGTTGGCAGCCCTGTCCATTGGGCTGTGGTGGACCTTTGACAGGTCACGAAGTGGCTTTGGTCTTGGAGTAGGAATTGCTTTCCTGGCCACCTTGGTGTCACAGCTTCTGGTGTACAATGGAGTTTATCAGTAAGTACTTGCTCCCCTAAGGTGAAATGATAATGTTCTGAAGCCATAGCATTAAATCAGAATAACTGAAGGGGTGCAATTTGACATGATTTTCAAAGCTGTCAGCACCTCATTTTGAGCACAGCATAAATTGGACTGTTTATGAAAGCTCTTATGTGTATGTAAGTGAGAAATCTAGTTGGAAATGCTAATTGAAATAAAATTGCTACCTTGCCAATGATGTAACACACTTTGGTTAATGAATGCAGCTATAATTAATAAGAAGCCTCCTTTGTTGTTTGCTACAAGAAATTAAATTTCTATAATGTGTATTTTTTTGAGTTAAAATATTGAAATAATTGTGAATTTGCCTTGTGATTGGAGGACTCTCTGTGTTGCAAAACACTGAGCTCAAAAATGTGCCTTCTTTTCCAGATACACATCCCCAGACTTCCTCTATGTCCGTTCCTGGTTGCCATGTATATTTTTTGCTGGTGGAATAACAATGGGCAATATTGGCAGGCAGCTGGCAATGGTGAGTCTGGAGGAGGGGAGGTTGATTGCCTTCCAGTAAAAGTTCAAATGTATTTATTTAAAAGTTTATTTAAAAGATTAAATGTATATATCATTTCTTCTTCCTTGTATACCAGCCAGCTATTTGGCTCAAGGGTATGCAGAGAGGTAGAAATCAGCAATCATTTCTTGTTGATGTACTTGGTGAGCTGTAAATCAGAGCACACTCATGCTTTGCTCTGTACATTCTGTTACATACTTTCAGGACCATGAGCTAAGTAAGAGCTCCTGTGTTTGGGGAGAAATTGGGCTGTCTCCAAAGTCTGACCTGCTCAGGAGACAGACGTTGGAAGCCACCAGTATGTGCACAGAGCTTAAGGAGATCAAACTTTTCTGGGTGGAGTTTAACAAGAGTTATTTTATCATCCATTTTGTAGAAAAATCACTTAAGCCTGTTTCACAAGTTATGTAAATTAATATTATTTTGTCAACTTCTGTTTTTCAGTATGAATGCAAAGTGATTGCAGAGAAGTCTCATGAGGACTGAGAGGAAACAATATGCACCTTTTAAACAGGAAAATGCCTGACAAGTGACTGTTGGAGGAGCATAAGGAACACTTGACTATGAAATTGCCAAAATGCAATTTTTTTCTCTTGAGTGGTATACTTTACTGCAATCTGTGATTGCTGCTTCTATAGAAACCTTGATGTCTGATTTTGATTACTGTGAAGTTACAATAGTATGCAATATATTTGACAATATTGGTTCAATTATAGGATTCTTTTTTCCAAATCTAAACAGTTTACCATAAATTCCTGTCTGTCTGTAATGTTGCAGTGCCAAACTGAACCTTTGCACTACGTTTCTGTAGCTGAAACTTCTTGATTCACTTTATCTTGAAAGTTTTGAGGAATTTGTTCTTAACAGCTAGTGAAAGACAGAGTGGGTTCATGTTTAGCAATGAAGATCTCTTTCCATGATGACAGCCCGTAATATCTGTATAAAATTTATGGATTACAGGTGAACTTTGATGCAATAAGTAACTGATTTATGCCTATTAACACAGTATATAATTCTTCTGACTCACATTACAGGTGAGGAAACTCAATGCAGGTTTCATGGGTTATTGCCATAGCATTTCATTTGTCTGTGGTGCGTGCCCTGTTTCACAGAAATGGAAACTGAGTCTGGAAGCTATTTGCTATTTTTCCCCTGGGATACCCAGCATCTATGTTTGTTTTTGAATTTATGTGAACCGTGGACAGATTCTGAAACTACTTGTGTGCAAAACAGGATACGGCCAGGTCATTCTTGTACAATCCTTTAAGCTGATTTGTGTTGATAGAAAAAACAACTTAGAGAGTTTCTGTTGCAAAGTTTAATTCTGCTGAAGTAAATCAGCCACTACCATATAGTGTCATAAACCCCTCCATTACCAATGTTACTCTTGGTGGTCTTTGCCCACCCCCTGCTCTGTTGGCAGGGATCAGCAGGGCTGTATTTTAGGTACTGATGGAGCCCTCGTTGCTGTTACCGTGTCCAGGCAACCATAAATGCATTTCTTCTTGTAGCAGTGTTCTGAGGTAGAGAAATGCAGTTACCACTGTTTGTCAGGTGCCTGTGCACAGACAGCAAGCTGAAATAGGCTGTGTGCTGAGCAGTTCCCTTCTTAAGAAGGATTTTAGTGTGTGACCCATATTTGGGGGCATACATGGAATTTTCTCTTGGCTTTGCAGCTCCCTTTTAAGACCATGAGCTGGAAGAAGTGCAAGAAGGCAGAAAGCAGATCTCAAGAGGACACTGCCTGCAGTAACCTGTGCCTGCAGTGAGTTTGGCGTGGGATGTCTCCGCTTTGTTTTCCCCTTCTGTCTTTGTTGATGATTTTAAATGTATTTGTTTTCCTTTTTTGTCTTTAAGTACTATATTTTAAGTCTTCCATGAAATGTTTATAAGGCATGTTACAGTCATCTAGGGAGGCTGGAGTTGGTCCAAAGAGCAAATAGATGTTTAGACAAGTTTTTATTCATAAGTGTGTGAATGCGTTGTATACGAAGCTTGAACTAGGCAAATTTTTCAGTCTTACCTGTTTACCTCCAAGTCTGAAAAGTGTGGAATGAGCACTTCCAAAAGCATTGTAACAAAAGACGTGGTCACAAAAGAAAAATATCTTGTATGGGAAATAGTAAAAATTATAAATAAGCAAGTGATGTATGAAGAGGTTGGTTCTGCAGCTCCACAAAGTGTCATCACCTGCAGCCCACTGTCCTGGGATGATGTTTCATCATTGCTTTAAGCACAGGCAGAACCTGTCTAAGTAGATCCCTGACCAGAGATGTTCTCTTAATCAAACCATATGACAGTAAGAAGCATTTCAATAGTAAAACCAAGAAGCTGGGCAGGAATGAAGAGTGAGTTTCATTAGGCAGGCTCTGGCAATTTGCTGAAGAAGCTGTTGGGTCTCTCTCTTACAGTATTTTGCCTCATCCACCTCCTTTACTTCAACAAATGACTTCAGCTTGGTGGACAGTGTGAGAAGTCCCTATTGAGTTATCAGGG
The DNA here is from genome assembly GCF_971803275.1 of Cyanistes caeruleus. Taxonomy (NCBI): domain Eukaryota; kingdom Metazoa; phylum Chordata; class Aves; order Passeriformes; family Paridae; genus Cyanistes; species Cyanistes caeruleus. The sequence continues at coordinate 33,079,649 of NC_141707.1, read as the reverse complement.
CACGAGTGGCATAAAAATTGAGATGTTTCTTATCCTAACTGTAGGGAATAACACAGTACCTCAGTAGCCAGTGTGCTGACTTGGTAAACAGTGGAGTTTCATCATGACCAACGAGTGTGTACAACTGAAGATGAGTTGTTTTTGTTATTCCCTTGATGGTAGAACTGCTGTTATCTGCCAGTCTTGATACTTACACAGAAGCAGCTTTTTGTGTGTTGAAATGTGCAGTATGTGAGAAGTGGTTGTTCTACATCTGTGGCACCCACTTTGTAGCACTTTGCACTCAGATTCAGCTAAACCTGGTTAGACTGTGCTGTCCACTGACTTTTAAATTTCATTTTGGAAATTTTAAGCATGTTGTGCAAAGGCAGAAATCATCCAAAATAAATTTGGGTGGAGTCCTTCATTATATGTGTCTTACTGTTTTTATTCTTACTTGACTAACATCAGTTCAGGATCACATTGTGGGTGTTCTGTTGTTTCAAAGTGCTGTGATTTTATGTCTCATGTGTTCAAACCCTGAGAAAGGTTCATGATGAGAATGCTGACACAGCTTTAACTTCAGTGGTGTGGACATGCTGCTACTGTATAGCATGTAGTTATTAAAATTAAACTGTCTTAAAAATGTTGCTCAATAAAGAATGAATAAGGTGTATTTTAGATACAACTTCAAAAGCACTCTAACCTCTTTACCAATTAACCCTTATAAGGTCTATGCGGTTTAAACTGGCAAATTGCTGTTAAAAGCAAAATGTGCATTAAACATAATTACAACCTTGACTGATAGGTTTCTTTTTTATTTAAGAAATGATATTGATATTTAAAATATTCTGAGTTGCCTTCTATCAGCAATTTCATAATAATTCTGACCATTTAGCTGGCATATTGGTTGCACATCTGTATAAAAATAGTGAAAAAGAAGCAGGAAAGATCAAATCAGCTGTGATTCTATCTTAATTACCATGCTGAGCAGCCTGTAGAAAATCTACTCTTTTGAATCTGCAGTGGGAATAAGATAACTTCACTCACAATACAGAAAATAGAGATTTAGATATAAATAGCTACTATGGATATGAAAAAAACCCAAAACACAAATGGCAGGGAAATTCATAATATATTTGTATTCATGAATGGTTATGGTCTGGTTATGAACTGAATGTTACTCTGGTATTCACAGACTCCATTCATCGTGCCCATCACTGTCTCAAAAAAGATGTGATAAAGAGAGGTTTGTAAATGAAATGGAAAAGCATCCAGGCAGAGGTGAGGGAAGGGTGGGAAGGGAGATGCATGGAGGTTTGGGATGCAGTCCCACAGCAGGAGAGCTCTGCATCTGAAAGCTGGAAGGAGTGCAAGAGGTGAGAGGAAAAATCCTCTGTTTGTGTTGGCAACCTGTGCCCCAAAATTCCTAACTCTGCATTAAAAATGCAGCATCGTAGGCATGCAGATTACAGCCAGGGGTAGAAATAACCATAATTTTGGATAGTAAGCACTAAGATTAGCCAAAAGCAGATGAGTGAAGGTGTTTGGCTGGAAACTTAACCTCTCTCATCTGTAGCCTTGGAGAATGGAAATTCCAGGTCCTTCCAGCCTGAAGGTGTCGAATGGAAAGTTGGATTTTGAGGGAATATTCCAGCTGGTGAACTGTCGGGCTCTTGAAAAATGCATCCTGTGCCTGTCATTAAAACATGGCTGCTATGAGCAGCTAGGAGGAGAGTAAACAAAGAGACTTTTCCTCCATAGCTTCTCTACTTCCCTGCTGCCATCTGGCAGGGACCTGCCATGGGGACCTGTGGGCATACACCAGTCCTCCCTTTTTTTCTTTCCTCGTATGTAAGAAAGAACATAATTCCACCAGCCACATCACCCTGGACATTTTGCATATGCTTTTTACATTTTGGAGCAGTGTTATCGATAATTCCTGATGGCAGTGGGTGAACAGGACCTGTGGAAGTGATGTTAGTTATCAGGTCAGTGCTTGTGGAAGTAGGTGCACAGCTGGGTGGAGGGAACGCGTGCCTCGCCGTGGGAATAGCTATCTAATGCTGTTAGTTCTGATGCCAGTACTAAATGCAAAGCATGAGTAATTTTGCAGCTTAATGTTCAGCACTAAACAGTAAATGAAAGGTCAGTCCAACATGTTAACTGTCATGGAATAGTAAACACTCCTTTAATTGCTTCAGGCAGCCAGATTGGATTTTTGGTGTGTCTGTTGTCATATTTTGAGCAGCATGGTCCAGAGCCTTGTCCTGATTACCTCCTCCCCAGTCAAATGACAAAGCCTCAAATTAAAGGATAAACTTTATGCCTGGGCTTTTCAGGCAGCATACTGGGAGTTTGTGCTTTACATGTTTAAAAGCCGTGCTGGGGAAGAAGTAGGAGTTATTTCTTGATCTGATCAGAGCTGAAATCCAGGTTGAAATGTAGTTTGGCATTTTCTTTTCTTGTTCTTTGCAAGAGAAAAGCTCAAGTTTAGTAGCTCCTGTTGCACATTCACACTTTTTTAGCCTGCCCAGCACTGTAGCAGATAGGAGGCAATATATAGAAACACAAAGGATTATAAAGTGAATGGGCAGCTACTAATTTTCTTCAGGCCAAGCTAGTTGGGTATCTGTGTCCAGTGTGCCCTGTACATCTGAGTCAGATGCACAACCTGCAGCATTTCCAGACAGATTCACAGGATTCACTTTCTGTACAGGCAGCAGTTCTGCCTTGTCTTTGACAAACATCCCTGCAGGAGGTGACCTGTTGTACTGTAGTTTTACAGGCATATGTGCACACATTGCAAAGCATTTGCAGTGGCAAGGTCCACAGGTGTAGCCATAAAACCTGCCTTTTATGACTTTGTTGGTAGAAGTCCTGAAAGTGCTTTTGAAGCAAATACAGCAAAATATTCATTGAAGGAAAAATCTCTATTTAAAAATATGTTGCTGTCTGAATTCATGATGTAGTTTTGCTGTTTCTGTTCTATTAATTCAGTGTATGTCTGGTAACCAACATTTAGCTATTTAATAGTTTTTGGTAATCAAACCGCAAAGCAAGATTTGTTTCATGCAGTTATTGGGGGAAAATGTTTGCACTGAAAGGAAAGCTGTGAGGAACAGGCTTGCACCTTAATTTGCCATACAAAAATTATGCAAGCATTTTCCATAATGTTGCAAGAAGAAAAAGGACAGTAAGTGATGGTTCTGTTTGTACCCTGGGTTTCAAAACAAGGGTAAGGGGAGTCTTCGAGATGCATTTGTATTGACTTGTTCTGGTCTCAGCTGCTCTCCAAAGACATCTCACCTCACTGGCAATGATCACCAGAACATGTTTTGGCTCGTCTGTTTTTCTCTATCCCAGCTGTGCCAGTTGTTTCCTCAGTGACTAGGGATGCCTGGGGTAAGCCTAGCTATGCCACGAGAGAATTTTCGTGAGAATACACTTTAGCAACTTCTTGCTTTGATTGACACGTTCCATTTGAACTCTCTGAGAAACTGCTGCTCTGGCCCAGGGCACTGGTTGGTAATGTGGAGGTAAAGTGAGGGATGTGACTCCACGGTGTTCAGGTGGGGTGAAAAGGTGCCCAGTGCCTGTAAGGACATCAAGTGCATGTGTTAATTACAGGTTCCAACACAGAGCAAAGGTGCCCTGCTCTGCAGAGCACCATCTCTTGTCTTGAGTGGTGAGACACACCATCAATGTGCCAAAGAGAGAATAACGTGCTTCCTTCCTCCTCCTTAACTCTCCCTTTGCACAAATACATAGCAGCCTGAGCTAAGGACAGTTAATCCTGCACATGGAGCCAGGACTATGTGTAGGCTGGGATAGCACTGAAAGACCCCACTGTTTCTTTTTAAAAACAAATGCTTGTTCTGAGCTGCACGTCAAGTGCAATCATTGCTGAATGAACTGACATGCAAAGCCAAGTTCTCAGCCGGACTGGCACAACTCCATCGATTTCAGTGGATATGCAGCATTTCATGCTGGTTGGGAATTTGGCCCACTGTGTTTGAAAGGGATGAAATTGTTTAGACCTTACTACTTATCTGATAGAGATCAAAAAAATTCCTACATTGTGCAACACTTAAGAGCAGCACACCGCAGATTCTGCCTTTCCCTCCCCTCTTTCAGCACTGATGAAAACTGTCATCATTCTCTGTGATTTGCAGTGTGCTTTTTATAGGGATATCAGCTCTTCAGGAGAATCAGATCTGGCAAAGCAGATTAATAATGATGAAAGTACAAAATATTGGCTGCTGATGAGCTTGTTATCATAGATGCTTGCCACAATCCTGCTTGCTGTTTTTTAGTCTAGTATTTTGCTTGTAGGAAATTCAGCTGAGGCTTTGTGTTGGGCCTATGCCTGCTTTGATTAAACTGGGGAGACAGAAATAATATTGCTTTGTGTGGCTTCAGATTCCTCTTACCAACCAGTTCTCTCAAATCAGTGTATTAAGCAAAAGTGGTGCTGGAGTAGTGGTTTGAAGATGAATTGAAATATCCTGAAGCCCAGTGGTTTAAGGACATGAATTGATGAGGTGATGTGTCCACTGTGGGGAGGGATAGGTGGTATGAGAAGCATTAGACATGTTTGTGGGTAGTAAGTGTGGAGATGCAGTGTTAAGAAATAATGAAGCTGGTGGAAAAGAAGGTTTGTACCTATTCCTGGAAATGTGCTGGTTTTTTTCCCCAGGTTAGTTCTGCAGACTTTGACCATTGTGCTGGTCCAGGGGATGAACTTTGGGACAGTGAAGAGCAGCAAGATGGGGGGTCACTTGATAAGCTGGCTGGATACGAAAGGGAATTCAGTTTAGATGTCAGGTCAAAATGCCCAGCTCAAAGACAAATACCAGTGGTATTTGTAAAGTACACACACAGTCTTTTTGATTTTTTTTTTAAATGTAAATTTACAGAGGAGAGTCACCTTTAAGTACCAAAAGACAAAGAGAGGTATGACAGGTTGCTTTTGCATTCAACCCTTAGTCTTGGTGGCAGTAAACTTGAAGGTGTGGGGGAGTTGTTTTTTCAGACCCGTCCATTCAGGGTGCTTTTTTTGCACCCCACGTCCCTGGATTTGCTGAGTGTTTTGGGATGTGAAACCCACTGGGTTTCACCACTCTGGATCAGCTCACAGGTAAATGAGGATGGCTGTGTTGCTCTCACAGCCTGTGGCTTGACAGATGTGGTCCCTGAATCTGTTCCCAGGCAATAAAATAAGCTGGAGTGGTTCCCCATCAGTGCATGGTCAGTGCAAAGGGTTGGCTGCTTCTTTTCTGTGGTGTTGCCTCCTCCTGCCTTCCACTACTGTTAGAAGCAGGATGCCAAAGGTGTTCTGCAAGGGAAAGGGACACATTTGCCACCAGAACCCCCCAAACTTTCAGGGAAGTTTCAAAGCTATGGGGACAGCAAATGCTTTCTGGCATCTCCTGAGTCAGCTTTTCATGGTACACTTTCACTTTGGTGAACTGTCAGACCCTGAGAGTTTGTGATTTCCGAGGTCACAGAGGGATGTGGTGAGGTTGGTCATGGAGCTGGTACAGGTCATATTAATGGATGGGACCTAGGAAGGTGCAACACACTCCTGATGTCTCTCTTGCACAGCTGCTCTGAGGTGCATGATGAGATTTCACTGAGGAAAGACAGAAACAGGCAACTGCCATTTGTAAAGACAAATCTTTATGGGATTTGATACCCTGCCTAATGCTGACTGATGTTAAAGGGACTTCATGAATGGGAAACCATGCTAGAAAAACTGTTCTACTTGAGTCCAGATAAATGGTGGGCAGTATCTTCTTCAATAAAGATGAACATACGTTCATCACTTTGGTATCTCTGAAATTATTAAGGCCTGTTCATTCTGGTATCTAAATCTCTTGAAGGCAGTATGTCACCATGTCATTGTTTCCCTGAGATGGTTCACAATATTGTTTGCCATGAGCACTGTCGTATCTTGTTGTTGATTAAAACAGGAACTTCCAACTTAATCACAACAACTGGCAGACAGTTAACACCTAAAACATACACATTGTAGCATGTACATATATCCTTAGCTTTTGGGATGACTTCATCATGCTGATATACCTGAGGTATGACATGAATTGTCGGATGATGCCACCTCCGTTCCTGGGAGCAGAACATGGATTTTTTAAAGTATGGAGGGTCTGGGTCGTGGTGGGACCTTGAAGGTGGCTTCAAGCAGAAAATGGAGACCTGTCTGCTCTCCTTCTCCACACTGGTTCAAAGAAACCCACCAAAGCAGTACTCTGAGCCAAGTGGTAATTGTACAGTTTTGATTTACAGTTATCTGAGTGTTGAGGGAAAAAAAATAGTTTCTTTTCAGCGCCGTCTTGTCAAAATGCCAAATGCCGCTTGTTTTTGACATTTTCAGCTACTGTTAAATAATAGTCTTGCTTCTGTCACAGCTAATGTTGACTTGAAGGCAGTTGTGCATTTCTCAACTCAAATGCTAAGCAGACAGGCTTGGGTCTTGACAAATATTTTTCTGGGCTTGCCCAAGGCAAGTAAAAATGAGCTTCTAGTTAATCGTTTGTTTTAAAATTCAAATTGGTGAAATAAGCAATTAAAAAAATGACAATTTTCATCAAAATTTGCAAATTAAACGTCTCTTTGCAGTCAGAGTAGGTTCAAGAAACTGCAATAGATAATTGCTATTTGAAATCAGTGAAGTATCCAGCATTTTAGGGCCATGAGGATTGTGGCTGTTCTGCCTTAGTAAGCCTTGATTGATTTGGTAAATAAGCATTTCAACTTCTCTCTTTAAAATAAATAAGCAATTTTATTGCTTTATTGCTTACCCCTGTATGGGAGGTAAACAAGCTCTTGAGTAGCAGCCCTGTAATATCATGAGCCCAAGTGCCATCTGTCACCGAGAATTCTGTCCCTTTATGCACAATAGCTTCTTATGGCATTAGGTCCATTGTAGGTTAATTGATTAGCAGAGATCCTCCTTTCAGTTGTTCCTGCTTTTCTTCGCTAAAGGACCGTATCTCTCATCTCCATTTCCTTTTCTCTCTCCCATATTAGCATACTAATCACACTGAGCTCCCACTGCTAAAAAACTCTATCCATTTCATACTGGGGGAGGGGAGGAGGAATAAGCCGGCTTTCCCTGGGAGATTTGCGGATGCTGTTTTTCATGACGGTTGGAAGGGAGGAAAAGAAAAGAAGAGGTGGCGGCAGAGGTGAATAATGCGCCATGCGGGCTCTCGTGTGCCACTGAAAGCTGAGCCTGTGGCTGCATAAATATTGAACACGTTTGAGAAGCACTATTAAAATAAATATCAAAGGCAGCGTTGCTCACACATCTGTTTCTCCTCAAATTTTGCCACAGCGCTCTACATTTGTTTTCTCTCCAGCTGTTAACACCTGTCTTTCTGTCAGTGGTAATAATGCAATGTTAGGTGGGCTACGGAGCTGACAGTGACATGAAAGAATTCTCTATTTTTGATGTAAGAAATTCCTTTTTTGAGTTTAAAAAGGGCTCAGTGAACAAAGATATATCCTTGTGCTAATCCTTCAGAGCAGTGTATAGGGGGTTTGTTGTTGTTTTAGGGTGGCTTTTTATCAAACTACACGGAGTTGGGCTTGTATTGCACAGCTGAACTTGAACTAGATGAGACATCCTGCAGTGGGCAGCTACTGCTTGCCTTTGTAGTTATCATTTTATTGCTGACATATATTCAGAAGGTTGTGTGTGCATGGTACTCCTCTCTCCATGTGATGCTTGTTATCTAACCTCATCAAAAGTGTATGCTGTGCATTGATTGCTAGCAGAGAACGCACATCCAGCCGTGATGTCTTCTTTATTTACCGCTCAAATGAGCACACTATGCACAGGGCTGCCTGAGAAAGTGCTTTATGCCTTTGCTGTGGCCATCAGCAGAAGGGTCATTGGAAATGCTCTCCTGGCATTGAAGATGATGAGACAGATCCTCAAATGATGTAAACTGAGAGAGCCTATTTACTGTGCCTTTTTCCCTAATGCAGAAGGAAAAGCTATTTATTCCCTTCAGCCTATAGAAACACATCCTGGGACTTAGGGCGAAAGCACTGATGAACCACACAAGAAATAGCCCAGGTAAGGCACAGGCTCAAGGTTGTTGAGCCTATATTTAGTCCTCATGCCACCTTCTCCTGCAAGGCAGTCAATGGGTGAAGAAGCTCCCATCCACTGTGGGCCTGTGCATTTCCATTCATAATTCCTGCCTGTACCATAATCCATAGTCCCAAGGAGAAAAACGCGGGTAAACTTTGCAGGTCTTTCAGCACAGGTTGTTTTTGGTGCCTGGGTGACACTGAGCTGGCAGGCAGGTTTTATCAAGAAATGCCAGGGTGTGGCATGGCAGGTCGATGTCCCCAGGTCTGGTTTGTCTTTGGTGGTAGGTACAGTGTGCTCAGACACTTCAACAATAAATTATTCTTCTCCTTCTGAAGGTCCTACATAATGATTTATGGGCATGTTATTCTTTCATTAATAAATTTAATGGGTTGATTTTCAAAAATACGAACTCGCATCAAAATTTCCCACCAGAGAAGCCAAACTGACCATACAGCACAAAGCCCTCAAGGTCAGAAATAACCATCTTTGTTGTTTGTGGGAGGATACGGAAGTATGAACCACGTCATGGCCAGCCTGGCCCTGTCAGCCACCACTTGCAGAGCTTCAGAGGCATCAGTCAAGCAGGCAGCTCTGGGGAGGCTCCCCAGGAGCGGCATTCCAGGGCAGGATCCCGGTCCGTGAGCTGGAATGGTTAATGCAGAGGGGCTGCGGCGACAGAGGCTGCCCTTGGCACGGCGGCTGCGCTTCCCCACGGCGACTCCTTATGCAATGCCTGTTTATTCAGGCTTCATGCAGGGATGAAACATTTGACCCATTGTGCGGGAGCGGGTGGAGAAGAGGAATTTCCCGAAGCGCTCTGTGCTGGCTGCGCTCTTCTGCCATTAAAGCAGCGAGGGGGTCGGGGGGCTCATTGTTTTCCAACAGGAGAGGATTTGGGCCAAGGCTGAGCCCTTCAAAAAAGTCCCACCCCAAAGATCTGCAATAATAGAAAATTGAACCCAACTGTAGCTCCAGCAAAGGGAGATGATGTTATAGCATGAGGCACTCCTACATGTTTTCACTTTGCCATGGGGGCTGCATGTGCTTTGGGGAAAGTTTATTGCATGTTTAGTTCATGCTGGAATATTTTCCCCTGCCTGGGGAAAAATTCTGAGGTGCCAAAATCCAGTCACTCTGAAGTCACCTCTCCCATTTTTAAAGTGCTGTTAGTGCTGATGGGTATCCATGCTGTATTGGAGCTCTTGGTATCTCTCAGAAACTCAAATATTGTGTAAATTACAACCAGGATGTTCAGGGAGCAGAATGTCCCTTTCATAACAGATGGCAGCAGCCCACAATGTCCTGTAATGAAAACATAAAATATTACTACTTTTGCATGCTGTGTTTGAGAAGACATGCCAAAGAGTTGTTAGGTTTCATAGGCTCAGAGAAGTTTCTTCAGTAGGAAATAAGTTGTTTGGAGGGTTTGGCTTTGGGAGACTTTTTTTTTGTTGCTATTACCAAATAGATCTGTCTTCAATCTGCAAGTGCAGCAGGTCTCTGAATATGGCATTGTCACAGAGGTAGCCTGGAAAAGGCAGTACTTCACTACAGCAGAGCCCAAGAGTTTAAAAGGTCTTATAAACCTGTTTGGGCTGACTGATTTGGCACTGCTTTTAGAGGCCTTTGCCCTGGGAAAGTTGTTGGGTCTGGCTGCTCTTGGGACAGGCACCTCGAAGAGGAGGCTTGGTCTGGTGTGACTTTAGCTGAGTGCGGTTCCGCTCCCAGATGATAAATGGTGCTGTACATGGAGTGTGCAGAAAAGAGCATCCTTCCTCCTGGAGACAAATTACTTTCTAGTTTCTGCAGGCTGCATGGTTGTGATTTTTCCCCCCGATGTAATCTGTATTGGGTGTAGTGTTACATAATGTGCGATTAAAGACCAGTGATGACTAAGAAGGTAAGTGATCAAATATTTTACCCAAGACACATACACACATCATTTATCTCACTTTTCTCACAGAAAAAATTAAACCAGTTTCCTTAGCTGTTAGTCCAAGCAAACGAAAGCCTGGACTTGATTAAGCATTGATCCTTCTGCCTCACTTTCTCCAGGAGATGTTATTCAAATTTTGGGATAACAGCAGTCCTTTGAATGGTTCTCATCAAGTCCCAGTCCATATAGTTTCTTTTGTGGAGCAAAGAAATCAAATCACTTGGGTTATTCTAGAGATTGTAATGTCATGGCAAAGAAGTTCTCATACTTGTTACAGAGGCCTGCTGGCCAAAATATTCTCCCATCCTAGACGGGAAAACTCCTGGTTTATACCATCCTAGCACAGATAATTTTACCTGAATTTGGACTCTGTTACACTTCCATTCTTCTGAATATGTAAGTCCCAAACAGGCTGCCAGTATGAATGATGAGCCATAACAACTGATGAAGCGAGAAAAACATCAGGGTGGATGCCTTGAATGAGAGAAAACAAAGCCTTTTGTGCAAAAAATTCTTCAGTATAAAGATGGCTGCACATCTGCCCATGAGCAGGGATGAGGATACTCTACTCTAGTGTCCTGTTCCCTGAGCTCTACTACACAACTGTTCTTTGAGTTATTTGGGAAAGAGTAAATTGGTACATTAACTTATTCAACATCATCACCTAAATCTGAAGAGCTTCTCCTCAGTGGGACGTTCCCAGGGTTGGCCACATATCCTGAAGTTTCTTCCTCTCTGTACCTTGCCAAAGTCTTTGTAAAACTAACCTCAAATCCAGCAATTTTCCAACAGGATGACTGCAGCACAGCTGCTGTCCCAGCTCCTCCATAGTCCTGGGCTGTGCAGCAGCTTCTTCACACAGATGAGGAGAAACCTGAGCCAAGCAGCAGGGCACTTAACAGGAGCCTCACATCTGATATGTTCATTTTTTTAAGTGCAAGGAATCATACATTTCCAGCCAAATTCAGAGCATTCAGTTTGCTCATCACAAAAGCCACCAGCACAGCTGTCAACTGTTCCCCCCTGCCTCGTTTGATGGGAAGGGCTGTAAATAACCCCATAGCCAAATTCTGGGTGAACAGTGTGGGTGTAAGGCACTACAACCCTGCTGCAAACCCCATCGTGCCAAGGAGGGAGCCCAACATGCAACAGGACAGGACTTTTAATGACTATACAGTAACAAATGGATTAGAGATGGAGTCAGGCCATGGATGCTGAATAGGAATTGAAAAATTTCCAGAGTTTGAGGGTATTTGTATGAGTTCAAACATTCAAAACTTTCCAAAACATTAATGTCTGTATTTTTTGAACTTCTCTGGCATGTACCACAAGAGAGTGTGCGATGAAATTTTTTTTCCAGGCTTTGCAACATGTCCCCTCTCACAGCTGTCCTCTGTCCTTTCCCTTCACAAGGCTGGCACTGGGATCTTGGCATGCTGGCAGTGTTTGGTGAGCAGGCAGCCCTCAGGTTACAGAGGTGCTCAACCTCCATGTTTTTGCTCCACTGAAGCTTCTCTCCGTTCGGGCTGAAATATGAAGTGTTAAAAACTGCTGTTTCCCTCCTTCCAGTTGCATTCCTGAGGGAAATTCTGGATGGTGGCCAAGCCCAATGGAAGGCAGGGACGCTGTAGCAGAGCGGTGCAGCTGAGGCAGCGGGAGCAGCCTGTGCTGGGAATGCCTGCAGCTGCCAGGGGATCATGGTGCTGGCTGGCCATGGAGAGGAGCAGTAGCACCATTTCCTCTGCCCTCACCACCCGCTTCTGTGCCTCTTTTTTTTTTCTCTCTGTCATCCAGAGTCAAATCATGGGATCACAGCTCTCAGGCTCCTGGGGAGAAGGAATCAACACTCCTGGTCTTGTGCTAGGGAATGGCAGGAGAAGGCAGGCAGAGGGAGCAGAAGGCAGGAAAATGTGTCCTCCCCGCCTTGACCGCAGGCATCCGGGGCACAGATCCTCTTTCCCTTGCATGTCTCCTCACTTCCACTAGAAAACGTGACCCAGTGCTAGCACACCCTGCTTTGGGGCTGAAATGCTCCTGGAAGGGAGGAGCACTTTCCACTTACTTATACCAAGAATTTATGTAGGGGGGCAAGGGAGAAAGGAAACTTAATTATAAATATGGACATAGAAAGATCAGGAAGCAACAAGCAACAGTGATGGAAGACTGAAATGCAGGGGCTGGAATGTTCATAGGCAAAGGTACACACAAAAACACACTTCGGTGATCAGACCTTTGACAAGCTTGAACTGTGTGTTAAACAAAAACCAGAAAAGGTCACAGAGACGTTCATGAAAAGGTATTAGTCAAACAGACACCCTTGTGTGGAGGTGGCAGAGCCTGCAGGGTGTCAGCTCAGACAAGCACTGTCTGTCCCTCCTGTAAAGGGAGTCTCACTCCCTCTTTTTGGGGTCTGTCAGTACCAGAGGCGCTTTGGGGCGGGCGAGGGTTCTGAGCTGTGAGCAGGGCCCATGTCCAGCTCCTGCTCTGGAAGGCTGCAAGCACAGCAGCCTCACGCTGAGCGAGCTGTTGTCATTCTGGAGGGGATTCATCTGCTGTAACTCACGTGCCTCACGCTCCACGGGCCAGCCCTGCCCTCCACTGCAGATGTGGGGAACCAGGCATCCTCCCTCCCTGCCAGCCCCACACCCATGCCATCTGCCCAGAGAGTCCCACCTGGCACTGGAGACTGATGTTTCAGCTGCTCATCTTCACCCTCTGGGCATTAATTCCTCCACATACGCATTGGCAAGCTGTGCCTCGTTCCAAGAGCTTCTGGGAGGGGTAATTCAGGAAGAGAGGGGAAAGGCTTTATGGTCTCCAATGCAAATTACCACTCCTAAGAGAAACAACGTGCCCAGATTCTGAGATAAGTGATGGTATTGCTAATCAGAAAATGGCAGTAATGGGTCTGGATGTAGTTGGGCTCCACTGGTACTATCTGGAATAACATGGAATGTTATAACCTGGAAGGATGTTGCTAGGGCTTTGCCAGAAAGAATCATAGTACAGATGTGGGTGAAATTTAATCAAAATATTTTAGGGTTGAAAATCATGCTGCTGTTTTCTTTCTCATTTGTGTTTTAATAGAGCCATTTTTCCCTGGAACCAGGCCATCAGTTCTGTCTCCTGAAGCTACTCTGAGCCAGATTCTGCTTGGGGCATGTGTGAGATGCCATGAGAAACCCTGCTCCAGCCACTGTGCTTTGTGGTACTGAGGCACAACACTGCTTTCAGCAGCTGTGCTGAGGAAAACTTCTTGGAGAGGTTTCTCCTTTTTTTCCACATGGGAGTGTTTTCCCTGTACCATCTCCAAGAAAGCTCTGCTCTGACTTTGGCTCTGCCTTTCCTCAAATAAGCAATACATCACCTGCTCCACTGTGTTTTGTTCACAAAATGGGCGGTTTTCTTTGCTTTTCTGGTAGAAATATCTACCTGCATCTGATGAACATGGATGAGATTTTCAACTTTGGACACTTCAATGCTGCAGAGCCAGTGCTTGAGCTCTCAGAGGCAAGACCTGTCCACAGGCAAAATCCCTTCAACACAGGATGCTCCATCAAAAGGAGAGAGCATGTGTAACTTGAGGGAACAAAAAGGCATCTCTCTGACACCTTCCAGTGGGGTCTCAATCCTGAAATGGGCTGGGAGCAAACAATGAACTTTTGAGGGCTTATAAACTTTAAAAAAAAATACAGGCAGTGCATTGCATGTTTTTGTAGCAAGTTTTTGCAGCCTGGGCTCTTACAAGAAGTTGAGGTTTTTTGCTCAGACTACATGCTAAAAAGCAATGACTATGGAATTTAAACCACTTTTATCTCATTGATGCAGTGTGTTATTTTATGTATCTGAATTATTCCAAGATAACAACAAGCCTAGGTTTTACTATAGTTTGTTGTAATAACATGCAATTTTGAACAAGTTTATTTCTCTAAAAAATACATCTAATTTAAATGAAAACTATATTCACAATCCAAATGGAACTACAGTTCCAGCTGCTGTGGAATCCAACTTATTTCTAAAGAAAAGAATTCCTAGGGATTAGGTTTTTTTCATCACTAATAAATTTTAGCTTATTTTCAGTTTAAATGTGTTTAGCCTGAGCTTGCAGCTACTAGATCCTTCTGTACCTCAGCCTGTTGGCTTAAAGAGCCCTCTGCTGTCAGAATTACTTCTCCTGATATTATGTGTAGGTGATAACAAAATTATTGCTGAATTTTCATTCTACTGAATTGCATAGGCTGATCTTTGCACTACGAAGCAGGTTTTTCCAAATGCTGACTCATTCCCTTGGCTTTTTTTTTTTTTTGAATCAGTTTCAGGCTGCCCATGTCTTTGCTGGTCTTGGCAGGCAGGACCCCTGGCTCCTCTCTGGGAAGGGACAGGAGGAGGGGGATGGTAGTGGTGGGACAGCGACTCCAGCACTGCTGGATTTCACTGGAGATAAAAATGGACAGGTTGATAATATTGCAGCCTTGCCATTTCTTTAAGTGTAATTTTTATTTCCTTAGTTACCATTTGGGCATTTTGCTGAAAGTAGAGGATGAAAAACTTTCAGCTGAGGCAACTTCCTTTTAGCCTAAAATGTCCCAATCTCTCCTTGCTTGTGTGAGCCCAAAGCACTGCCCAGCAGGACTGTAGCTAATGAAAATTTAATTTGAAAATTAGTGGTGAAGGAAAAAAGGTGTTCTGAAGCATCAGGAATCTTTTCAGATTAAAAACTCTGTTCTCCTTTTTAACAGAAGGATGGAAATTGGTGGCATGTGAATTCATGGCATATGTTTCCTATCACATAATCACTGTGAGAAATATAAAATAAGAGAAAGTCATTTATTGTGGGACCTTAGAAAACAGTTCTGGAGCTCTTTTCATATTTCCTGCAGTAATTACACATCATGCACATAGTATGAAATCTGTCAAGCAATCAGAATAAAGCTTAGCTTTAATTCCCATCTGGCTCTGGGGACTGCTGTGAAGCTTGGCCTTGGGATTTGTGGTGCAACCTCCTCAGGGGTACGAGGGACCACCTGTATCAAGAGGGGTCTCAACTCCAGTGGTCTGAAACCAGTGCCCATAAGTACAGGAAAGGCAGATTCCCCAGAAATGTGCTCTGTGACCCACACATGCCCTGTGGGTAATGTGGGGCGTGCAGATTATTTGAGGTGAGTTTGAAAGAGTTCAGAGTAGTTCCATGCTGTGTGTGACATCCACCAGTCAGGGTTTTCAGGGTTTCCATTGTGCTTGTAGGAATCCTTGCCTTCCAAACCTGCTGGTTCAGCCTCTGGCACAGGGCCCTCCATCACCACTACCCAGTGTCCACCTGACACAGGCACCTGAACTGTCCAGGTAAATGTTATAATTCATCTCACCTGGATGGACTAAATTGAACTGGAATAGCACCAGCAAACTCCGAAAATTAGAAAATGCTGGGAGCCAGCTAAAAGCTCAATAACTTCTAGAAGAATTCCTTTCTATAGTTTTTTGTTGTTTTTTTTTATTTTAACACCCGAGAAACTTTTGCATTTATGTTAGGGTTAGCCAAGGCATATCTGAACTGTAAAACTTTAATATTTTCATGTCAAAAATGATTTTGCTGAAGTTAACTTTCCCCATACTTTGACTTATCAGTTTCAGTCGTGGTGGTGTGCATTTCAGTTGAAGTTTTATTACATTATGTTGGCAGCACATTATGTTTTTTACACATGGATTTGATTGAGAAATGAAACTGGAATAAGAATGAGGTAGCAGCAGCATCTGCTGGGAGACGCAGCTAGTGCTGGTGTCAATCAATCTGATTGATTAAATATGGTGGCACACATTTTATTAAAACAAAATGCTCTCCCTGAAGAAGACTATTATGCCAGTATAATACAAAGCTTTCCTAAAGAACATTACAAAAGAGGTGGTCTGTTTGTGACACACAATGCTTGTAAATAACTGGAAGGAACTGAAGAGCTCAAATTACGTCGGGCTGCTCATGGAAACAGCTATTTTATTGCTTTGGCATGTGGTAGCTGGTATTGTTGCACTGGCGAGATCAGCAGTGCTGATGGAAGTTGAATTATTGTGTGGGACCACAAAGGGTTTTACGCACTCGCTGACGCTCTTGAACAGGTCTGAGGCTTTAAAGTGTGCGGTGGCTTGAGACCAGGCTGCACCACAGGGCTGGAGACAGAGGCACTGCCTGCCCACCCCACGCTCCAGCATGCTGGAATTCATTTCCAGGCATCCTCCTCTTTGCAAGGACGGGTGTTCACAGTGCCAGCCTGACAAGCAAACTCCTCTGGCAATGGACAGACACCAAAGGCACGATTCCCTGCCCTCCCAGGTGCACACATCTCCACCTTGCCTTCCTCTCGCAGCAGCAAACAGGACCTGCAGCCCCTGCACCCCAAAATGCAGCTGGTGGCAAAAGAAACAATTTCATGGTGCCTTCTCTCTGTCCCCAGAGGAAGGTCAAGAGGAACAATGACTCATATTCCTTGAGATGTGCTTGGAGGCTGTAGTGGTGGAAAATTTAGGACACAATAAATCCTTACAGTGCTTCCTATCCACCTAAAATTATGGCTTCTGCTGGTTAATTTAAAGAGTCTAGTAGTTTTCCACTAGATTCACTTGGGCTGAGGCTTTACCTACTTCCACTTATATACTCCACATTAAGATGAATTATGAAAATTATTAACCAATGTCAATCATTTTCTCACTTTCCTCCAAATGTAAGCATTCATAATTTAACATAGGTTTCTGCTTGCTACATTGATCCTCACTAAATGTATCCAAATAATACATGCTTTGGTAAACAATATAAATATAAACGTCTGCACAAGAGAAGAGTGCTACACCCTACTCCTCATGTGTGGTGTCTCTGGGATCAAATAAGTGTGGGTTGTACATGGCACTGCAGGAATAGAAATGCATATAACAGCACAGGGGAGAAGCAGAGAAGACATCAGGTTTTGGTTCACTCCATTTTCATTTTTATTGCCGGGTGGTGCCTCCTGTGTATCAGTTCTTCTAGTTAGAGTGTAGTTCCTTGTCCTCATGGTAACTCCTATGGATCTCCTCACTGAGTTTCAGAGCAATTCCTCATCCTGTTTTATTCCTTTAGGAGGAAGCAGCCTGCTCTCTCTGCCCTGATGTCCAGGTACCCTCAAACACACAAGCTGCTTCCCAAGCACTGCCTGCTCTTTGGCCATCAAATTCAGGGAAATATTTTAGTGGGTGCTAGATTTGAAACCAAGCTCAGCAGAGAATCTCAGCATATTTAATGTGATGACTTCAAAACAACCTGAATTGGCTTAGACAACATCTGTGTTGAATTTTTAATGGCAGATTCAGAACTATTTTTAAGATCCTACTGTTATTTCTCCTGAGAGACCTTTTCTTACCAATCTAAGTAGAAAATAATAATGAGGGGAAAAAAACCCTTGCTAGGCAACCTCTTCAATATGCAGATAGTTTCTGCAGTGACACTTTTGCTGAGGCTAATCTTTCAGGATTGAGATATTTTCAGAAACATCCATTTGTGGGTTTTGTTTTTTTTTTACTCAGAAAGATACAGCTTTGTATACAAATCTTTTCTTCACCCACAGCCACTTATTTGGTGGTTTTGAGGCTTGCTAACAACTTTTTGCATGAAAAGACATTGCTGTTGTACTTTGTAGACCTTGAGAATGTAGCTAACGATGATATTTGTACTTTTGCCTCCAGCCTTCATTTCATCATGGAGCTCATTTGCTTTCTTAAAAGTTCACTGCCACCTGCATTGTCTTAACTTGCAAACTTATCCCAGAATTTCTCTGAAGAGCATCAGGGCTCTGATCTTACCATTTTACAGTGGGAAATGGTGTGTTTTTGAATATCCTGTCCAAAAGTGTCACTGAGGTCATTCTGAGCACATCAGTCTTTGGCAGGTGACTCTCCCATTTTTTCTTCTAACTTAGTTTCCTTTCATCCCCATTAATCTTCTGTGCTCCCCACCTTTGCAGGAGCTTCTCCATTTAGTTTCCTTGCTGCTTGGATGCTCCTGGGCTGGGAGACTTTCTAGTTTGTGGTGATTTTATTGTCATCCTGATGGAGAAACCCAAAGGCAACATAATCTCTGGATTTATGGTTAATGTGCAAAGACAGGACAGTGATGTGGGCTTGGGGGAAAAGCCTCAGGTTTGCTGTACAAGCAGAGGAGAGGATGGTCACTTCAGACTTCAGTAAGCATCTGAATTAAAGCAAATGCAGTGACACCACCCCTTTTGATATTCCCCGACAGTGCAAAAATGAAGATTGACATAAGAATTTGATTTCATGCTAAAATGCCAGACTGCACAGCAGTTCAAGAGTGCTGAGTATCCTGTGCAGGTGTAACTTGCAGCAAGCCCCAGGAGCAGCCTGGGCAGCAGAAATCACTTCAGCCATAATGGTTAAATAGCTGAGAAACATGCATCAATTTTTAAGTAGCATAGAGTAAAATGTAACACCTCCTGAAACATTCAAGAGCAGACTAAACATTGCTGAAGGAGTGAAAATAACATGAAACGTTATCAAGCCTTTTCTTTAAATCTTCATGAATCTGCCAGTTTTACTACTGAGGTTCATAGTTACAATTGTTAACTCAAAATGCTTGTTAATAACAACTGAAGTGCATAATAGGACTTTGATCCATATTTTGAAATAGCTGCAAATGCTGGCATGGAAAGACTTTAACTTGCTGCTGGCTATGATTACCCCTAAGAGAAATGTTTTGTAGAGTGGCTCTATGAGATTTTAATCTCCTGATAGCTACTGAAAGTTAATAAAATATATAATAAAATATATAAAAACTTAACTAAAATGCAGTGCTTATGCTTTCACACAGGACAAGGCACTGATCTGTGTTAGCTAAAGTAGGTAACATCTGCTCTGGGGATCCTGACCAGAGGCACAGCATCAAACTGGGACCTACTGACTTCTGCACAGTCAGGATTTTGCATATTATGAGCTGGATAAAGCCCATGTTAAGTGTAAACATTTATTGAACTATTAAGCAGTTCAGTGCTCGATCACCACCACATCTCAAGTGCTTTTGCTGGGAACAATGGATACCAGGTTCTCTTTTTTCTTCTTAGGACTCAAAAGCCATTTCTTGATAAGGAAAATGCCCTTGAACAATGCAGTAGGAAGGAAGACCAGCTGGAGCTCTGCTTGTGGGTAGTTATATTTTGGAATCCTAAATAGCTGTTTGCCTATGTCTATATTCATTAGACAGGGATTTAAAGCAAAAAGTACACCATTCATTATTGTTACTGCAGCACAGACCTCCACAGCCAGCTCTATCAAATAATGCAAACCCAGTGAACAAACAACCAACATAATTTACTGTCAGCTTCTGTAAAAACCTGAAAAAAAATCTCCACAGTCCAAAATATCGTGGGTGGTTTTAACAACATTGTCCACAGTGCATGAAATGCAATATTTTGGGGGTAGTAATTGCCGTTATTTAAACCTCAGAAAGCCACAGATTTATATTTGTTCGGTTTCCCCTTAAGCTGGATAATAAATCTGTACTGCCTTTTCTGGGCTTTTTTTTGTGTGTCTTTTTTATTTTTTTTTAAGAAAGACTTCTGATTATAATATCTGCCTATATCAGGTTATGGGGTTTTTGGGTTTGGTTTTGTTGTTGTGGGGTTTTTTTTGGCAGGGGGGGATTGTTTTTTGGTTTTTTTGTTTTTAGAAATCACAAAAAAGATTTTAACTGCTGGGTTCTATATGGAGCAGATTCTGCCCTCAGACACCCCATATGTACTGAAGACAGCACCACAGATACATATGCAGAAACCAGCAGTCAATTTTGACTCAGAAGATAATACACCAACTGTGTATTAAGTTTAATGTAGATTAATGCGAGTTGCTTTCCTTTGCATGTATGTACCCAGGTACAAATAATTAAGATTAATTCCACTGGATATAATGGCCTTCACTGTGCACGGTGCCATAAAATTCTTCTTTAATAGCTGTTAATTGGATGTATTTACTTAGATGGTGAAGTCCTGATTAGTCTTGTTACCCTACAACCCCTTCCCCCTCCCTTTGCTCACTTTTGTGCTTAGGAAAAGATTTATAATAAGGGAATCACAGCTATGCAGTTTATTAGCAACAAAATCAATACCTGTATCTGTTTACACATATTAGAGATTCAGCCAAATAGGGGTGCTCTGCATAATATTTGAAGAGTAAAGATGATGCATGTTTTCATTTTTGATTCTTTTCCCCATGCAATGTCTTTACTGGTAAACTCAGATTTCTTACTTGATTTCTTTTTTTTTAATCTTTTCTTTCTATGCTTCTGCACTGAACCTGAGAAATTTCTCAGTGGTAACAGGAGGAGCTCGGTACCTTCAGCAACTTCCAGCTCCAGAACACTAGGCAGATGCCTGAATTTAGGAACTGCTTCCATACAGTGATACCATGTTGGTTTTTTTTCTGGAAAACAGTCAGTAATTATTTTGGCATTTCTTTTCTCTGAAATACATTAATCCTAAGCATAAGGGACAGGGCCTTCCATGTGTGCAAATCAGAACATCTACACTGAAATCTAGGTGGATATTTGATTTGTGCTGAAATTCTGGCCCTAGTTTTTTAACCAGATTATTTTTAACAGGTTAAAAATTATTTTAACAATGATGCTTTGCATTTTTTATCTCCCAGGAGCACAGCTCTGTTTATGGAATTAGCAAGTGATGAAGGCAGAAGTTCAAGGTACAGCTGCAGCCAAGGCCTGTGTCTCAGAGCTGGGCTCCTGGGCACAGCTCCCCCACTCTCACCCTTGCTCTGATGCATGTGGAGCCATGGGCAGTTTTCCTGGGACACCAGCCCATGTGTAGCCAGGCAATTTTTTCTGCCTGGAGCCATTTTATGTACCTGAGTCCAGCCACCCAGGAGCTGTGACAAAGCCAGGCCTGGCCCCTCCTGCGCCCCTCCATCTTCACTACAGATTCACTCCAACGACTCAGCCTTACTAACACAAATCATCTGTACCATTTTATCACTAATATTCTAGTTTCTTTACTCACACGAGCATGAACTCATCAGATTACCCTGTTCCCTTCTCACTGAGGAGAGCAGGGCTCTTCCCTTCTCCGCCTGCCCCTTCCCATCTGCCCAGAGCTGCTCGACACTGCTGGGACACAGCCACACACTTGGAGGTGTAGGCACTCTAACAAATAAGTTCTCCCTCCAGGAGCACTTGCATTCAATGTCTGTGGGGTCTGGTCTGCTGCCAGAAAAGCTTTGGTGGGACCTGCCTTCCTCCTCCTCCTCCTCTTCTGCCCTGTGTTCAGTGAGTCAGCGCACTCCAGCAGACAAATGAGATTCCTAAAAATGAACGGGTTGTAAATGACCAACCTGATTAAAAATTACTGCATCAAGTGCTCCATGGAGGACAGGCTAGCACTGATACTTGCATGAATCACTGCTATTTATGCCCTTTAATTAGGAAAATTGCAGCACAATGCAGATTTTAGATGTCTTCTGACAGATCCTCAGGGCTCCCTCTGATTTTATCTCTGCATCCAAGCCTGCTGCTTATATTATTTGGATCTCTTATTGCAGTCAGGGGAAGTCCAGATAGGGCCAATTTCTAAAGTGTTTAAATCTGAAGAAGCCCCATCTTGATGCCAAATTATAGCATCGTCTGAGGATCTGATTGAACGATTTGGAGACTGAAAGAGCAGGCGTTTTATGAGATTAATAATCTACGGAACATTAATATGTAATTCTCTCCCCTCCTCCAAAAAGGAAGAAGTCTGCATAATAATGGCAATTATAAGAAAAGTTAAAAAAAAAAGGAAAAAAAAAGGAAAAAATATGGTCATTTATTTGGAACCACTTAAATGTGCTTTGAAATTATACATTTATTGTCAGTATAAAATGAACAATTCAGGAAAAGCTGGGTGCATATCAGGAGAAGCAATTAAGAAAGGTGTTTATTTTACTGAGAACTCACCATTTCAATTTCAGGAATAGAGCTCTATCACTGAGTTTGCAGTTGTTTTATTCATGTTTTTAATTACAGCTCATTCCCAGACTTGGCTGTATCTGCCCTAGGCAAGGCTGTGTTTTCAAGCACTTCTGCCTCAAGTCCCCTCTGGCAAGGGAAGGGTTAAAACCAATATTTGTAGATAAAGAGGTAAACATATTTACATTCAGTTTTTCACACTTTATGCATATGTCATGCAGTGAATAGTTTTAGAGGTATGTTTGTACTATCTCTCCAGAATTTTTACAGTCTGCAGGACACAAAATCTCTATAAAGTGACTTATTGAAATAGAAGCAGATTGGTAAAACCGTTTCTCTCTTATGAACTGTGAAGAATGATCCTCTAAATGAAATCAGGAAGGAACTGGACAGAATCTTGTTTAATGGTGTGACAAAATGAATCACAACTATTCCAAGCATCCATCACTGCTAAAAGGGGACCACAAATGATCTGTGAACTACTATATATTGATTACTCATGTACTACAAGTGTCGGATTTAATGTTCACACACCATGGAAAGGCGGCAGGGACAGATGGTGCCTTAACTCTTCTTTGATAGATTTTAATGGTGAAATATTGATTTCTATCTGGCCAAGGCCTGTTGTTAGGGGCCAAAGTCATTTGTTGGGTATAGCTGGACACCCAGTCTGCTAGGGGTAATCAATCATTTTTGGCAAGGCAGGTGAAATTCTGAAGAGAAGCACCTTGGGTTCCCAAACTGTATCGAGATGAGGCTGAGACCAACATTTGCGCATGCACGCCCCCTCCTCCCCCACGCGCGCATACAAAAAGACTCCATGAAATTGTGCTTGTAAAGAATTATTAATGATAAGACATGTTTACTGAGGAGAGTCACAGCGAATCACAGCTGACATGAAATAGTCTGGGAGCCTCGGAGAGAAAATGAGCTTCTCGCTAAAAGGGACTATATTTTATTTAAACATCCGTCTAGGGCTGAAAACTCAGGTAATCTGTTGTGTTACAAGCCACTGGCTGTTCTTGCCATCCAGAGAGATAACAGTGAGGAGCTAATAGGAACACATCAATCACAATCAGGCTGCAATTCCACCGGTGTCTCCTCTTCCCAGCTCCTTTTTAAGCTCCTTAATAACGATGATAACATAGTTCTGGGCTTGTGAGAGGGTTTCTTCCCTTTGAGGGTCATATTCATAAAGCGAATGGCTTGCAAAGTCAGCATCTCACTCCTATGGAAAGGCGGGGGCTGAGCAGAGGGAAGGGGTTTGCAGGTGGGAGGGGTAGGGGGGCAGGAGGGGGTGGATTTCCCCTGGCAATAAATCCGTGGATGCTCCTCTTTCCCCTGACGAGCCTTCCCGTGAGAGGATTCCTGTTGAGAAGCAGGCAGGAAAGGGTAGGCTCTGCCCAGATGTGCCCCAGATGTGGGAACCAGTTGAGGCTGATTTTTCGTTTAGATTATCTTGCTTACCTAATGATTTTTGCTTCACTGCTCAGCTCGATTGTGTTCACTAGGACGGCAGGCTATTAAAATGTCAAGGTGCATTGAATTGTTGTTATCAAGGAAAGAGACCTTTCCAATCAACCTGTGTTCCCCGGGTTGCATAAAGGCGAAGAAGGGATTGGAGGAGGAAGGAGACCTTCCTCATCCTGGGGAGGGGGGAGAGGTGCAGTGGGGGGTGTGTGTGAGTGTGTTTCTGTGGGTGGGTGCAGATGTGTGTGCATGTGCCTGCTGCAGTACAGGTGGTAATTAAAATGCCATCTTTTATAACAGGTATTAGACACTTCTCTCATTCGTATTTACAGGGAGACAGGAAACTTCTCCCCGTAGTGCTTTTCACGGCAATCCTTATAAAGAAAATACTGGGAGGAGGAAACTTGTGTGGTTGAATCACTGGCCACGCATACTAAGGAGCTGCTGGGCTGGGCTGAAGGAGAAAAACAAAGGCAAATGCCTTCCTCGTGTCTGCACCTGCCTTAAGGCTTGATAAGAAAATAAGTTCGCTGACCTACTGGGAAAAACACTGGAGATTGTCCAGTATCACAATATTGAACAACTGGTGACAGGATGATACAAACCCAGCACATTTGGAGACACAAAAATCCCCTACCTCTCGTAACCACCACTACCTTGTTCATATAATTGCAGAACAGTTTATTACACAGAGGCACATCAGATATTGCCACAGATTGATTTTTTTCTTTCTTCTCTTGTAAACTATACTGTACATCATATTGGTTGAGAAAAAAAATATATTCTTTGGGTTTACTTCTCTTTGTTTAAATCATCTCACAAATATTTTGCTTTTTGCCTGTCATTTCTCTTTCATTTTCATTTAAAAAAGATGGCTTTGTTTTTGCTTGTGTACGGTTTTGTAGAATAATGACATCTATCCTGTCCTCCATGCATCAAGCATCATTGATTGCCCCAAACATCATTGTCACTACTGGGTGTTCATCTTCACACTTGCCACTGGCAGGTCCCTCATCTACTTTCTGTCTCACACATGCCCCTCTCCACAGCTTCACACTCACTCACAACAGGCATGCCCGCTTTCTCTTTTTGCCTAATACTCATTTCTCCTGGCCTGCTTTGGCTCTGCATCTCCTCCTCACAAGCCCTCATTTCTCTCCTTCCAACCTTGTGCTGCTGTGTGAGTCTGTGAGCACAAACTGCTCAATTCAGCTTGGTCTGCGTTAAAAAGCCAGGATAAACCAAATCCTCCCAGCTCCATCCTCCACATTGTCTACACTGACTCAGGAAAGTTTCTCTCAAAAGATTTGGTTCCTGGGTATATTCAGGTACAGGGAGCAGAGAATAATGGAGGGACTACAAGAGTCTTTGCTAGTTCTGCAGTGGTAGTGGAAAAGTGGCACACAACCCTCCTTTCCCACCATGCTGTTGCTCCAGCTTTTTTCTCTGCCTTACATTTCCATTCTCATGTCTGTCTGAGGGCTTGTCTCCATGGAAAAATTATTGCACACAAGGCTGGGGATGTGAATTAATAGCACATCTCTGCGGCAAACGTTGCAGGTACAGTGAGGACTTGTGTGCACAAGGACGTTACTGTGGAGGCAGCCGAGGTGTAAATCTTCCCTGTCATGGCACCAGCTCCCCCAAACACGCTGCCCATGTCTGCATGGGCCCCCCAGGCCATGGCTCCACAAACCCAGTGCCCCTATGGCATTCATGGCACATGGGCTTTTCAAACAAGAAGATCCTGGGCACATTTGCTGGTGCTCATCAACCCACACCCACAGTCCTGACAAACATTGAAGTATTTATTCCTGCAAGTTGCATGAGGGGTAAGAAAGTGATATGGTTTGTTTAGAGAAGGGAAACTGAGGTGTGAAGGCTCATGAAATGCCTGAGGCCTTTAGATGCTGGGATCCAAAGTGCCTTCCCTGAGGCCATAATAAAGTGGGTAGCTGAGAGTAGGAATTGGCACCCAGTCCCTGAATGCTGTGGCCTGGTTATTAATACTCTAGGTTATTAGACTAGCCTTTTTTTCTCCTATTCACTTTTTTTTCTTGTCCCCTCACTGCTCCTTTCAATATATACCAGTTTCCATGTTGTTCTTGCTGGCCAAAGCTTCCTCAAGGAGCTGTTTTTGACTCCATCACCTCCATCCCAACCAGAGGAAATGAGGCTCCTCCACTCACCAAGTCAAACAGCACAACTGAGGCCAAGTAACCTGGAAATGACCCAGGCCTATAAAGCCTGGCCATAGAGAGATTATTGGGATCTAGGCAAAGATGCAAGCTGGATGTCAGCCACAGTGCCTCACAACAAGAAGAGTTGCATCTCTTTTTTTTATGTTCAGTTTGTATGCTGATCCTAATGCCACAGTGTGCCCTTCTAGGGCTAGCTGGGCTAAAAGGCTTGTTTTCCCTTCTGAAGCACAGAGGCTTTTCTGTTCATGGCAGGATGGAATGGATGGTGGCAGAGACAGGATGAGCTCACAGGATCTTTTGATGAAATGTCGCTACTGGACTTACCTGCTACCTAAGGCCCAGTCTTTCCAATGCAGCAACAGATTGCTGTTCCTGCTGCTCCCACACCTCTCTGTACAAAAACTTCAGAGGCTTTGCAAAACCTTCAAGAGGATCTAAGTTTCAGCACCAAAATCTAATTTCAGACATCTAAGACCTGCTTCTTCATCTGGACCTTTGTGTAAAAAAAAACCCTAGTACTGGCTATTACATTTAAGTGTAAGTTGAGTGGGACCAGGAGAATTGCTCCTTGAACTGTGCCAAAACCCCTGATAAGGAGATAAGGCTGGTATATATATATATATGAATCACACCAGCATAAAACACATCAAGGGGAGATAATTGTCCCCCGAGCAATCCTTATATTCCACAGAAAACTCAGCTGAACTTAGCTCAGTTAAAATAGGTCTGAAGAGAAAGACACTGGAAAGTTCCTGATGATTTCTTGTGATATCATAAAATAACCTTGTAATTATTATTAAAGCTTTCTTTTCTTTGGCTTCAGAACTTACCTTCTTCCTTGGCTGCATCTTGGATTCCCAGTGACTTCCATGGAGCAGTGGAGCAGGCTGGGTTCAGAGAGAGTCAGTCAAACCCCGAGCCAACACGCTTGGCTATCGAGCACCCTCTCCATTGGAATTCATCCCTCTCTGTGGGGACTTCCACAGTCATAAAATAAATCCCTGTGCTGACACCATCAAAGATGTGACAGACTGTTTTTGGGGAAGATGTGACCCAGAGTAAGCCCAGCTGTGTTTGAGCCTAAGCAGCAGCTCAGGCCTCCAGGCAAACTCATCCCTGAGGCAGTGACCAATGACAGCCACAGAGCTGCTGCCAAATATGCCAGAGATGTTCTCTCCTGGCAGGTTCTGGTTCTAAGACACTCAGCACACAGAGGGAAACCCAGTGTCAGCCAGGGCAGATCATGTATGACAGGGTGAGAGTAAAGGTGAGCAGTCTCTTCTGGCTGCCAGCCTGGGCTTTGTGCTTCAAGGGTCATGCAGACATTCCCAATCCATACCCAATCCTCCTCAATGTGTCATGGACACCTTTACAAACAGTCAAAACTGTTATAGCTCTGGACTCCTCAAAGGAAACACCAGAAACAACTGAGCTGCGTCCTTTTTTTTTTCTTTTTTTTTCGTTTTGCATCCCACAGATATATTTGCGTGCAAAGGAGCTGTGTAGGGCAGGGGAGCAGAGGGCATGGCTGTTGTTTGCAGTGGAGCACCTTGAAGAACCTAGACTAGCACTCAAAGCTGAACAATTGGTGCAGCAGGAGGCTGTGCCCATGCTAATAGTTTTTGCTGAGATGAAGCTTATTAACATGTGCACTGGTGCATCTGTATTGCCTCTGGGACTCAAACTCAGCATGGTTCTCTGCTGTGCTGCATAGAGGTTTTACCTTCCTCTGACCTTGCTCAGGCTCCTTTGTCCTGTTCTGCTGTGCTCTGAGTTAACCTTTTGTCTGCCTGCGCTTATAGCCTGTATTTTAAATCCAGGAAACTTTTTCAAGTCTCTTCTACGCTAAAGGTTTTAGTTGTGCTGAAAGTATTTTGAGTTCCATTGTTAAGATGCTTTTGATTTGAGGAAAGTTTGTTGTGAAGTGCACACTTCAAATAATTTCCCCTCTCTAAACTGAAATTTTAAGCTGTTACAAGTGCTAAACAATGTCACTCTCTGCTTGCCCTACCATTGTAGTTTGGGGCAAGAAGCATGCATTTGCTCCACCTGAGTTCACAAACTGTTTGAGAGAATGAAAACAAAAATTAAACTGTTTTTATAATATCCAGACTATGCTCTATTTCATCTAATAGAGAAACAGAAACAACTTTTGAGGACTAATATGAAATAGGCTGGAAGAGAAAATGTGGTGTTTGCATCTGATCTTTGCTGTGAAGTGCAAAGCAAAGCAAACCTCTGTGTTTTGATTCACTGCTGCTGGCACAGTTTAGGTGGAGTATGCCAGGGTGTTATCTCTTGTCATTGAGATCATAACAAAGTCCAGGTAAGGCGTGTGACACACCTAACTTATCACTCTGTGCAAAACAGCCACCTTGCTGCACCAACAACTTCGCTCTCATAGTTCAGGCTATAACCCACCCAAGGCTTCCCCCACCTTACAGACCATCCAACCAGAGCAAGAACAAGCCCCAGCAAACACAGGTTTCAGTAGTGTTTTGCTAACAGTGCCTACCATCCCAATCTGCATGTTCCATCTTGAGGTGCCTTCTGCTTAGCTGTAGTTAGTGGTTCTCCCAGCCCAAGGCCTCTTTTCAACAATGTTATGCACCAAAACTGAACACCCGCTAATTAAGTAGGTGTATTTTGGCCCCAGAGAGATTTCAGACAGCATCTGCAGACTCATCATTTGCTAGTTTCCCCTCACTGTTGCAGTGTTGAGATCACCTGAGTGTAACCCTGTGAGTGTTCCATGGACAGTCACCATACCAAGAATTAGCAGATTTTGCCTGTTCATCTCTTTTGTGAGCTCCAGTTGTTTTGCACCAAATGCAGCACATCTCCAGCATATGTGATTCAGATCAGGCAATCACCCTACACAGTGTAAATCAATGAGATGAAATGTACCCATTGACAGCACTTACAATTTTGCCCATTACTATGAAATCCTCTTTCTTTAAACGGAAGGTGCTTTTATGAATGCACTGAAGCATAGCTGACAAAGCCTCCATTACCAACTATTGCCTAAATACTGCAAAACATAACAGTTATAAAAGATACATGTGGTGCATATTTATTAGGATTAAAATAAGCACTTTGTTGAGTTGCTGCAGTGTATTTGTCCCATTTTCAGGTTACTTATAGACCTTGGGTATTTTCTTTTTCTCATGACTCAAATAAACACTTGTCTGTGGGCTTACTAAGTCTTTCCTTGTGCTGACAGTGTGAAATATGTACTTCTAAAACTGTGTTAAAAAATAAGTCCCTGCACTGTAATTATTCTTTATGCTAATATAATAGACTAGTAAGTGTTCCTACACTTCTTGTAGGACTAATTACATTTCAATAATGTGAATCATCCCTGGAGCCACTGCTGTTAAATATTTTTGGAGCAGTAGCGAGGGAGTTTGTTATTTGTACACACTAGAGAAGTGTGGGTTTTTGAAACAGAGTAGCACAGCTCTACAGCAGTAATGTTCCTCCTGATGTGGCCATGCCAGGTCAGAGTAGATATAGCAGGGCAATCCATCAGCTGCAGGATTTGCTGCATCCTATCTGCTGTACCAACTCATCACACTCAGAAATCAGCTTTGGCAGTAGCAGAAATAAGTTTCGCTTGAGACACCAATTACAATCAACTCATTAGGAGCTGCTGAATAAAATGTAAATTTTATGGATTGTTCATGTCTAAAAAATGTAAGGTATTCCAAACCCACATCTT
Organism: Cyanistes caeruleus; assembly: GCF_971803275.1. Classification (NCBI taxonomy): domain Eukaryota; kingdom Metazoa; phylum Chordata; class Aves; order Passeriformes; family Paridae; genus Cyanistes; species Cyanistes caeruleus. Next base: position 33,050,231 of record NC_141707.1, on the reverse strand, counting down.
GTTTAATTGGCTAAATTAAATGATTTACTATAATTTTCAAATTAGCAAATAAATCCAGAAGTGTTAAGGCAAGTAAACAGGGTAATTTCAGACAAAGCAACAATTCCTTGTAAGTATCCTATAACAATTTGGCAAGACACCCAATTATGCCTAGTTATTGACTTCTGAGGAATAATTGTTTTTGGATAAGGAGCTGACAGTCATGCCCTTCACTGGGAGAAGCTGTCACTGAACCTGTAGCCTTGCTGCCGTAGCTCCTGCTCAGTGTGTTTGCAGTCAGGTGAGTCTTGTCTTCACCCTCTGTGCTCTGCAACATTTAAAATACTCCACAACTCCAGCTGCTGCCCCTCCTCAAACACCTCAAATACCAGACCCAGGTGTAGCCATTCCTGTTCTGCACTTGGGTAGATCAGTCTGGCCTCCTGAGCCACATCTGTGAGCAGCTACTGGTACAGCCTGCCTGGGCTGCTCCATCCCAACTGGCCCTGCACCAGAGCTGGCTGCTGTCAAACAGGTAGTTTGGGTTTGGGTTAGGAACAGCAGGGTAATGAACCTGCTGCTGCAGGGAGATAACGAAGGGCTGGCACTAGAGACATGTCCAATAGGGAAGGGCCACTGGAGCAGCTGGGTGTGATAGAAATGAGCTAAGAGAGATGTGGAAAAGGAAATCCTTGGCAGGAAGAGACTGAAAAAAGAGAAGAAAGACTGAAAAAAAAATTAAAAAACAATAAAGAGGAACAAATGTGAGATTTGAAGACAGGAAGTATAGGTGGGAGATTTTGAAGAAATTTGTAAGTGCCAGAAGGAAATGAGCCTTTGGGGACAAAATGAGAGAAGTCAAAATACCTATATTTCATCTATTATTTTTCTCTACCCAGAGCTTCAGTTTTTACTTTTAATATGGTCATTGAAGACGTTTGAGAGAAGAACCAAGCCCTGTTTTAAGTAAGTCAGTGCATGGCATCTCATTGAAATCTCTGGTCTGCAAGCAAACCAGCTCTTTGGCCTTTGAGTTTCCCACTGTAACACCAGACTGTAGCTGCTCAATCTTCCTACCTGCTACAGACCCTTTGTCCTGCTGGTGAGAAAAGAACAAAAAGTCATATTCAGAATGTGTCTCCTCCTTCCTGGAAGCATGGAATGAAATTATTCTGCTTGTAGACAATAAGCCCTTTCAGAGGGTTAATATTTCTGATGTAAAACCAAACAAAATTTTATTATTATTATTGTTGTTGTTGTTGTAACCCAGTTTCAATTTAATATTTACCTGTTTCTATAGAGATGAAGTACAGATTTCCAGAATATTTGCTAAATGAACACTCAACAACCCAGACCTAGGACATGTGAAGGGACAAGAGACATGTCAAAGAGAGTCAGTAAGTGTCTCTGCAGTTTGTCCAGTGCAGACTCAGTCTGTAGTACTAGAAAATGAAATACAGACATTTGCTCAGGCTTTGTTTCAGCCAAAGAAGCTGTAAAATGGGTTTTTGAGCTGTGCTCATGACTTTTCATATGGAAGCTGCCAATGCATGGCTGAAATAGCATATTTTTCCTGTCTCCACACCCCCTTCTCCTTGCGTTCCCTTTCTCCTCTTTAAATTCTTCTTCCTGATAGAAAGGGATCAGAGCCAAAAGTTCCCTACTTCTGGAAACTGTGTGGTTCTGAGATTTTGACTTATCTTTACCTGATGATGTGAGTGAACTACAGCCCTGTTGACTACCGTAGTGTTATCCGAGGTTAAATCAGTCTGTACCTGGCCCACAAAGGAAGCATTGTACAGCATGTTGGCATTTGATCATGCTGGGGAATGAAAGCCATATTTGAGTGAGGCCTACAAGTGCCTCATTACTGCACTGTAAACAACTGGATAGTACAGTAATGGACAAGGCTCTGAGTGCTATGAACGCCTTCACATTCACTGTATTGATTTGCAATGTGCACAGTGATGGTCTGCTGTAATAAATACAAATGCCATAGCGTAGAAATGTCAGAACAACTTATTAAAAATGTGTCTCTTCCTTGCTCGTGCAGTACAGCTTGTACATCTGCACAGCTGCAGGCTTGTGGAGAGATGGGGATGGAGCTGCGGCTCAAAACTCAGCATTGCAAGAATATAAATTTAGCATAAAAACCCAGCCACTACAGGCCAGTCCTTTCCTTTTTCTTTGTGCCTCCCTTAATAGACAAGACTTTTCCTGTGCCTCAGAACATATTTCACATCACAGAGGATAATACATTGTTTCTCACATCTCAGGAGAGTTCAGGTGGTGCCAGGTTTCAGCCCACATACCACAGACAATTCTCTGCCCACCATCTGCCACTTAGAGGAGCCGGAAATGCCACTGGAGCCATCATTTCTCTCAACAGTACAATTGTTTTATGCAAGCATAGAAAGGCCTCAGAATTTACCAGGGCTGTAGTTCAAAGAAGACTCTTGTGGCAGATCACAAGTGTACTTCTGCTGGGTGCACATAAAGCCTGTATTTGTACTGTAATATACATAGACATGTGTATATGTGTAGATATTCATTATTACCCTTTGACCAGATCAGGTTTATTTGACACCTGCCTAATCTCTTGGTCCACTAGATGGTAAGAGGCAATTTCCTTCGGAAAATGTGATATTGTTGAGTTACCATTTCCCAAGCCATCCTTCTCTGTGACAGCTGAGCTGGGCTGCATATCCCAGCTGGACTCTCACTTCTGGCAGAATCCATACCCTTACTGGTAGTTTTCTCTAGGGTTTCCCCACATGTCCTGAAAAATCGGCTCATAGCTCTAAAAAAATCTCTCCCAAACGCTAACCAATGGAGAAAAGTGAGAATCAAACCAGGAAATGGCTTTTCTATGTAGGAGAAATGACAGGCTAATCATTGTAACAAAAATAAACAAGAGGTTATGAATAAGTGTGGAGTGTGAAAGGAGCTATGGAAAGGCTGGGAGGAGAAGTGGATGGAAATCTTTTGCTGGAAGCTTCAGTGTGTTTCCATAGTTATGAATATAAATATTGCCTATGCTTCAGAACTGTACCCCTATACAAATATTCAGATAGGTATTTCCATGATATTCGTCACCATGAGCACTTTGCAGATGACAACTGAATCAAAACCCATCATATATTGTTTGAAAGAGGATTTACTGATCATCATTCAGACTGAAAAATGGAAAGGTTAGATGACTTAGCTCAAATACAGGGCTTGTGGCACAACTGAATCTATAAGCTCTGAATCCATCTGACTTTGTTCCTGTATTTATAAAAAATGTCCTTTCGAGTTTAGTAACAGAATGGATCTATGGAATTTCACAGAAGTCTGTAGATGTAGCTACAGGAACTGCCAGGACCACCTATGTTTTAGTGTTGTTCTCACTGTTCTGGTACTCCTATGGATTAAGAGATTTTCTATAACATCCTGCTGCAGATGCCACAAGAAATGGGAGAGTCTTGAGCAGGACAGAGAAGATTTTCTCCCCAAAGCCCTCCATTTGGTAGGCGTGCCAGGAAGAGGGGAGGAGAGCCTGCTGTTAACCTGTGTGATGGATAGTCCCTGAGGCACCACTGCCATCTGGTGAAAGCTGGAGCAGCCCATGGGGATGTGTTAGGGAGCCATAAGTGACAGCCTTACCACTGCACTAAGCACAGCAGAAAGGGAGAAGTCTGGTCCACAAAACTTTGTTGGGAGGTTTTCCTTCAGAGTTTTTCTTTTTAAGTCTGTTCTAGATTTCTAAACCAAACCCATAATTCTTCACACAGCCTTTGCACACTCATGAAAAACTACAGGAATTAAACTCTGAGGACCATCTCTATGAGGAAATCATAGGATGGTGTCCTCTCAGACTTGGGAATATTGGTGTAGGTTTGCTACCTTTGCCTGAGCAAAGCCATTTTCTGAAGCATGTCAGAGGGAAGTCCCCTGTTTGTGTTGTACAAATGCTCTGCTCCCTGTTGAGGAGCAGGCAGGAGTGGTTACTTCTGTAACACTGAACATACTTTATGTCACATTTGTCAAAAAAGGATGTAAAATGCTTTAGAATGTGAGCATCTATTGTCTGTTCAGTTCCCTGGGCTTAGGAAAATAACCTGGTTCACATCCAGGACACTCAAAACTTGTCTTGGCCAGGCTGGCTATGATGAGGGGAAAGGAGCTGCTGGCATGAGCACGTTGGTACAGGTATCCATGCTTTGTGAGGAAGAAAGGAGGTGAAGGAAGTAGGAATTACTTCAAAAGCCAGTGGGTGTTTTTCTATTACTGAGCTGATATCCTACATGGCATGGGGAAAGCCTACAGGTATGGTGTCTCCTGGGGGTAGGTTTGTTTAGACCTCTATGTTGAAATGAGCACAAAACTGCTGGCTAAATAGACCTTGTATCAAGTGCTGACCTCCTGTTATCAGGGTTCCCTGTAAGTGATGTAAGAGTGAAGAAAATCTTTTCAGCAGAATTGTACTCTTAGTTTAAGCATCATAGTTGGCTGGGGTGATGTATATACAACGTTTGCTTTCTCTTTGCACTCTTAATTTTAGAATCAAAGATTTTTTGTACTTTTTATAATATATCATGAACATTTATTATTCAACTGTTTATGATGTTGTGGGTTATTTTGCCTTAAATCTTAGCATCATATTTAGAAATAGTATCAACTGGTATTTTGACAAGGAGAGATTGAATTAAAATCAATATTATATATTATATCCTGGGGTCTGTTGTCAGCAGATAGTATTAAGACATACATAATTTATTAAAAATTTCAGTAGGGGCCCAAAGTAGTAAGTGAGAATCAGGCCAAGTTTTGGTCAAGTTTTGGTTAAGCTTTTAATGACTTTGTAGGTGCTAAGTTACCTTCACTGTAGTGCAAACCCATTAACTTCAGTGGAGTTAAATAGCCCATTGTTCAGGGAAGTAGAAAATGCAGAGACTTAACAACTAAGTAATAGGTTTTTCAACACAACAAAAACAAAGGAAACGAAGAGATTTCTATTTTGGATAATCAATTTTGCATCCTGAAGAACATACTGGCTAAGGCACTGGAAGATGTGAAAAGCCAATTCTTTACGCTTCCAGCCAGAACCTAGCTAGAGGCCTGAATACAGCATGTCATTATGATTAATTATGGGTAATGAGTGTTTTATGAACCTAAGAAAGAAAAGCATTTATTTTTCTGGTATTATAGTGGTATTGTCTTGTTTTGTTTAAAGCTGGGATTGCAAAGCCAAGCAGATGATGAAACCCCTTTATTAGCTCTTTTGTTTTGCTCTAGACTGTTTACTACACTTATGGGGCCAAATCCCCATCACACAGGGGCTCTGCCAACACAAGAGACAAGGATGCAGTTCAGGAGCTCTGGGATTTTGCATTTTTGCCTTTTGCTCTGTTTAATCCCTTTTCTGTGTCAGAAACCCCACAGACCTATCTAGGATGCCATTCAATGAGCATAAGAGGTAATAAGACTTGTCTGTTCCAAGAGTGGTCTTATCCTGGGAATTTATGAGCTCTGGACCTGACTCAGAGCCTGCTGGAACCTCCAGGAATATTTCTCTTCATTTTTGAAAGCCTTCAGACAAAATCCTTGAGCGTTTCTCTGGAACCTTCTGGTCAGGTTGATGAAAGCTTGAGAGCGGTGATGGCTGAGGGGACAGAGCTGTGACAAAGGCTCTGTGCAAACCATCCTGCCTGGAGCTGCAGAAGTGGCAGTGCCACCAGCACTGTCAGTCCAGAGTGTACCTCTCCTTGCAGGTCTGGGGGATTTCCATCCCTCCAGGGTCTCCATGCTCCCCAGACTGGGACCCACCAGCAACGTGCACAGCTCTGGCTTTACCCACAGAGGTGTTCTTGGAGATGGGCAGCAAGAGGGGATGTAAAACCCCTCTGCTTCATCCCTGCGTTTTAGGGGAACAGCAGGGCAGCATAAGGGATTTCGGCACTGATGGCCCTTAAGTTTTAAAGAAGGGATGGAAAAAGAGCTAGGGGTGAAAGCGGTGAAAGGAGAGAGAAGCGGGATGAGGAAGGGATGGGGGAGCGGGAGCCGGCTGTTCCCCAGCGCACCAGGAGGTGGTGCCCAGCCCCTGCGCATCCCGCGGGCAGGGACAGAGCTGCTCCTGCCGGGGCCAGCTCCGGCTGCGCTGCCCAGGAGCAGCGCTGCTGCCTTCGCCATCCTCACCGCGCTGCCCAGCTCCGCTGCTCTGCTGGGACTCAGGGCTGGCAGTGGTACCTGTGCCAATGCCAGCAAATGCAGGGGAACTTCACACTGCCAGCTGCTGCTATCATGCTGCAATAATGGTAATAAAATAAAGGTATTAGCAAATGACTTCTAAAGTCATTATGTTTACAGAACAAGCGATTCTTGCTGTGCAGAATGCAGGCAAAAATGTGATCCGATTTTAGATTCCTTGTGCTTGCTTTTTCCATCTTGCTAAATTCCTTCTTTATTTTTTAAACTTCTTCATTAAATGATACTATAAAAATAAATAGGTTTTCATAAACCATAAAATCCGTGTGTACAAATTTTAAAAAATAAAAGATATGTCATGAAACTGTGTTATCAGTTATCCCTTTCTTGAAATGGGAACTGACAAACATTTCCCCTTTCTCCTTACTGGAATAGTGTACATTAGTAATATGAATTTTTAAATATGTTATATGGCTTTTGGTGATAATATAACAAAACAAATAATTTTTCTTCGTGAAAAAACATGTCTTAATTGCTGAATTTCTGAAACATTAGAAAAAGAAACATATTCGTTTCAGGCAAGCTGAAGTGTTTATTTCATTTTAAAAACCTCAGCTTGTCATTACAAAGCTGCCATATGAAAACTCATTTTGCATTGTGAAAAAAAAATAAAATTATATATACATGAATTCAGCTTATCAGAAAATAATAGACTCAATTTATTGTTCTTAAAAGTTCTATCTTGTTTTTTGTTTTTTGGGGGTTTTTGGGTTTGTTATTGTTGTTGTTTTTGTTTGGGTTTTGTTCATTTTGGTTTTGTTTTGTTTTTTGATTTTTTTTATTTTTTTTTTAAGAAGAACAAGGGTCTGTAAAAGAAGAATTCATTTAAGTTTCTCAATTGGCAGTGATTAACAAAGTCTGTTGTGGGATAGTTTAGATTACTGGTATGCAAAAAGCAGCATATTTCATACTTTCTCCAGGACAAAATGAAATATAGTCTTTTTATAATTTTTTTTTTTAAACCTTTAACCTTTTTCCTGTCCTGGTTAACAAATATTTTTTTCAGGTAAATGCTACATATGTAGCAAATGTAGCAGGTACAAAAGCTTCTGTTTTATTTATGAATGCAGAGTTCTTCAGGCAGAATGTGTATATGTTGTTAGAAGCATATCTCCTCTCAACAAGTTAATAAACAATCTTTTTTAAGGTGTGGGGGAAATTAAGTTGTATAAAGACTAAAGAAAATATAGGATTAAATTTGCGCTAAATTCCTTGCTTTTTAAAATTCTGAGAAATATTGGACAGGTTTTTAAATCCCTATCTTCATAATAACACATATCCCTATTTATTATGCATTTTGCTCTAGGAGTGGGTGTCATTTTGGAAGTGAGGGGTTAGGGAGAGAGAATGGTGGACAGCTGTAAATGTAAACACCCAAAGCCTCACCCAAAAGACTCCGTAACATATTGTTTTAAATTTTAGGTTAAAAAAAGCTTTTAGAAGGTTGTACCAGAATCTCTGTTGCTTTATATCAGTGTGACTTCACTGTAGTCAGTGAAACTACTTTGGCCTATGTCAGCCAAAAGTCTGGGCTACTGTTTTGAATCTGATTTTAAGAGTAAGTGCTTTTCCGCCAAACCTTTAAAAAGTTCAGCTTTGCTTGTTCAAGAAAATGAATGTTTTGAACTCTGACTTACAGTACTAAAAAGCCTTTTCAGAATACAGCCAGATTTTCTGTTCTTGCTATTTTAACTTTCCCTTATTATCTTTAGAGAACATCATTTTTGAGCACGCTAATGCAGCAAACTTTTATACCATCATTAAGGATCATGGTTTATTGGATTTCATCTGACTACTCAAGAAAACATTTGTTTAGTGACACTCTTAAAGACAAGATTGTTCCACAATTGTCAGAAACGCTGTTTGAAAGTTCATGAGTAAAAACCATTGTTTTTAAAAGAACCTGGAAAGGAATGAAAATATAAAAGTTTTACATGAACTTTCTCTGTGGGGCTATGAGAAAGGTATTTGGCTCCTGGGATTTTTTTCAAGATTCTTATGTGATAGTAAAAAATTTTATAATTAAGTTTAAGAAAAACATGCATAAGACAGAGATATAGCTCCAGCAGTGTGGATGCAGGTGTATATCTGTCACTCTTAAGCAATCATTTTCATTGACAGCTCTTAATAGAAACAATTAAATGTACAATATTCTAACATCACAATGACTTTATCTGGATTTTCATGTTGGTAAGCTAATGGAAAACTTCCTATTTTATTCCTTTTCTTTGGATCTTTTTTGTCTTTTTTCTTTTCAATCTGGTTTAAAGAAAATAAAAAGGTGGGGAAACTGCATTTTACACTTTTTTTATACCCATTGCTGAAAATCTGTCACAGCTACCAAGGAAAGCTAAAGAAAACCAGAAACAGAAAGACTATTATTTATAGCTAGCAAGATACAGCATGGCACCATATGGTAGAATTTATCAAATTCTTTCCTTTCTCATGCAGGGCGAATAGGGGCTGCAGACAGTTCCCTCTTGCAGTCCTTGCTGTGCTGGCCACTCATTCATTTACACTCTGGGATGAATCCTGCTTGACTTACAGCTTTTACACCTCTAAACTCACTTCTGAGGGCCAGGCGAGCAGGGCTTGGCCCTTTGTGTTTATTTCTTCTCTGCTAATGCAGTTTTGCTCAAATGCTGTTTGCATTTCAATCAACTGAAACAAGAGGATGGATAAATTAATGCCTGATTTAGCTCTTCCCATCTGATACTGAAATGTTACAGCGCTCTGCCGAGGGTTTAAGTTTGCAGGGTGACACTTACCAGGTGTAAGGTGCTGTAAGGTTAAGAAGCATCAAACCCATAATAACAGTCTGACTTCCTCTTCATTTTGTCTCCCTTTGTGTTACATACTAGGGCAAGGAAGGTCTGCCAATCACTATCATTTCTTTTTCTTGTTCAGTAAAGACTGGGTCGTCACAGCAACAGGCCTGTGACAGGCTGGTATCCATTTAGAGCTCCAGGGGGGTCCTAATAGGATTGAACCAAAAGATCAAGTGAATAGCTTCCTATTTTAGATTTGTAATAACTCTGAACTGCTTGCATATACATGGACCTTACAGTGTTTTGAGGAGACTTTTTACCAGAGAAAAGATCTGTCTGTTTCTAAGAGCTCTGTACTTTCGAAAGGATGCTCCTTAGCCTACTCCATCCTTAGAAAAAGGAAGAGGAAAAAAAAAAAGACAAACTAAATTAAGCCCACTTCTCTTTCTCCTGAACACACGAAATTGGAAGGTGTCATTTCCTTTCATTAATTCATTTTGCCAGATCAAAGTAAATAGTCTGTTTATGGAGAACAAAGAAGCCCCTTTTTGGTATTCTGTTGAAGTCACTATCAGATTCAGAAGTTTACTCATCTTTCTGAAATCTGGCAAGGCTGCATGCTGCTGAGATTATAGCCAAACAGCTCATGCAAAACGGGCAAATAAATTCCATGCAAAACAAATTCTAACAGAGAGAGAATTAGGAGGGGGCATTTTGTTGATTTGGGAGACTCTCAAATGGCCAAGGCTCTCATTCAGCTTGCAGAGGGTTTGGTAAACCCACAATATTCAGTAAGCAGACGAAGAATCACTGGGGAAGGGAGAAACTGTATTTTGTTAATGTTATTTTCACCAATTATGAAATCCACTAGGAAATAGATGTTGCTTCATATGTTTCATTCCCAGACACATTCTTATATCTATTGTTTACTAGGAACAGCGCTTTATGTGGAACTTCTTGTAGTGAAAAATCCCAGGAGTAAACATGTCAAGATCTAGCTCCAGGAATTGTAAAATACATTTTTAAAGAGGAATAAATTTGGGTAGCTAGTTAATTTTCCTAAAGTACATTTTCTGAAGCTTCTGAAGGATCTCTTTCAGAGAGCGTGGGACTGTCATAGGAGCAGCACTTATTCTGCTGTCTCCTCCCAAGGCACATGGAACTAATTCCAACCAGGTTACAGCTGTGTGCTGAAGATCCCTAATACTGCCCAGCCAGGATGCCCAGCCCTGGAGGGGTGTGCTTTGGTATTTCAGCTTTGATAACACTGTCAGCACTTGCCAAGTGATGACTCCTGAAGACTTATCTGGGAGAACCTGTCTTTTGAGTACTCTCCTTGAGCTCCTTTTTTTTTATTATTATTTTTTATTCATTTATTTTTTTTCTACTTTGATGATTATCAATGCCAGCCTCTACAACTAGCCTGAGACCACCTCTGAGTCTCTCTTTCAGCAAGGAGAACTTTTAGTCTTTGTCTTTTCCACCCTGCCTTAGAAAATATTTTGGTTTTAGCCACAGAATGCCTCCATCATCTTAAAACCAGCCCTACCCCTTTCAGGGGGAACTTTCATTGTCAAATAATCTGCAGTTTCTATACTAAAAGTGCAAGATTCACACATATCAAGAAATAATCACAAAGACTATGTCTAGGTAAGAAAATTCTTCTGTTTTCCATATAGGATCTTGGAATATACATACTTCCCTGGCACTTTTATAGTTTTGAAATTTTGAAAAGGATTTTGCATAGATTAGGGACCCAAAGGCACTCAGTTAATTAGAATTAGGGGCATCCCTCTGTGAGAAAGGATTAGGCAGGTAAAAGACTAGGACTGTGATCCGCCACCTTATAGGGACAATGGTGAAACTGCAGTTCAATGGTTCAGACCCTGTGTGTGGGGTTGAGATACATGACAATGAGCACCAAGATGAAGGGAGCTGGGGGAGGGACACATAGCAAAACCCAGGGGCTTCTGGAATGGGATTTGAATGGATTTTCCTAGGGCATGTTTGCCCTAACCTTAAATTTCTCAAACTTCCCTTTTGCATTCAGCCAAATCAAAAGGAAGACATGCTAAACAGATTTTTATAAAGGTCTTTACAAGAGTTTCTGTTGGTTTTTTGCTCAGATTTCCTGGTGAATAAGGTATAACATGATTTGAAAAATTGAGAAAAATGTTGATGTTTTATCTATATTTTCTTATGAATTTTAGGGTCTTTTTGGTGAAACTTTTGGCATTGTTTCTATAATTCAACAAAAAAGAGGATACTTTTTTTTCTTTGCTACAGCTTTCCTTTGGAAACCTGTGTCAATGAAGACTCTCATTCTGGCAAAGGAAACCTTAAAGGATCTTCTTAACAATATGAAAAGAATATAATTGATCAGTAAGGTCCAAAGTATTGAGTAAATTATCTTAGATACTTTGAATGTTGCCTTCCAGTTGTAAAGGAGGCAGAAAGTCTATTTGACAAAGAATGTATAAATCATGTTACAATCCATCCCACACCTTTTTTGTTTATTTTCTTGAAACTCTGCTATAATTTCAAACTTTAAAATCTGAAATTTGCATGCCCAAGAAAAAGGAAAAAGATCAAGCCAAGTCTTTGGTTTTTTCTCCTGTGTCATCTCTCATTCAGCCAGGTCTACCAGCTTGATGGTGTCCCTGGAGATGCAAGTTTGGCTTCCAGATGCCATTTATCCCAGATTAGCTTTCCACCCATGACTGAAGCACTATTCTGTGTTAAAGCAACATTCTCCCCATAAAAATTGCTATTATTTACCCTTTTTTTCTCTTGTTTTGCTCTTTTTAAAATTTAGATCCCATTCGGCTGCAGCAGGTGATGAGGAATGTAAGAGTTGGTGTAAGGACGCTTGAAAAATTACAGTTTTGATATAAAAACTGAGCTCTAAGCTTAATATGTTGGTTTGGAATTATTTCTTTCCCTTAACTTTCAGGCCACAGATAAGAGCTATGAGTTTAATGTGATGAGTTCCTTTGCTTTAAAGGATTTAAAGGTCCATTTCCATGGAGAAGCTACCTGGCAGAGTTGAGGCCAGACCTCACACACAAGTGCAGTGAGAAATTGTCTGCTCAGGGTTCTTCAGTCTTCACCTACAGAAGAAAAAACTACTGGGCTCGAATAGATATTTATAATGTTTGCTTTTTTGTGAGCAAGGCAGTGTTTTGCATATGTGTTTGCAAATGAAGCATTGACTCAGAGTAAAATCTGTGTGTTTAATTCTTCTGTGTCTTGTGGTCATTTCTACTTGCAGAACTAAAATTCAAAAGCAGTTTTCTTTCAGCAGTTTGATGTCTCTGATAAAATGTTTCAAAAAGGACCCTGAACAAACATGGTGTGATAAAGGTGTCTGTTCACTCCTTCTGGCTTTCTCCAAGAGTTGCAGTCCTGACTCCAGTTAGACAAAGACCCTATCTGTGAAGTAAACAAATATTTTATTTAACCCTGCTGTCTGATGTGTGTTCTCTTTTGTCCTGATCTAGACTAAGCTGTCCAGGTCAGGGATGGTCACCTTTGCTATTATTCTGTAACCTGTCTGCAGAAGAGAATTACTTTTTGGTTTATGTTGTACAGCACCTGGCTCCTGGCACGATGCTAGTACAAATAATAATAATGTACAGTACCTGGCACAACAACACCTTGTGCTCTCCATATGTGGCACTGCCATAAATGTGATAGTGCAATACTTCCAGTGAACACTCAGAATTACCTCTTACTGGAACTAAATGGATGTGGGTGCTCTCGATGATAAATCTGCCCGCCCTGGTTCTTGCTTTTCTTTATGCAGCTAGCTGGAGTGAGGGATGGGATTTTTCTTCTGACGAACTACCCACTTTTCAGCTGCAAGCACAAGAAGATCCTTCCCAAGGGCTTGTCTGGCCATGGCATGGCAGAGCTGTGCTGTTGCTCAGGGTGATGGATCTCCTGGGGCTGCCTTGGCCCCAGGTCTGCCTGTGGCGCTTCATGTCGGCCCTGCTTGGGGCAGAGGCTCCACACGCTCCCCCCATGGAAGCTGCACTGTCTGTCCTGGGATGCCTCTTCCTCTGCAAGGTTTGAGCAGGAAAACAAACAGGCTTGGGCAGAACTACAGAGGCAGCTCCAGAGGGAAGCTCTGGGATGAGGGAATCAGTCTGTGAAAGGGATAAATACTGCTCAGATGTCAGCATGAAAGGAAATGAGCACTTAAAACATTAGAAAAAGCAGGAGAAATTAAAATCAGCAGTTGTCCGGCCTGGCGTGCAGGGAGCTCGGCCTGTCCCCACAGCAGTAAAGGGCTGTGGCCCTCAGCCCCTCACAGCCCTGAGCCTGAGGCTCCGGCCTACGTCCAGCCCAGCCAACTCTCCCAAGCACGACATTATTTATATCATTCATGTTTATATTATGCCAGTGTGGCAGAAATGAGTGAGCACATTATTGTGGTGAAACTACTTTCTTCCAATGGAAAAGCCCTGCCAAAGTTTTTGGACTCTCTCTCTCTTCTCTTTTGCTTGCAGGCCCAAAGGGCTTCAGCTCCATTAATGCTGAAATATCTTTCTTCTGCTTTGTCTGACTACAGGCCACAGCAATAAGCCTCAGGACTGCCAGACTTGTGAAGGAGTTACACTTAGGAAAGCTCTAGAGCCTATACAGAGACAGGAAAAGAGCAATGAAGAGGAAGGCTGGACCTTAACACCGTTTTTTTCTCTCAGCTAGTTTTATGGGAATTTATTTACACCAACTTTCACCAGAGTAAGTCAGTCTGTGGCAGGGGATGCTGTGCATTTTACATAACTTCTCTGCACCAATTTCCAACCATATATTCTGTCAGAGTGCCTCAAAAAAAAACACCCATGTAACAATACTCATCCCTAAAAGTGTACATTCAGAGCATTACTGTGGAAAAGCATGTGGCTTGGCTTACTGCACAACAAATTTCCCACATATGCAAGCCCTCTGTCTGAGAGAAAGAAGACAATTGGGGCATAAATCTTTTAAAAGTGTAAAATGATAGCTGTCTTGGCAATGGCAGATCTGATAGAGTGTATTCCACCTGGTGTGGAAAGGCAGCATATGGCCACAGTAATCTGCAGTTCAATCAGAAATTCAAGGATTTAAGTCCTAGCCTGGAAGGATTTCTTGTTGCTGTCTCTCCTCAGCCCCATCTATAGATAATTCTGTTCATGTGGCATGAGGCAAAGGAAAAGGATATTGTTCAGTGGTGGTGCTCTGGGTAAGAGGAGTGCTGGGCTTGGCTGAATTTTACAGCAGTTCCCTTTTAGATCTTCTATGCTGCTGGGAAACCTAAACAGTGTTTCCCAATGACAATCCACATCCCAGATCTAAAATATCTCCAAATGAGTACACCAAAGCTTTTCTATCTAGCACCCACAACACTTATAACACCTTTAATTACTGATTAATTGCTCAAAGTTGTAATTTTCTCTATTGCTAAGTCAAAGAATATATATAAGAGTTCAGCACAGAGAATATCTGTAAATGCCTATTCAAGCCTTATTCCTCCTGGAAGATCTGAGAAGGGTTCTGTTTTTTTCATGTAGTTATAAACTTCTTCTATTTTGTCTTTGTGTAATTTTTTTTCTGATTAGACAATGTATACAGAAGAATCCACAAGTCAGTTTGTGACTGGAGTGTTTGTATAGGCAATCTGGGAATTTCTCTTCTCATAACCATATTGAAAGGGTCTACCCAAACTTCCATGTAAACCAGACATAGGCTGTGATTAAGTTCTGCTGAGCAAGATTGAATGTTCCTGCTGGGAAACTGAAATGGCAATTTTAATGGAGTAAGGAAAATCTCTCTGAAATCAATACAGGAAAGAGAGGCTGACAGTTTTGTTATTCATTATCTTCTAGTTAAAAAGCTGTTTAAGAGTATTCCAGATACTTCCTAAAATTTGGGGGAGCTATAGATAAAGTTTATGCTTTATGTTTATGTTTAGTCAACCTAAAGATAGTTTTATGCTAATATTTCTCAGAAGAGAGGTGACCTTCAGCAAAGAGCTGCATGTGTGCACACTTTAATCCAGGCCCCAGGGGCAGATACTTTACAGCTCAAAGCTTGACCTCCCCTGTGCCTCTTTGTGCTTTCTCCTGGCACTGATGTAAAGCTTAATTCTTTTATTTTATAGGGATCCTAAATGGACTGTAGGAATATGTTCACTGCTCTTAGTTCTGGGTTTCATGCAGGTCCCATTGCTGCAGGAGTCTGTGCTGAGCAAGTTCTCTGTGCCTTTACTGAAGCAGAACCAGGCCACCTCCAGCACATCTGTGACCTGGAGATGCTTGAAGGCATCGCTCTCTCTTGCAAGCAAGAGAAGAAATAATCTATTACCAAAAGAAATGGAGGCACTCCAGGGCAAACTTCCTGCTGCTGAAGTGAGACGTAGGAGAAGCTGCCTTTCTCCCATATTTCTCTTCACCCAGTGACAGGGTTTATAAATCCCTGAGCCTGGGGCCTCTGTGCAGCTGGAACAAGGAGGGTCACTAATTTTCTCCCCTCTCTGTTTGGGTGCAGAGTCCCTGTGCCCATCTGGACGTGTCCATTTCTTTACATTTTGTAACATCTTTGAGCACCTTAAAGGATTTTATTGTATTTTGTAGCACCTTAGAGGGACCTGCAGTAGTTTTGTGTGAGAAGTACTCCAATAAGAAAAGAATCTTATGTGGATAGACAAATCCATACACCTTCCCTAAATTAAAAATACATTAAATAAATAAAAAACCCAGCCAAAAAACCCCAAAACTCCAAACTAGCATGAATTTTTGGCTGTAGTTTAAAGACAGCTGGAGTCACTCTATGAAATCAGCTTCTGCATTTTTAAAAAGTACTAGGCCAAAGACAATCTTCTGTCACTACTACTTAATCTTACCCCTCCAAAGGTCATTCAGTGGTACCACTAGGTTTTCGGCATGCCATTAAAAATGGAGAAAAAATGTTCTTATATGGTGATAGCATAATGAAACACAACCTTCCACTGGCCAGTGGGACTCTCGAAGCAGAGATATGTGGGGGTTTTATAGTGTTTGTGAAGGATACTTTATGTTCTGTAACATATGGTATTGTTGTTACTCTTTTGATTTGTAGTTTTGGGCAGACACATTCTCATAACCTCTGTACGCCTTCGGCTTTGGAGGTCCTAAAGCTGCTATTGTTCAGTCAGTTTCCAAGCTCAAGAAGAATGTTTTCTTCATAAAGAACATGTTAAATATTACCAGAATTTCAGCATCAGTTTTATATTTCAGGCATATGATTTGGCATGTTCTACAGATGACGGGACATAGCTTTTAAGTTATGATTTAATTTAGTTTTTTTAAATTAAAAAAGCAGCTGTTTCTCTACATATGAAATATGAGTCTTCTGTAACTTCACTTACATAAGCGTTGTTTTCAAGGTATAACATATTGGATAACCTAAGAACAGAATAAGGGCTGGATTCAGTCTAAGATCTGTCTAGCTGCTTCCTACCACTGAGTGAGTGCAAGGCTCGGGTAAGCTTGACAAATCATTGTCAGTCACTTGGATAAAGTTTATTTCTCTCTCTTCACAGTTATCATTCTTCTGCCAGACATACCTGCCTTCTTAGATGAGTAGAGTCTGCACATTGGTAATTAGATTTATGGGTGTTTTGGTGGTAGAATGAGTTTCAGTATTGGGTAAACTGAAGGATTGCAAAGGGAAAGGCAGATCCTTTGGATTATATTCCAAATACCACCTATGCTGGGTGAAATGCTCCTAATGCAAAGAAAGAGTGCAAGATCATTTCTATGGTCTATTTTAAGAATGTAAGAAGTTAATGTGAGGTGTTTTGAAGAATGTAAGATTCCCCTCATGTTTATGAGCTGCTGATAGTTTGGTAAACCACACACATCATGGATTGCAAAATTATATATGGACACCTTTACTCGTGCCTTGATTTTTTCAAATGGCATAAAGTTTTTCTGACTTTGCACAGTGTTTGACATTAGATTTTTTTTCCCTAATATTTGTTGTGTTTTTGTTTGCCCATTTTTTATTTGTACTTTCATGAATTTCTAAAAAACAGTGAGTAAATTTGCTGTATAAAATTCTAAGAAGAATGCAGACAGGATATCCATATGTGTGCTAATAGCTGTGTTGCAGGCAGTGCAGTGCCTTTGTGGCATGAGAAGTCTCTCTTCTAGGAGTGTGAGAAAAAGAAATTTCTTAGGATTGAGTTTTTCCACACTAGACTAAATGGCTGTAACTCTGATAATAAACAGCCACTAGAAATTGTTCCTCTCATTCAGTGTCTCTTTTGCTTACTGCTATTAGCCAGGAGAAGTTGTGTTGCAGTGAGGAACCAGTGCTTCAGGATTTCTGAACAGGAAGGGAAAGAGGTCCATTTTTCATGCACCTATCTGCTCTCAGGCTTTCACTCATGTCTCTTCTTGGGGCATCCTATGAGGCAGTGATAAAATGAATGTCCCTGACATTTCCTGCACCTCATTCCAGATATTGCACATCATTTATATGCAGTCTAACAATGCAATAATTTTTCTAACATATTGTGGGTAGCTGAAATATGTGGTACTACTTGTATGAGGACAAAACTTTAGTTTAAACCTCAATGCTGTGTTATTGGGGTTTTTAAAATCAGATTCAATGTGCACCTTAGATGAGATCTTCACACACTTTTCCAGGCTCAGATAGATCATGGCTGTAATTGCTGTGCCAGTGTTAATTGTGATGGCTGCTCATCCTTGGTTTCATAGTTCAGTACCAAGGGGAGGTCTGGGGTAATAATGAGATGGGTAAAAGGCTTTTTCCCATCCCCACCTCCTATTAAATCACCAAATCAAAATAGTTGATTGAGAGGATCATGGTTCACAATTACTTCCAGCAGTCTTTTTAAAATTCTTTCTTTCCTGGAAATACTTTAAATGATTTTTTGAACTCAACAGCTTTAATATAAACAACTTCATTATTTTGATTTTATTAAAATGTCATTAAAATATTTCTTTACTAAAGTAGTTAATCCCATGAGATAAAGCAATAATATGACATCAGCAGATCAAAAATTTTGTTTATCAAATATTGGAGTAAAATATTTAACCATTATTTGTCTATTCCACCTTTTTGTTTTCATATTATTTGCTGAATTTGACCTGAATTCTAAAATATTTCTATATATGGTTACAACAAGATATTTCCTGATGAATATATTAGTTTTTGAAAAATTTTACCCCACTCTGTTGGAAATTCCTCATGTGACTACAAAGCAGTGGTAAAAAGTAGGTTTTGGATAAAGAGTGAGCACAAAGGGAATCTCCACCAAGAAATTCAGCTAAGAAAAGTGGAGTTGTTAATACAAAGGCTTTCACTGGGAAAAGTTCAGGACAGAATGAAAGCAATAAATCAGTGATTTAAATCAGGGCTAGAAGTCCATAAATTCCTTTTTCAGCAGTAGGTTAAACTGTCAGGTTTAACAAAAGCTCCCAGCTCTTGCTGGTCCTGATTCTGCACGTGCTATTGCTACCAGGTGTCCTGCTCCCTGCTGGGACCTGCCCCCCCAGGAAACAGAACTGCCTGGGACCTTGCCAAGGTGGGGCTGTGCCTCAGACATGGCATTTGTCTGGATGCTTCCAGTGCTGCTCTGCAAGACTTTGATATTAAATACCAAGCCTGACAGATTTTCCATGATCATATGTGAAAGGCTTAGTGTAAGGAGAGTCTCACTCTGGATCTATCATTCTGATTTCTTTTCCTGAATGGTCTGAATAAAAAGTCACATAATTATTAATATATGAAGATCTCAATAGAAATTACACATTTATGTATTTTTTCATTTATATATTTTTTATATATTATAAATTGAATATATACTTATTTCTCACTGTTTTTTCTGGTTTTTTATTTGAAAGCAGACCACTAAGATGTACAGCTGTAAACCACATTTTTTCATGTCAAGTAAATTACTTGAATTGTTCTATTCCTTCAAATAATCTTTCAGTATAAGTTTTATCACACCAGCTGCTGCTGTGTTGTCCTTGTCACAAGTGTCTCAATGTATCCTACACAAATCACTATTTTCAGGTTTTATAGTCCACTCATCAAATTAACTTTGGATCATAATGTTTCTTGGGACACCACCAGCTCTGTGGAGAGCTGACAAATCAACTGCTCATCAAAGAAGGGCAAGAGAGATGTTAAGAATTTTAGGGTGCTTGTGAACTGCATCAGAGTGTATTTATGCAAGGCTTACAAGGACCAAAAATGGGCTATTGCTAGAAATCAGAGGAGGTCAGAGTGTACTAATATAGTTCATGAGTCCATTTTTGTGGACAGCATCTGCAGCATCTCGCTGGCAGATGTTTTTCCTGATGGGACTTGCACCCTGTGATTAAAACAAGTCCCTTTCTAAGATGTTACCTGCCATTCCTCCTGATTGCTGCAATTGTTTGAGTGTGGTGAGTGTATTGAAACTCTGCCATTGAGGATAAGCAAGAACTAGAACTGAAATAACATTAGCAGCAGAACTGGGAACCTTGAAAAGGTAAGTTAATTTTAGGTGTTGCAAATGCCTTCTGTGGGGCATCTGCTCAGCAGAAATTTCCTCTGCAGTTCTCAAAGTCTGGCTTGGGTTAATAAATCTCTGCCTTTCTTTGGCTGCAGACATTTGGCATTTTACAGCTGCAGAAGGTGGAGAAAGAGAAAGCAACAACTTGTATGGAAAGATAATTCTTGGGAAGCACCAATGGAGTACACAGACTTCTTAATTCTTTATACTCTCTTATAAGTAGTAGAGTGTGTTGTTTTATTATAAAACAAAGGCTCAGAGTGCAGAAACAGTGAGAATTGAGAAGGCTGAGTGGACAAAAAGGAAACAGATTTCTTTGCAGAGGAGACTGGGGAGATGTAAGGAAATCTGTATGTGTGTACATGATTTGTGGCTGTCACTGAAGCTACAAAGTGGCCTAAATCAGATTCTAGAAACTGTGATTTATTCTATAACACTGATAAATGAACTCAAATAATATTGATTCAAGATATTTTCTTATTTTAATGGGCTTTGTGTACCTCCAGTTTGAAATACTCAACAAAGTTATAAAAATGTCCTATCAAGTTTATGTACTTCTAAATTGTGATTAATTTGATTTGCAAAAGACAAAGTCTGAAAAGAATGAGAACATTCATAACCCAGTGATTTAGTGCAAAACATAAAATTACTGGCAAAATAATACAGTTATGTGTTTAAAAAGTGTAAGGAGTAAGTTCCAATGATGCCATAAATTCCAGGAAAATATTTTAGGAACTACAACATAGAAATTTATTGAGGCTTGGCTGGAATAATGATTTCTCCTTGGCCAACAAAACACTTTATAGCTTTAAATCTATGGATCAGTATCAAAACTGATTTTATCAGAGGGGCTTCTTTTAGATTTATATTTAATTTCCTAAATTTAAAATATTAAAATAGCAGGTAAATTTGCCCTCCATGTCCATTTTTCCTTGTGCACTACAGAGATGCTACTCTTCTTAGCAGGGTAAAGGCAAGAGTGTGGAAGATGTGACCAGTTTTATTGTCCTCTGTGTAACCCTGCAAGATTTTTTTCCTTCTATAATGGCTTGTGGTGTTTTTGTGGTCAGGCAGAGCTGTGATGCCTGAGATCTATTAATATGACCAAGTTTTGGCTCTGTTGAACCTTTAATTCAGGTGAGCCATGGTCCAAGATAGGGATGTTCAGAGGCAGAGTGTTGCACTGCTCAGATCTTCCTGCTGATCATTTCTGCAATGCTCTGGGTGGGTGGAGGTGTAAGTGACTGTCAGTTTAATAAAACAATGTTCCTGCCCAAAGGATTTTACTGTCCAAAGTTCAGTTGCATATTATGACCCAGATTCAAGGACTTTTGAAATCAATTAAAACTTTTCCATTCATGTCCCAGTTGCTGAATAACGTTTGAGCTATGGATTGCAGAGCCATGACTGAGAGCATGCCAGGGGGAGCCAGAGGGGGCACTGTCCATTCACCCTCCAAGATGATCCTTGAAAACACCCTGACACCTGTCACCCTTTCAGGTGTTTCCAGAGACCCTGTGGCTAAGCCCTTTCTGGTTGAAGCTTGATCTGCATGAATTTGTGAAGCCCTTCAGGGCAGAGAGAGGATATTTTTTGTCTGCTGTGTGTCTGCTGAACCCTGCTTTTCTCTGCCTTGTTTGTGGTGACATGGAATGATACAGTATGCATCATCTTAGGTGTCTTGCAGCTCATGACAGCTGCAGGGCACTGTCCATTGCTCCTTCCCAAAGAAATAATGGTAAAAGAGGTGGGGATGGCAAACTGGCATTGGAGTGCAGCAGAAGTACATCAACAGCAGCATTAAACTGTGGGACCTCTCTGAGGGTTTCAGTCCCACTGGAGCAGCTTAGGACTCAGGGCAAACATGAGCATCTGTTAAAGGACAGGAACAAACGTTTGAGTCTTGCTGCTCCAGGAATAATGCTGATAAAATTATATATGCATATCCAGCTGCTTCAAAACACAGTGTGCCTTCACCACACTTCTCTGGCACAAGGCTCACTTGAAGCTTGTGTTTACAGCTAATGCAAAGGTCTGTGCAGGCAGTGCGGCTGCAGTGCAGTAAACAGCCCACAGAGGTGCAAAATCCCTGTCTGAGCTGGCTGCCTTGTCGTTTAACAGCTTAGTTTTAGGGTAATTCAGATCAGAAGCTAGGCTTAAGAATCAGATTTACCGCATTTGGTACTGGAAATGTTGATCTGGGACCTGCTTTTATCTATCCAATGTTTCGAGTCTTCAATATGGGTTACTCATATTTGCCCAGGAACTGAAGTGGTTTCATTGTGGCTATGTGAGAGAGGAAAAATAAATCAAAGGGCCTAATTCTGAAGGAAGCATCCTATTCTCTTGTGAGAAACCTTCTCTCTCTTCTGAGAAGCCCTTGCTTTCATGTAGAAAATCATCTCAGAGTTCTGGCAAACTAAGGGAGGTTTTTCTGGGTTATTTGCTGGGGAAAAGGCCAATAATGCAATTTAAAACTGCACGGAGTCCAAATCTTATTTTTATCTAAATCTCCCCAAAGTGTTGTTTTTTGTATTCATGTCACTTAATAATTCAGTCCTGATCTTCCAGTCTGTCTTTATTTTCTGTCCCATTTTGGGGTTTCAAATACTCTCCCTTTTCCTCAAACATCCTGTCACATACCAGAGGTGTAACCATATCCACCATCTTAACTCCAGGTGGCTGGAAGCTGATTCTGCATAAATTAGAGAGAAAAACTCCATTATTCTCTTCTTTCTGAGAAAATTGCCCCAAATTAGACTTATAGACCATAAGCCTTGCCAGAATAAAGCCTGCATCTACCTCTTCTTTAACAGTTCCCCGTATTTGCACTAACAAAAATGATTTTCAGCCATCATTGGCTCTTATTCCTTTACCTTCCTCTGTAATTTTCAAAGCCCAGACTTTGGTATAACCTGTAAGATGCAAGAGAACTAAATAACCCCACACTCATGAACAACCTGATTAAAAATGCAGTGCAGTGGATTTCAATTACAGAAATAGAATCAAAGGAAAGGTCAGACTCCCATCACCACACAAAACTTAACTTTGCGTCACATAGCACAAACATATAAAGAAAGTGTTTCTTCTTAAATATAGCTTTTGTTAATGAATACCTGAAGATGACTGGAACTCTTTCAAGAGAAGCACCTGCTCCAGCAGCTGGATACTCCTAGGCTGGTGGGGATGCAGGCTATACTGACATGTTGGCCTGTTGAAGACTTAGCCTTATAATTATAATTATATTTGATTGTATTACATATGATTATATGAATCAGTGATTGATTAACCTCAGTGGAATTTTTAAGTTCTGTCCCTTTACTTGTGCATTTCCAGTTTCTTTCAAAATGAATGCTTAGGAACAACCCCAAACTTACAGAAATTTGTGCTGTAACATTTCTGTAAAGCCTTTACACTTTATGGACAGAAGCAGGACATTTCCTAGATTCAGCTGATAGGAGCTGACATATATTTTGTGCTTGCAACTGATTTTGTCTCCACACAGAAATATATGTAGTGAGATAAAATCTCATCAATCATTGCAACTGTTGGTCTTGTGAGAATTCCTCCATTCTGGTACTGAAACTTCTAAGAGTCATTAGTTCGACATTTGGAGCTCTGAATCCTGATAAAATCTCAAACCATCTTCAGTGTCAGACTTTTAGTCTGAAAGTGGTGCACTCCAAGCTCACAAAAAGCAGCTATAAAAAACAGGTGACCCCATACAAGTCTTTTCAGTTTCCAGACAGAAAAACTACCTTCTTTCTATTCATACTCATATATTATTTCTGTAGCACTGAAGAGACTTGTTTGCCAGGAAAAGTAGTACTGAATTATTTCTAATGTGCTTTTTTCTGGGATACAGCAACTGAGCAAAGTGAAAGGGGTCACTGTGTCCAGGGCTCAATACCTTTTGGAAAAAGCAGCATGATTGTCCAGCTGATCCATGGGTTAATTTGAGAAAACTATAGCAACCATCATCATTGTAGAATATTGCTGTCATTAATACACCAGCAAATATATTTGCCCTCAAAAATTCTCCTCTCTCTCATAAGTGCTTATTCTTTGCTATGAAATCAGCACTTCTAGGTGAACCCAGCACAACTTTAACACCAAGTGACAACTTTCTGGGTTTCTATTTTTCTACGTTGCAAGTCCAGATAGTTTTGATTTAAAGAGAGCATCCATCATTAGCCAAAAAGAAAAGGCTTGTAGAAGTATTGTCTTCATGTGTTATTATTTTTACAAAATGCATTACAAGTTTGATATCTACTGTCAAGGATGAGATAAACAAAAGATGAGTGCAATATGCTCTTGCCCTGGGTGAGCTTGCTGCAATACTTGTCAATTTTAAGACTTTTTCATGGCTCCTAAACTCCTTTCTGAAATGTTAAAGGTCTCACTAATCTTATCAGGTCATTGATTACCACCTGCTGAGCACAACAAAGAGCCAAAGAATGTGCATTACCTTCAATACACATCAGTGGTTTTACTCTCTATTTCACTCTAAAATTACCCTGCTGCTTTAAAAGGTGTGAATATTAAAATTACCTTATCCAAAATGTGTGTTGTGTGCAGGGGGTAACCAGCATCTATTTTAACATGGTGCCAGGTGATAGAGCACACTGTGGTATAATTGCAGCTATGGGATCCTGAGTGCCAGGGATCCAACACTTACCCTGTTGATGACAATGGCCAGCACAAGGAAAGTTTCCATGGAGCCTCATCCCTTTCCTTTAGTGATCAGTCTCCTGAAACAAAGCTGTAAAGACTGTATTTGTTGCTGGGAAAGATGTGGAAAAAACTTTCCTCTGCAGTGGAGTAGGAGCACAGAAGATTTCCTCATTAATATAGTATATTTTATAATAATATGTATATTATAAATATAATATATCATATAGATGTTATTATAATAAATGAGGTGTGAATTAGGAAAAGATGTTGGTTTTCAATGCTGAAAATTGAACCATATGAGATGCTCCAGAAGCTCCAAGTATAAATCTTCCTTATACAGACATCAAAGCAGCAGGAAGATGCCCCAAGGGTTTTGTGGAGCTGAGTTTTGACTAAAGATGGGTACAACTAATATGGTTCAAAGCTGGCATTCAGTGGATAAACTCTCAGTTTGTAAATTTATTTCTATTTACTGGACTGCCAAAGTTTGGCAGGAGAAGCCAAGAAAATATATATTATGATGCTTTTAGAATTTCCTGTTCTGGTTCAGCTTGGAAATGCTCCAAGATCAGCTTTCAATGATATTTTGGCACTACTTTTTCATATCTCAGTTATATGTATTTTGACATTCCTTGTTCACTCATTGAAGCCTGAACTAAAACTACTGTAGAGGAGGTGTCAGCGTGAGGCTGCCTGAGCTGGACACTGAGGTTAGAAAAAGCCTTGAGGAGTGGGAGATAGAAAAATGTACTGCTTTAATCAGAGTGACATCAGCTGAGGCAATGGGACTGGGATAGTTTCACAGCAACAGCGAAGTCTGGGAGGAAACCATGGCATAAGATTTTGGTTTTGTATCCAAAATTCTGATGGAGATTTAACCGCAGGGCATTCAGTTAGAGACTGAGCACCTCTGAGCAATCTACTCTGCAGCTCCTCCCATCTGGAACAACCTTCCGATGTGTCTCTGATTACCCATTTCCTTTGAATCTTTGAAAACGTTCTCTTCCCCTCATCCTGTACCCCTGGAGTTCTCTGCTGCTCTCCCTATAGTTAGCGTTAATTGCTGTCTAAAATGCCCATTATGCAACAGAGTTTTGGTACATTTTGGCTTGCTTTTACACCTTGGCCGGGCCTGTGTGAGCGGTAAAACGTTGGGGGGTTCACAGTCTGTATCATGCAATTCAGATTAGATGCTGGGGCAAATCCACAGAAGCTAAAGTATTGCCGTAAAGCACGTTTCAGGAGTGGTGTCTTGGCGCCGAGGATTCGAGCCCTGTGGCTTGTTAGTAGAGTAATGTTAAGCCAAACCCTCAGTGCAACAGATAAATATCAGCCTGTGTAGGTTCTTTCTACTTTTCCCATGTAGGCATTCCTCAATGTCCAAGAACCCTCTCCAGACCTTCCCCTGCTAAGAAGGAATCAGAAGACAGGGCTGGCTCTGTGCTATATTTCAGCATGCATGCCTACAAGCATGCACCTCCTCTCCCTGCTCCCTACAGTGTGCATCACTGCTAATTGGCAGATTGGATTGAAGAGAATTATTCCAGATGCTGCTAGTTAATGTCACAAGTGACACTTCTCTTGTGTCAGTGAAGTTTTTGTGAAGCAAACTTCTTCCACAATATGTGCTGAGCTGGTGGAAACACGTTGAAATTTGTTTTTTGGGGTGACATTAGTGGCAGAGGCAGGTGGTTTGTGTCTGGAGAATCTATCCATGCTCTAGGAGCACTCAGAAAATGCAAGTCTTTCTACAGATATGCCTGGCCCACTGACTAATACTGCTGGCTGCGACAGGACACCATGAATCTTAGTGTTTTGAAGCCACATTTCTATTTGAGAGTCCTTAGAATTTCATTTTTGAATTCAACCAGGAAATCCATACATTGATCTTACTTTTGGCACTGAGCTATTTGCTTGGCCAAAGTAGGAGTGGCAAAAGGACAGTGAAAGAATCTGTTAATATAAGCAGTATTTTATCTATTTAAATTTAATAAAGGATGTTGAACAAAACATCTTACTGCAAAGTGTTTCTTCCGTAACAGATTAGAAAAATATAGGTTTTAATGATGTTAACCAAGCATGGTTCTAAGGACTTGTTCTATTGCTCACTGAAGACACTAGAAAGACTCACTGACTTTACTAAGATCAGTCCCAGAATGATGAAGGAAGTGTTTTATGAGCATTGATTCTTCTACTTTAAGAACTTCCTTCTACTTTAAGAACTTCCTTCTACTTTAAGAACTTTCCCTCAGTAAGAATTTCTGTTGAAGGCAGAGTTAGTGGGCCATTTTCTTCATTCTATAGCTTTAAGAAAGATAACTTAAAGAAAAGACTAGTTTGGGAATACTGGTGGAGTTACCTGAAATTCTAACATCTCAATGAAGAGCTTCATTCTCTATTATCTCCTGTTCCTCATCTACAAATACACCTAATATAACCCAAAACCTACAGATATTTATTGTTTAAATAAATTGATTTGTGATTAAAAAAAGTTTACTGATTTCAACACTGTTTTAAAAATTATGCCTTGAGTTAGATTTTTATGAGTTGGGTTTTTAAATCGTGTTTTCCTGTCCTTTTTTATTTCTTCCAATGAAATGACAAACAGTGACATAAGAACAAAATAACAGTCCAATCTTTGTGTTTTGTAATGAATAATAAAGTATTTTAACCTCTTTAGGGATTTAACACCACGTTAATCCTTTAATCCCCAGAAAAACCAATTTTGTTGACATGAAAAGGGGATATTTAACTTCAGCCAATTAATTTTCTTCCTCAGAGATACCATGATTATGAAGATTAGATTGAATAGATTCATTAGAATAACCTTATTTTGTATAAAGTAGTAATTTTGCCAATAAATAATTTTATCAGAAAATTTTACATTGTAATTACACTTATTTTTCCTCAATATAAGAAAAGCCAATACTTTGAAACTCAAAAAATTCTGCCACTTTTTTAATACTCAGGAATTAGATCTTCTTTTTAACTATATTTGAGTAGATATGGAAGACAGCAGAATACTCACTACTTTGCCTATCTTTGCTCTATGACTTCCAAATTTTGGTCATCTTCAAAGTTTTACCTAAGCAGCAAATCATTAAAGTAACTATTTTCCAAATGCATTGCATGTGTAAATTGAGACAGATTTTTCACTTTCCACTTAAGCATTTGTAGAAGATCAGATTTTCAAACATGTTTTGTGGCACTTCAAAAGGATAAGGCTTTTTTGTGAAAAATCCTGACTTTTAGTTTGCTGTCTCTGGAATGAAAAAAATATGCGTATTTATGGTTAAGACATCAAAGTGAGATTTGGAAAATCCAGATTAAATTCCCCACTCAGCCATAGACTTGACATGCAGTTTTGGTCAGGTCACTTGACCATACGTCTTCCACTGAAAGTGGGTAGATAATGCATCCTTTCTTCCAGCCCTTTTTTAGTTGCCTCTTCAAACTGGAAATAGTTTGGGGTACAGGCTGAGACCACATTTCAATGATATAATAAATTTGCTTTCTAGTACTGGATCAAATATTTTGTGACTGAATGATGCGAAACACCAAAGCCTGGATAGACTTTCTGTGTTAGGCCAAAGCTGTCACTTCTGATGACTTTGTACCAGTGATCTTTATGCTGGATGAGATATCACTGGATGTAGCACTCAGAGTGTGGTTTGCGTAGCAGTTTAAGCCAAAGAAAGCCTGGGGTCCTGCTGTGTGTTCCCTCTGCTTCTCTGTGTTAGCTTTAACAGGGCACAGCTGTGCAGTTGGCTGCATCAGTGAGCTGATCCAGCAAAAGAAACAAAAGGAATCACACACACACACACACACAGATGCATGCACACACCCTGCCCCCAAAATGATCATTTTGCTCACAGCCAAATGCATGCTCATTGAAGCTGTCATAAGGAAGAAGATGGGACTGCAAGACTTGGGGAAGGAAGGTGGGACCACACTGCAGGTGCACAGATCTTCACCAGGCTGGTGAAGGGCTTTGCAAAGTGCAGTTTGTGGCCAGTATGAATGTGCTGGAAAAATCTCCTGAGAGGCACAGCTGTGCTGGCCAAACAGTGATGCAGCAGGTGGTACCAAAGTAGCTACAGTGAAAGAGCTCCCTTAGTGTGTGCTTGGTCTTCTTCTACCTGAATGCTGGCACTGGCATTGCAGGAGTGGTGTTGAAAATGCTCTTCTGCATCTAAGTGCCCCAGGCACTCACTCGTGCTGTGGTGTTGCTAACCAGCTATTCCATATCTCATTCTGAGAATTGATGGGCATTTTAAGTGCCACTGTGCTTGCCTGGGAGCTTTAGGGATGAAGCACTTACATCTCAAACAAAAAATTATTAGACTGAGATTTTTTTATGGATTCCACACTTGATATGAATTTAATACACACTGCTCTTTCCTTTGGAGTTGTTATTTTGTTTTCATTATACAGGCAGATGAAACTGGACAGAGCATGAATTATTGCAATCCATTGGTGGATATTTTGCTGCCTATAGTATTGATTTTGAAGTTCTGGTGCTGCAATGTTGCAGTATTTCTTAGTGCTATCTATGGCACTCTTACTCATTAAAGCAAGGAGTTGCACAGAGTACGCTTTGTGTAGGCTGAAAAACTTGCCCTGACACAATACAACATAATGGTTTCCAAGGAGTCATTACCTTCTGTCATGTCAATAATTGGCAGATTAAATCTCCTTAAATAGACACTAACAGCACTGAGTGTAACAGCTCCAAAGGAGCCATTACTGCTTGTGCTGTCAATAAACCATCAATTAAGGATCTCTGATAGGATGCATTGGCAAAAAGGGTTATAATGGCTCTGAAGGAGCCACTTGCAGCCAGTTGTTTGCTTTCTGTTGCTTAGGGTTTATTATTACACCCTTCTATTCATATCTTTTATCTTCCCTTTCCTTAATCCTTTCCTGAAAGTCTGGACAAGTGCTGTTATCTTCATGACACAGGAATGTATTTTAATGTTACATTTAGATTCAGAATAATTCAACAATATTGAACCAATTTTTCTCCTCCTTTGTCCCAACAGCAGTGTGCACACGTGCTCCCACATGACAAAAACAAATGCTGTTCAAAAAATTGAAGGTTATGCACATGCAGATGTCATTTGAATTAAGACTTCACTGAATCCAAAATGCATCTTTAACTTGGCTCTTCTATAGAAGTCCTCAGTGACAATAGAAAATGATTATCCAAGCCAAAACCATAAGAAAAAAACTCACATGGTTGATATTTATTAGAAAGTCAGATCTGGTGAGAATATTATTTTCATCCCCCTAAGATTCAAAACCATGACATTTAGGGAACAAGAGTTTCAGAGGATTGTGACTCAGTCAGGCTGAGGGGTATTTCAGGCTGTAGTTTGAACCCAGTACTGCTACTCAGAAGCTCATTTCTCAGAGCACAGTAGCACATGCCAAGCACTGAGTTCAGTGAGTCCTAACAATATTCCAACAAATCTTCCCTGAGCTGTATCCTCGGCAAGGTTTCATTCTAAATGAGCAAAGGAACGAGCACCCAATCCTCCACACTTTTCCTGCAGAGTTCAGTGCTTGCCTTGGCTGACCAATGTCTGTGCAATGTCTTTAGGAGGCTTTTAGAGTGCCCAGCTGTCAACAGCTGGAGGAAAAAGTAAAGTATCTATTGTCTGAACCCTCCTGCCGACCTTGGGTAGGGTCAGTGTGATTTTACATGACAGAATTGCGGACAAAGGTAGAGGAGGAGATAATTTATTTTGTTTATTCTGAGTTCCACTCAGAAGCTATATTGAAAAAAGGATTTTTAATAATAAAAAGTCAGGGTTTGTTCTGCTTATATGGTATTAATAGGGCTGTCTGCACTTCAACATCTTTAATCACATGAGCAGACACTGTGCAGTGGAATACCATTCTCACTAATTCACATTATTCAATTAGCAGAGCAATAAGTGCTCCTGTCATCAAGATTTTGGGGGTTTGTTGCACAGAGTGTAAAAATCATTATTTCATGCTAAACATGCATATTCATTTTCAGATGCAAAGCAAATTAGATTTAACATCCTTAAGAAATACATACATGCAGTAAGAGTGTGTTGCAGTGATATGCAGCTTCACACATCTGAATAGTGATGTGTCCTTAAAATATTTCAGGACTATTTATGAAAATAGGAATATTTAGGCATAATAATATATATAATAATATAATAATATATAGAAATATTATGAGGAATTTTTCACCATCCTTCACCAAAACCTTGGTTTATTCATTGTTCCAATGAATAAAGGTGTTAGTACAGTGCAATTAGTGAAGCTCTTCTCTGTGCAGAACCTCATCCCATTTTTTTTTCCAATGCTTGAAGGCAAATGACAGAGGCAATGGGGGAAAAAGTAGAAAAAGCCACATCTTGTGGTCAAGTAAGCTGGATTCCATCTCTGTTGCCTTATAAAACTGAGCAGATCCTCAGACTTGCTACAGCTGGGTCTTTTGGATGAGTTTCTGATGTTGTGGGTGCCCAGTGCAGTTCATCTGTGGCCAAATTTAGAGGGATACTGAGTTCTTACAGCTGTAGCAGGAGTCAGCTTGAGCTGTGATTTGAATGTAGGAAATGCTGAGACAACGCTGGATCCTCAATGAGAAGACTCAAGAACAAAAACCCCAAATAAACTGATTCAAAATGCCTGGGATTGGTGCTGGCTGCTCTGTGCCTTGGTCCTGCAGCTGTAAAATGGGGATAGTAACATCTGTTCTGCAAGGTGATATGGAATGCCACGGGCTCTGTGTTTGTGAAGCTGCTGGTTACTCTAGAGTGCAACACAGACACAGTGATAAAAGAGGACAAGCCATGGATAGATGGATCCAAATATTAGTGTAGGGCTGTATCAAACAAGGAAGTAAAATGATTTATTGAATTGAAATGAAGCTCTTCCCTGCATACTGATATTGTTGTATGTGTGTCCACATATCACTCCCGATATCTTTAGAGCTTGATTTTGTCACCATGATGTTGTTTTAGTGTTATTTGAGAATGTTTTCAGTGCGTCAGTCCATGTGCGTCCTTGCTCCAATAATACCAAGAGGATTTTTTTTCACAGATTGTTGTGTCAGACTAAAGCTTGTGCTACAGCAGGGATCAGGAAGTTGTGGTGCAAGTGGAATCAATGAAACCTGCTTCCCTGTGGGGCTGTGCACTGCAATGTTGCTCACTGATGTGAGACCTATCCAATGGTTTTCCAGCCCTGGTACTCACAATGTCTCTTGCCCATATGGCTTCTCCCATTACTAATAGAAAATAAGTTCAAGCTGTGTCTTACCTTTCACAGGGGCACCAGTACAATCTCTCACCCTTCCCAGCTGTTATATTTAGAATTGAATAGAACAGAAATTGTAGGAATTTTATTGAGACTCAGTATTTACCCTTCTCTCAAATTTGGCTGGCATTGCCTGATAGGCTCAAAAATCAAATGAAAGAGTGAGGGAACATTCAGACGTGACATGACTGCATAAACTTAATTCCCTGAGGAGAAAAGGGAAAAAGAAGCATACACAGAGATTCCTTCTTCATTCTGACAAGCCATTTATCAGAGGACTTGTGGTCTTAAGGCAGGAATGGATCTTACCACTAATCCTGCAATGGTGTGATTCCCCAATTGCAACTTTTACAAGAGTGTGACAAAGGGACAAAAAAGTCATCTCCACACATCCAGGCTGATGTACTTCACCCAAAATTGAATATCCATAAGTTCAAAACTTGGGACAAGTCTGGCAGACTGTCTAATGCAGTGCTGTATTTCCCTTTTAGAACTACTGCTGTGTAATAGCCTGCCCTCACTTTAATCTAAACTTTTCTCAGAAGGCAAATATGAAAAAAAGTATTACAGCAATGTGTGACCCTTGAAATTTGTTTCTTCCTGTCCCCTCCTCAAAAATTCACACTTATATTGTAGGAGACAGAACTCTGTTGTCCTAATTAATTCAAGTGGTGTATATGTTTGATGCTCTAAAATGAATGTGCATAAAACATTACACACATTCAAAATTATATTTGCATCAAAACAGAAGAGATGTCTTGAGATTTTTTTTTTTAATATCTATTGAGGGGAGCCCAAATTTTCTTCTAAGTGACAACCTAATCCCCAGGACTCCTTTAGTGTGAAATGTATTGTTCATTAAGAAGGTGCTGTATAAAGAAAGAGAACAGAAAGAGTACTTTCCATCTATTAATATTTTGAAGAGCCTTAAACAATTTCTGGATATAAAAAGAGCACCTGCTAAGGGCAGAATGCCCTTTTTTAGTGCACCACTTTCATTTTGTTCTCAAAAGGATTGCTAACTAAACACTGAGGATTAGAGTGGTGTAAGGTTAAAAAAAGGAGATCAGAGCAGGCTGGGCAGGCAGGAGTAGGGAAAAGGTTTATTTGTAACTCAGTAATTTGTAAGTCCAATGGCCACTGAATTCTGTGACTGGTTTTGCTTGCATGGTGAATGAAAGTAGTTTGGATCTTTCTTTAGTGTCCTGCCAGTGTAATGGTGTTAATGAAGAATTGCAGCTTCTTTAGAAGCAGAGTGTGACACTGCACAAAACTGCACCAGGCACCAAAGGATGTTTGTCCACACGTACAGACCAAGGGCTGCTGGGAACAAGGGCTGTCCCCAGGTGTTGGATCCCTGTTGGGACAAAGTGTACCTATGTCTCTGATGGTACAGCAATTAAAACTCTAAAGCAAAGGAATAGAGAAGGAAAGAACTTGAGGACAATATCTTGAGTTTTGGTGACTTTGTCTTTATTTTATGTACACCCTTACTCAGCCCAGAGAAGTGGAGCATTGCTGGCTTAGGGCCTGACCTTGTCATCACAAGGTTGGGGTTTTAAGTAGTCTGGAAGTGCTGGTGAACTACAGTAAATACCTGGAGCAGAAACAGGTTGGTAGGAACAGCTCACAGGATCAAAAGCCTTTTGAAAAGTGTTTTTAAATAATATATAAAGGAACAAAATATTTTCTTACTATACATTAGTCAAGCTCTTTAGGCAGCTTCAAGGTGTACATAGATGTTTTGACTGTACAGTCATTCAGACTTACAGCAGGAATGGATGGGAGCTCCCTTTGCACACGCAGCACAGCCTTTCATTGATTTACTGCCAGATTTCTGGGGCATGCTTCACATTATTAAAAAAAAAATAAAAATCAGAAGATTAAACTAACTGGAATTATGGAACTGGGAATGTGGGTGAGGTCACAAAATACCCTAAATACAGCTTGTAGAAATATTTCATTACTGTCTAGGGGATGATCTGACCTCAAACTGTTGGGTTTTTTTTTGAGTAGAAATAATTGTTTTGGTTGTGGGAAAACTGAAAGGACTCTCCAGCTGTTTTAGTGGGTATTTACTAAAATGAAAGGAACCAGTCTGAGCCCAAGTAAGGGACATGATTTGGTTGCTGTCAGGGTTGAGGATGGAACAGACACAGTGAGCTCATCCCTACAACTGCAGGAGGTGGCTTCCAAACACACATAATGCCTATTTTGGGAATACTTATAAGACTTCCTTTTTCTATAGTTTTAACTCAGTATTTTCCTATAGAATCATACAAATATATGGTGCTACTGCAATGGAAGGCTTACAGTTTCAGCAGCTAAGAAGGAAACAGTAAAGAAGGTATTTCTGCTGATAGAATAATGCCAGATTATACACTGCAAGGTTTGGTCAGAGACACGTCCACAGCTAGGTGCATTTGTGTCCTTTAACATGAAATTCTAGTAAACCTTTTCTTTTTTTTTTTCATTAATTAAATAAGTTTCTTCAAGGGAAAAATATCTTTTCTCTACCAGTTAATTTCCTTTGCATGTAAGCTTTATTGGGAAGAAATAACCAATCTGCTACCCTGTAATTAATTGGATTATAGAATAATTACAGCCTTGTTTGCTTTCTGCAGATTACATGGTAATTATATTTGGTATTACCATGAAAAACCAAGAATTTCTAACTATGTCATTACATGGTTATTTCTACAATACAATACAACTGTTTAATTATACATGCAGTTTCTTTACTTCAATGGAAAAAATTATTTAAATAATGCCAATGCCTCAAAGTTTTGAAAAAGTGCCAGCATATTATATAACATTTATAGTATTAGTAGGCACTTTGTGTGTTTGCAAGTGTGTATTTACATGTGAAGGGTTCTCCTTCCTTCTTCCAGTTTCTCCTTTGTACCCGAGGTACGTTTCATGTCTTGCAACAGATACTCACACTCCTGGTTTTCAGCATGCCCAGAAAAACTTGGTCCAGCAGCCATGGGTATTCCCCCGAGTTCTAAAGCCTATTTAGAAATAGCCATGACAAAGATGAGAGAAAAGATGAGTGTAGATAGATCCTTCAAGCTGCACGAGCTTAGTTTTGACAAGGTTTCTTGTCAGACTATTTGTTGGCATATTCAGGTGCTGAAGGACTGAGGTCTTCTGAGCTTCTTCCCTGAATTATCCTCTGCTGTTAAATAAGCTCCTTTACCTGGATCTTGTTAGAAAGAGTGAGAACATCAATGCCACATGTTCCCTGCAATGAGAGGACAGAGCCAAATAGATCCAATTAAGTTCAATATGTCTTCTGTAGCTACACAGATGCCATGTATGGCAAAGTCTACTTTTAATGTTTGGGTCTATCATACAGAGCCCTGGCTTGCAACAGGAGCATGAGTGGCTGGGATGTTTTTTCTCATCATCATTTCACACCTCACAGATATCTGATGAATGAGGTAAAACAAAACCATGAAAAAAGTAATATCACAGACAGTAAGAGTAAAATTTTTGGGGTTTTTTTTTAGTGTGGTGATCTCTACATTAAAGCAGCAGTAGGCACAAAGTAGAAGCAGTTTGTACTGACTCAATCATAGATTCTTGTAAAGAAGCAAATAACTGCATCAATCATGTGAGGAGCTATGGGCCTGTGGGCCAATGGGAACCACCTTGGTGGAGGCGTTACTGGTGAAAGCTCTTCCTCTGCAGGAAGAACAGAAAGCCACAACAGAAAGCAACAACGAAAGAATCCCAAACTTTTTCACTTTCTTCAAGACTGGCATCTAGCATACATTTTTTTTCTCCTATATTGCCCCAGGCAGGGGAAAGGCACATTCCACCAACAAAGCCACACATCCACCAGCATAATGATATATACATGATACACCCAGGTAATGCAACTGTGTGGAATAACACAGAATTTAGAGGTCTCAGAAAGACTAACAACATAGTCAGCATCTAGGTTATAAAGTGCCACATGCCATCTTTATATAAAGCTGCAGAGTTTTTCTTAATGTCTGTTAATAGGGAATGAAATAAAATGGGAAAAAAATAGAGCATTGATATATTGTTAAAGTCAGTGTTAAATCTCACAAGATAAGCAGTTAGGGTAGGACTGTCAAATGTAATATAATTTTTATTTTGGATAAATAAAACTTTGATTTGAGAAGGAAGAATTATACTTTTTCTTTCCTTTAGATTTTTCTCTTGTGTATTTTTCACTTTATTTGGCCACAGTCTTGCTTAGAGATTATTGTCATGTTGGGCAATGTTCTTAGAGAAAAGGGGAGCTAAGAGATCATTTCATGTGACAACAAGATGTTGGAGGAATACAGATATCCAGAAGAGACAGAAGCTGACATTTAGGCTGTGGTTTGGAATCTGTAGGTAAAATACAATAATCTGGGAAGATCCTCAAAAGTTAAATGCTTCTGTTGGATACAGCTGTGACAGATGAATCAAAGGATGGCTTGTACAGTGAGGGTCAGAGAGGCTTTTAGGATGATATCAGAATCACTGCTGTTCTCCATCTTTATCCATTCTGGACCTGGTCATGCGAATCATTTGTGCCTTTTAAGTCAAGGGAAATCAATGGGAGTTCAGTCTCCGGGGGTCTTGCAAGACTGTGCCCTGAGGAGAAGTATATTTTATAGTCCATCCAAATTAGTTTGAATTTGCTCTGTCTGTCAGTAGATAGCAATAGCTGCCAATGCAATCAGTGTCACTTGCTGCTGAAGATACAGCATGAAAACTCTGTCATTGGACAAGACATTTTGCATCTTATTCATGTTACAAAAAGCTGATTTCAACACTAGAAAATTCAGCAAAGCCATTTCCCAAGGCTTAATTGCAAGGTCTCTCAGTTCGAGTATGGAGCGAGCCAGCTCGATAACCTTAATCCCAGCCCTGAAACCCAAAGGGATGGTTCAGCGCTACCAAAGGGTACCTGGATCCTGCAGCTGTATATTAAAATACTGACATTAAAATGCAGTTCCACCATCATGTGTCTCTAGATGGTTGTTCTGGGATTCATAAATGGATAGTGAAACTCATAAAGGAAAGAAGCACATCACAAATGAAGGTTGCTTATTAGTCATCATCTGGGGAAGATGAAGTGAATGATTAAATTTTACTATGTCGTGCTTCTTTTCTGAGTTTTCAGTGGATTCAGCACTGTGAGAGCTGCAAAAGCCTCCCTGTTCAGTTCAAATGCTGTTTTCTGTCAGCATCATTATGTGCTGTAGTTAAGCATTTTGTTAACTTCAATATTGACAAACACAACATTTTTCAGGTGAGTACAGCTGGTAAATGCAGCACAGCTTTAAGACTGTGGGAAAATACAGTCATTAAGCTATCTTAATAGGAGGAAAAGAGAGCTATTATTTGCTGTCATTATGTGCTGTTTGCTAATTATGCTCAGGTGATAAAAATGAATAAGTTAATTTAGTTTTTTATTGTTCTGCCTGAAATCCTCAGAGACTCTTAGGGAAGTGATTCTTCTCCCTATTGGGCCTTTCCTCTCTCTCAGCCTTGCACATTAAGAACCAAAACATGAAGCTGAAAAGCTGTATATAGTCACAGTAGTCATATAGATACATATAGAAGGCTTTTATATTTGAAGATATTGTTATTAAAGGTAGGCCACTGTCACCTGTACGCCTTTGTTTTGATTCACTGCTATGTCACTTCTGCAATAACCTACTTCTCTCTTGAATTTCCTTCTGAATCAAATGAGGAGAGGAATTAGACCTTTGACTGTAGTGAGGGGAGATTCAAAGTTCATTACAGGGTTGCGGTTGTTTTGGGAGCCTCTAAAGAGGGAAGAAGTTCAAGCCCAGACTGTCATGAAATCTGAAGGCAGTAGGCAATCTCCTCAGATGGTTTAAATCTTTGTGCAGTATAACTGTATCAGTAGTTTGCTGGCATGTTCTACCCCCTTTTTAGAGAAATGTGTTTTAAATACTCTGCTATTACTGTGGTTTGATTAATGAGATTCCATTTAAAAATGAAACACACATTTATTTACAGAGCATAGCCTGTGCACTACCAGGGAACATATTGCAGTAGTGGTAGAACTTTAAGAAAACTACAAAAGTGTTTTCAGATCATGCCTTGATTCAATCAACTGTAGAAGTATAAAGAGTGTTTATGTATGTGTAATAGAAAAAGCTGTATACACTTGGATGAGTAGTAAATTCTGATGAGCTTTCTTTTGTTCTATGATTTAAAGTATTTATAGAACCCATTTGCATTTAACTGGATGAGTCTAGGAATTTTGTTTGTGTATTGAAATGCCAGTTCTAAATCACAACTACATATTGGAGTAATAACATACAGTGCTTTTTTCTTAATGATTTTTCATTTTGTGGTTGAGCCAAGTAGCTATATGGGTTAAAATCTATAATTCCCAGAACTGATAGACAATTCAAAAGGCTTAACAGACTTCATGCATCGCTTGCTATTGAAACTGTATATCTAGAGGAAAACTAATATATTGACCCTAGAAGGCCATTTACTGTTATATGAAATAAACCTATGGCTTATAAGTCTATGGAGTGTTTCTTTTGGTGGCTAAAAGGGAAACGTGAATACTGTGAACATTTGGGCTTTTTGGGAAGTCCATTTTCAGAACCCAGAATAGCCTCTGTGTTTGATCTAGAGCTAAGTATTAGTTCCAATGGGAGCTCTGAAAAAATACCTATTGTTCCTGTGGTTATACTTATTCCCTATAGAATGTCACTACCTAAGCATTTCAGAAGTTTTATTTTATTTTGATCTCTGTGTGTAACACAACTTTTGAAGGGAACAGCAGAAGTTCTTCCTGTTTCCCACAGTTATAAACAATTATTTTTTCAGCACTGGATTTTAAATGCACTTAAGTCCTTTAACAGTCATCATTCCATTTGCCTAAAGTGACTGGGCATTTCATAGGGCACTGTGGGGCAAAGAATATGAGGGCAGTGATATACTTTTCTATCTTTAAGATCTTTCTCTAGTGTACAAAACACTTTATTTGGTGGTGAGATATTTAAACTCTGCCTAACATTTGCACATCACAAGGAGCTTTTTAAAAACATTGAAAGCTTCAACAACTACAATAAATGTTGAAGTAGCAAACATAATTTCAGACTTGGGAATCTTGAAAGTATTATGACTATTTGATCAAACCTTATTGGGTTAGCTTTAACAATCAAAATAAATTAGTAGTTAGTGATCCTTAATAATAGAATAATAATCCTTAATAACAGGATAAAAATAGGCACATGAAGATGCTGGAAACTGCTTTCTAAGAGCAAGGAAGCTTTAATAAATGAATAGGATCCCTATGGTAATATTGGAAGGTATATTCTTTAATATTGTAAAGTGCAATAGACAACACATTAATAAACTTGATACCTTGCAGAAAACATGAACACCCTTTGCTTCCTGGATTCCTGAAACAATAAATCTAATTAGATGAGTATTTAACTTAAGATGCCAAGATACAGATATAGCATGTATTCGAAGAACTGCACATAAAATCACTCTTCAATGGCAAACAAAAATAACAGGTAGAAGATGAAAGAGAAAGAAACATGATTTCCCCAGATCTGTGTGTGAAGACCTACAGAAGAGAGGTCCAATACTGCCTTGGGATGTCTCTCTTTAGGGGGAAAAAATATTTTTCAAGGTCAAGCCTGTTCTCCAAGAACCAATTTTAAAAGTGTGTCTCAAAAGCATCCTTGCTATCAATATCAAAATCACAGATTGATGCTCAGACTGAAAGAATTAAGTAACATCACAGTAACAGGATTAGATGAATTTCCATGTATCTAGTTGATGGTGAGCCTGAAGTGAGACAATATGTAGGGCCTAGAAGACACCAGCATTATTCTGTTTTGACCTTCACAGCTCTGAAAGAAGTGATAGAACCATTAATAAGATGTCCAAGGAGAAGAGAATTTCTAATGACTGGTGACTTGGCAGGAGTTAGTGCTCTCCTGTAGTGAAGTGCATGTAAGACAATAACAGATGTTGGCCAATTTTTGATGGCAAGTATCAGAGAAGCATTTAAGCACACACTTACCTTTAAGCAAACATTGATGTGATTGCATGACAGACATTTTTAGATCTGAACAAACTCTTACCTTATGTCTGAGGCAGAAAGCATCAGAACATACCCACTGGTTCATTTATGGACATGATGGAAAGCATTGACTCATAGGAGACACTTGAGGTTACCTATATCCTGTCACAGGCAGTAGATAGGTCCTATTAATTCTTCTTCAGTAATTCTCATCATAAAATGTCAGTTTGTATCAGTTCACTGCCACAGTGAGTAGCTTTCTTTGCCACCATCCACAGGAAATTTTCATTAATTTATGTACACTGATTTCCCACTGAAGTGTAACTTAATCTTATTAATTTCTGAAGGGGGTTATGTTTAGTTTCCATACGGACAATACAGCATATGCATCCTGTTCTGTTTGAAGGAATCTCTTAAAGGGGGAGAAAAGAGAGAAGAATGTTTTTAAGGGAACCATGTTTTTAAAAAGGTGATGCTTGTTTGTTTAGGGTTTTTTCTTTTAGTTTGATACATTTTTACATGTGACAGCTTTTATTTCTGGTGATACTTGTTACTATTCTCCTGGTGAACAAGGAAAACTTCCAAGACTTAAAAACACTGATATTGTAATGTGTACTCTCTGAAGGAACTTCCTCTGCATGCATGTAAGAGTTGGACAATGGAAGGCAGCTAATAGAGGAGTAAATGCACATCCCAAACTATTTCTCCTTATTAATCTTTCTAATATCCATGGTTAAATCAAACAGGAAGGAAAACCTGCTCTAGGCCATCTTAATGGAGACAATGAACAACACAAGCAGGCATAAAAACAGAATGTGCTTGTCTTGCATCAGAGGATGGGTCAGTGGTGGCCTGGAGTCAAGCCTCCCCAGACTCCTTTCCAAGCCCAGTTTGTCCCATCTGATGTGGTCACATGGACCAGTTTTTGTGGGTGAGACTTCATTCAGAGGGCTCTGGCTTTCCATCTGGAGAACACAGAGATAATTTGGAAGAGCATATGTGAGCCATGGAAGAGCCATGGTAAATGGAGCTGATGAGGATGTGATTGTTTTGCCCTACTTAAATAACCTATAGAATTGTGCTTTCAAGAAAGTGTGGCATGTTTTGCATATTTGATTAGAGGAGTTATTTTGATGGTAAATAACAGCATAAGCTCATTTTTCACAGTTTTTTTGAGACTTCTGGCTATTTAGTTTAAGCAGCAAAAAGATATTTCCTGGAGTCCTTTAGAGTGCTAAATATGTATATTCCTAAGTCTCAATTGCCTTGCAATGTGAACATTTACAAAACACACAAAAAATGGGAGCTGGGAAAAACCAGTGTGTCTCCATGTTTGATCCAAGGTGCCAGGAGGCATAAAACCCTCTCAGACTGACACACCAGCAATATATAGTGCTGGGGGGGCTGGGGAGGTCAGTGCTGGAACATTCTTGAAAATTACTTTTGACAGAGCTCATGCAAATGCTTACACTGCTTGGTCATTGGTTGGTCACAGATTGCTTGTAAATGTTTTGTGTTTGGGGATTTTCTGCAGGTCTCTGAATCTGATACATTCCAGAAACTGTCCTTGTATATGCAGAGTTCATTAACTCTATTCTCAGTATCATGGAAGCCACGTGATGGTGCAGATCATGTTTATCCTCCCTTTCTGGAGCACTAAAGTTCTGCCAAGCCAAAGTGGAGACATTCAAAGAGATTCCAAGAAGACAGATAATGAAATATTAACCTTCTGCCTTTTGGAAAAATATCCAATAACACTCTCAGTGTAGGGGTGTGTAGATACAGCTTCTGTGAATGATATTTTGAGAAAATTAAAAGGAATAGGCTCAAAAAGTATAGTCCAAATAAGTCAAGAGAAGTCCAGGGTTTTCTTCATTTCACCGTGAACAGACCCAGCTATATATTTGCACCCTGTCACACCAGTTTTATAATTTTTACTCCATAGCAAATGTACAGTGTTGAAAAAAATAGTATGAATTTGTGTTTTAGAAACTTATATATTTAATCTCCAGAAGAATGAAAAAAAAAAAAGGATTTTTTATTTTTGACTCATTTTGACAAAAATATTTATAAAACATAAGTTACAAGCCTCAAAACTGTTGTAATCATGTACATAAGCTGATGAAGGAGCATGCATTTTTGGTCCAGACTCCTTTTCTTTTTTCCAGCTATAAGGTTTATTTTCAATGGGTAATGTACTAAAAAAACCCCAACATTATTAGGGAAGCCAGAGCTGAGGAGGGTGTCAGTAGGGGGTGGTAAGGGTGAAATCCTGGACTCTTAGGACTTACAAGTGCACCCTCACTTGTTTTATAGGATCAGACTTTCATTTGAGACTTGTTGCATCAGCATTGATAGAATTACCCATTTCATGCAATAATGAATATGCTCTTAAAGGATTGGAATGTAAATTAACAGCCTAAATTACAAGAATATTGGCTCATATTTTTAAAACTTTGTATAACATAGTAAATTTCAGTAAACTAGGCCCAAATTCTGGCTTGTGTTTAGATAGAGAACCAAAGTTTTGTGTTTCATTATCAATCACAGGTATCTACTTGTGGTTTGGCCATAAAAATGTCTTTCTAAAGCCAATTTATTTTCCAAGAATCAGAGTGCTCAAGATGCCCTAATTGGATGCAACTCTTAGATTTTCTAAAATAAGAAACTGGTTTTGATATGTTAGGAGTGTAAACCTGTCTCAAGCTACTAACTTTTAATTTGCTGGTGTTCTTAGCAGTCAAAAATGATTGAAGATTTGGTTAGAGAAAAATTAAAAAATAATTTGCTCTATCCTAAAACATCTTTGAGAATAGTTAGCTTTCCATGGAGAAAACACACTATCTTAAAAGAGAAGAATTTTCCATTGAAAAAATGAATTATACATTTTATGATATCATTTGCAATTCAGCAGACATATTTAGCCTATGGAATTATGAAACCCTGAAGAATTCAGTGAGAGCAAGGCAGACCATGTGTCTGTGTGTGTGTGTATGTGCAAAGGAGAAAAAGAGGGAGAGTGAGCCCAAGCAGAGGAGAAAACTTTCTGATGGATCTAATTTAATTTTATATTGTGTTTTTACACTGAAGTTCATTTGCAAGTGCTGACACTTTACTGTGAAATGCCATGAATGTGGGATCTGCCACAAATGAGAAGAATATTTTTTAACTTTAGCTGTGGATGATAATTTGTTAAAACAAACAATAGCTCGCTGCATTACTGTTGAACGCAAAGATATTACTGCACTCAGCTAAAATCAAATAATCTTTTAGTTTCTATTCTCCCTAAACTAAGCTAAACAGTGGTGTCATAAAATGACAAATTACAGGATGAACATAAAAGCAGTGCCTTCAAAAATACAATAGTTATACAAGCCATCTATTGTTAATGAAGAATATAATGCAATTTGTCTGTCTGTAATACAATTATGCAAATCAAAGATGGAACTATCCTGAAATCTCTCTACATTCTAAGTCATTAAAATGAGATAATTTATCAAAAAGAATATTACTGATCATGTTTATGTGTTGCACATTAATCCTATTACAATAATGTATCTTTCTACTAATGTAATGGATTTGTGCAATCTAACAGAAAATGACTTTTATACTACCCACAATTACAAAAATATTCAAAGCATATCCATCCCTGCATAATAACATATGCCTAAGAATGCACAATAAACTTATTAAAACAAACAAAGCTTATGAATGTAACCTTCAAACCAATAAAGACAATGCTAAATTCAATTTTATTGCCCTCATTATTTCAACAACTTCATATATAATAAACATGGTGAGTAAATTACCTTAACCTTCATTATGAAAAAATAAAATCTTATAAAAATTGTGATACAGAATTTGAGAATTGGTTAAATTGATGGCCAGGCATGTAGAGCACGATAAAATCTTCCAGACCAACACATAAGTGGCAATCCTTGTACTTGCAGTCCAAAGTCTCTCTAAATCTCAGCCCTCTGACAGATATAATTTTAACAGGTGACAAGTCAATCCTTAAAGTAACAGCATCTTCTGAAATAGTTTCTTTTATCTTCAGTGAAGCATGTGAAAATGTCGTGAGATACATATGGGCGTTCTTCCATTCCCATGGAAAGATAATATTAGGCTTAAAAATTCCTCACACAGAAGTATATTCAGAAAAATCTTTTCACAAAAGCCTTTTACAATGGAAAAGACAGCATATTCAACTGTAAAACTAACATTGTATTGTGTGTACTGTAGTATAGTCACTAGGTGAGGGGTCACATGCTCAAAAAACATCATAATATTAATTATTTTCTCCACTCAAATTGCACAAATGGATTGTTGTATAATATTCAGACCTATATTGTATATTTTCACTAATTTCTTTTCTAGAGTTCAACCCATCTTTATTGAGCTGAGCTTGCTGCACTCTTTTTTCATCTGTAAAATGCTCCATTAGTTTCCTCAGTAGGCAGTTCAATGTGCTGAACTGTTTTCCTTCGGGCAAGCAGGTTTTTCTTAGATGCAGGATGGGGATTGAGTTAGTTGGCTGCCGAATTAATGCAGCTGCATACACTCCTCCTGCTCATCCCACCACTGACCCTCCCTGACATGCAAATCACATTGTTACCCACTTCACAGCCATTTATTCCTCTTTCTTTGGAAGAATTCTTCTAATTCCTCCTCTTAAACAGGTATATTGTGCATATTGACATGAGAATATATGTTAAAAGTGAGACTGAAGAAGAGGAAAAAGAGATGATGCTCATGTAAGTCATCTGTTTAGTGGTTTTATCCTACTGTAGACTCAAATTTTACTGCCAACACCTCACATGTATGCAATGTTTAGAAGATTCTGGCCTATCCTATAGCTGGCTGCAGCTGCCTCAAAGCTCATTTTTGCCCTCTCTAACCCCTGCACTGCTTTCTGAAGGCTGGTACTTCCTGTGTTTTCAGAGATGTTCAATGGTTTCCTGAATTGATACCAGCCTTGAAGGACAACATATCCCAGCTGGGCTCATGCTCTTACCCAGCCTGTGATTATTCTCCTTTCTGCCATATCTGTTTTCCTTCAGTCTTGGAGGAGAAAGGTTTTCAGTCTGGAAGCACCTGACTTTAGCTGAACAGCAGTCAGGAGCTGCTGTTAGTTACAAAGAATCTTCTCTGCAATGGCTAGAATGGATTTATGCTGCATTTTAATAACTGCCTGATAAAACCAGACCCTTCTATTTGGGCATCTTGACCTAATGTACAAGACATAACACTTTAGTAAATGCAAAAGTGTGTTAACCACGCTACAAATCCATAAATCCACCCCTGCTGTTGCAGCTACAGTATCATGTTCAAAAGGATTTGAATTCCTAAACTTTTGTTCTGTTCAGTATTCTGAATGGGATAACATGATCTCATGGGTAGAAATTCTACTTTTGAGACTGGCTGGCGC
The DNA here is from genome assembly GCF_971803275.1 of Cyanistes caeruleus. NCBI lineage: Eukaryota > Metazoa > Chordata > Aves > Passeriformes > Paridae > Cyanistes > Cyanistes caeruleus. The sequence goes on along the minus strand of NC_141707.1, from coordinate 33,005,235 downwards.
AGGTCTCTACTTTCAGCTTTGCCATACTTTTTATGGCACTTTTAATACACTTTTAATAAAATTTATATTAATTTTAATAATAATTTAACAATATAAATTCTTTATCAAGTGTCCAGGTTTAAAACAGTTTTGAACTCTTTGTCAGTGCTGTCTAATACAAGCTTAGTGAACCTCCTGCACTTGGCAGAACCAAAACAGTAAAAAGAGGGCTAGCTTATCTGAAGGCTGGCAGGGGCAGAACCTTCCCTGTCACACCATTTAATATTTGCTCACATAGAGTTATATGAAATCAAGTCAAGATCCTGCTGCAGTTCTTTTGGATTGATCTGTTTTTGCTTCTGTCTCTCTTTAAAACACATATACACTCTAAGGCAACTGATGGATAACAAATACACAGACTTCTGCTTCTGATACCAGTAAAAACAAAGCTGTCCTTTTATCAGACAAGAACAATTTCAAATATAGCAATATTTGCCACTTAATTCTTGTATACATTCTGGATAAGTATTATTATTCAGCTCTCCCAGCAGTTAACATCCTACTGTGACTGAGGGGCTTCTTTGGGCATAAGGGCTACTGCTTGCTAATATATCTTAAAAACTGATTGAAAATTTTGATTGATTTCAACTGATTGAAATTTTTAATAGAAAAAGATATAAAGTAGGTGTCCCCTGAGGATTTATGTCCCAGTCTAATAAGGTCATTTGAGCCCTGAGAAGAGGAAAGGGGAAAGGTCAGGGAAAAAGGCTTATAAATTCATTGTTTCTATGTATTTCTCTGTATTTTTTAACATCTTGAGTACTTTGAAACCCACCCTTATCTCTTTTTGTGACACATCTTAGAAAACGGAAGCTAATATTGCCTTATTTCACACATTTGTTTTAACACTAAGCACCATGAGATGCTCAGGTAGCACAACAGAGGAAGACATCGAAGTACCTAATTTTGCCATACAGTATAATTTCCCTGAAATAGCTCAGCTAACCTAGTAACTAAGGGCAATAGCTCTGCTGGTTGTGGCAAACCACTGAGCTGTTGTGCTTTTCATTTAGTGCACACTTGACTGTCTGTGTGCTGTGCTAGTGTGTGAACAGACATTCTGGAGAAAAACAGCACCAATTTTCCATACCATCTAAGGAACTCAATTGGCAGAACTGTGTGACAAATCAGGGCAGATTAAAGTCAAGCTGGTCAAATTCTGCCATATTGACATCTGCACATAAAAACCCCATGGCATCCCTGTGTCCAAAAAAAGGCATAATTTGGATCACAGTCACAAAACTCAGATGCAAGAAGGAAAAAATTCCCAGTGTTAAAGCCAAGGGAAGACTCATTTTTGAGTAGCATGAGGCTGGGGCTTTTCTGCTCTGTTGAGGTTGTAATTACAACCTCTCAAAACTTGCATGACATTGCTAATTTGATAGAAAATGGGACACTGATATCTGTAAGAACACTCAGGGCTGGGATTTTGATTGTAAACTCCATATATATCAGCAAATCAACCCTGTGAATATTAAAGTCATTTAGTATCTCCATATAAGTAATTACAGAAATGGTTCAACAGCAAAAGATGGGAAGATGTAAATGTCATCCTCTAAGGAAAATTTCAAGAGGTTTGTCTGATTCTAAGATAACTGAAACTCAAACTGACCATCAAACTCTGTCATGAAATTATGAAATTGTATTGTTTAACACTTTTCTAAGAACAGCATTTTTTGCTGAATATCTCCAACCTACAGAGGAATCATTGTTAGATGGTGTCCTCCACTTAAGATACAGATCTTGTCATTTGATACATCCTATTTTATTTCATATAGCTTTGTGTCATGAAAAGACACAGCTCTTTGCCTTAGAGGTTTGATCGCTGAGCGATTCCTCTGACTTTTGGGAAGCTATCTGTAATGTACATTAGCATAAAAGATGCAAACATGCCATAAGCACCCATAGCAAATAGGTATTTCTTATGGTTTAGGTCAGCCTAACTGTGTGGAGGACACAGTGTTCTGATCCTACCCCACCAGCCCAAAAGGGTGCTTTTCACCTTTGCAGTACCACAGCTGAAGTTCCCAGTGAAACTGGACAGGTGTCATGTGTGAGAGATGCAGGAAAATGAAACGGCATGTCCAGGACAAGCCTGTCTGAATTTGTCCATCACTCTTGTCTTTCTACAGGTGCTTTAACTTTTTTGGGTGTCTATTCCTATGGTGGGTCCTGGACATCTCCTGTAAAGTGCCCTTTAATGCCAGGCTCTTAGGATGCCCATCAGACTGAGTTACCCAGTGGCCCATGTGCCAGGCATTCACATGGGAATGAAGAGAACTTGCCTCAGCCTTTAGCTCCATTCTTTTTCTCTCCCAGGAGATTATAGCCAGCTCTTTCTCAGCACCAGTGGGAGATGAGGGTGCCTGGTACCTTGCCAAACTTCAGTTCATTGCAGTGCTGAGCTTTATCAAAAGCTTGGAAGAAACTAGCTGAGGCTTCTTTCCTCTTGCAGGTGATAATACCACACAGCAGGAATCACAGGAGAAAACTATCAAGAAAGGATATTGTGAAAGGAGCTGGAGTTCGAAGGGCCTCTGAAATCATGTCTTGCTCTGCATAGGCACTCTCTTGCTGATATGCTTAGCATTCCTTGACATCACCTGTGTTCTGGGTTTGCAGATAGAAATGAAGATGTTGGTGCTTATCTGTCTGTATCTAATTTACAAAAAGCTTTCAAACTTTCCATGTCCAAGAAATAGTATTGCAGGGATTTGGTGTCCAAATAATGATGGAGATGGGGAGAGAAGACAAATGAATTAAAAACTGGTTTATCTGTCATAAAATTGAATAAATTCTCATTTATTTATTTCTATTTGAGACTCCCTGAGCAGCAAGGTGCAAGCATTAAATACAGAGGAGATGGCAAGCAGAGGAAAAAAGTAAAAGAGTTAAACGATAGCAGTGATCAGTATTTTAGTGTATTTCTTCTACAATCTAATAGATACAAATAGAAAAGGCCAGGCACAACACAAATATTTCCTATTATGAATAAACTAAAGCCACAATGGAATCTGTCATGCTTGTGATATGAGAAATGGACAATATTCCCGAGCTGTTGCCATGATGGCACTTGAATGCAGTTTGTACTTTGTTTGTGAAGCCGAATCAGAAACCCTTTCTCCCTCCCCTCTCTTCCCTCCCCTCTCTCTCTTTTTTTTTTTTTTTTTTGGCCCAGCATGTGTAATTCTTCTTCATGGAAGCTCGAAATGGCTGTGGAGCAGCTCAATATTCCATTTATTTTATTTATAAAATAAATTCAAAGCCTGAAAAGATGAAGTAATTGACTTACTGGGATGACAGTTAAACCCACTAAATTTAATCTTATCCTCTCAAGTACAACATATCGCGCTTACAAATTATCACCCTGCACCAGACAGGCCTGCTCTCTTCACCTAATCCAAATGGAAATGAAGGCCTCTGTTATTGTATTATCTGACTTTACTATCAGCATTAATCCGGCTTAACTCACTTAATGATGCCACTTGTGGCACTATGAAGGCAGCAAAGAAGTCTATAAACTACTTCCATTAAAATGCAAATCTGGCCCACAGAGAAAATAAGTGACACAAAAGTAGGAGAATTCGGCCATACACTGTATTAGCCTCTTGCAGCACAGAACTGATACAAGTATAATAACTGATGCTGTGATTATTATTCTAGCTGTGGATTTCCAATGAAAGGAAGCCAGTCTACCACAGAACGTCACAAAAGTGCTTCAACAAGCCAGGGTATTTAATTTCTGAAGAGATTTATATTTTTTGTTGTCAGGAAATGAACAAATACTTATCAATGTAAAAACTGCTATCTTAAATCTTCCTGCCAGGTTTTTCATACTGATATTATTTGCACCCTATAACACAGGAAATGAAAATCTTCTGTGCCTTTCACATCTCCACTGTATCTTAAAATTCTTTAGTAACAGACTTGCTTCTTTTTTTAACCCCCTTCTGTAAACATAAAAGAAAACTTTTATGGATTAAGTATAGGGAATTACTAATGCCAAAATCCCAACCCCAAATTCCTTCTCCTGAACATGTCTGTTTGCTGTTAATTTAATTATTTTTTAAAGGGAATCATAACATCTGTTTTATGGAAAAGCCTGATTTAATTTTAGTGTAAAGCTGCTCACATTTACCTCTACCCCTCTCCTCCCTCACACACGCACACATGCACACTGGCATATTCTGCCTAGACATCCCTTTGTGTGAAAAATCATTAATGCCTCCATTACTATGAAAGAAATCCTAGTCAAAACACTAGGATTCGAGTCTCTCCCAATCTCCCTTGAGTTCAATAGTTTCCTCTGCCTTGATAACCCTAAGACTTCATTTCTGGCTTTGGCACAGGGACAACATGCATATCTACAGGGAGACACAGGCACAGAGCTCCTACCGCTTAAATCAACATTTTTCTGGAGGCCTCGATAGCAGAATGTAAATGCAAGAATTTGGTCCAGCATATTTTATGTGCAGGGTGTTAGATGTGTGATGCCCCCTCACTTTTCCTTGGAAAGCTTATTACTGATAATATTACAATTAGAGACGGGGCCAAGCTCTGCAATTGAGATTCGTGTTTCAGTCTCACACATGGGAATTTGATTTAGCTCAGTGTGCTGAGAGGAGTAGCAATGAGATTCAGGTTTGCATGGAAGTTTGGATGATGAATCCCCTCCGAGGCTGAAGAATGTTTTGATCTGGAGCCCTGGTGTGCTCTCTGACAAAGACCTATTCTCTCTCATCCCCACCCACACGCTTACCCCAGCTGGAGCATGCCTTGTTGTTGGGATGGCCGTTCAGCAGCACACGGATCTGCTCTGATGTTACATTGCTGAAATACTGTTAAATTGGCTTTTCTCTCACCTGAGGCCCACACGAGTGTGAGCTGCTTGCTGCAGGCGTTGGATCTACCATAGCCCTTCCGCCTGGGACACACATTGCTGACCTCGGTGTCACCAGTCCTTCGGCAGTGGCTGTTCAATGCAAATAAAAACATCCACTTTGAGCCTAAAGCTGTGCTCTGTGTGCTTACAGCAAAGGGGGTTCCCACTTAAAAGAGGCCGACAGCTCTGCAGATTTTAGCAGCTTCTCTTTGTGGCTGTTCATGGATGCTGGGAATTGCTGTGGTTTACAGGATGAAGTTAACCCTTAGGCACAGGAGATCTGGAAGTTGTGTTGTGGCCAGACAGAGGTGCAGTGCCACATCCTTCTCACCTGATGGGCTCTGAGCTGTTCTCAGAACGGGGAGCACGAGCAGATGCCAGAAGAGAGCCCAGAAATGGCTGGCAGGGGCACTGCCTTCCACCTGCACACCACCTTGCAATCCCTGTGCCAAATCCTGAGCTCATGTCAGCAAATGATTTACTGAGCTTTACTCAGGGCTTGTTAGTAGGAAATAATTGCCTGATTTACCAGGGAACTGCCTCAACTCCTGCACAGCTTTGGTCTGAGGCCTTTACCTTCTAAGATGCAATGCTCAGTGTAGAAGCAAGATAACAGCTAGGTAATTTTTCTTACCACTACACAATAGAACTTCAGTGGGTTAGCTTGAATTGTCATTTTAAAACTATGGAACTACTGAACTACATCTCAACATGAATGCTATTATTTAAATTTTAATTTAAATTGGGATTGCTTCGGTTTAGCTGAATGTGCTGAATTGAGTTGGCGTAACATAAACAAACAAACTGATTTTCCAAGGGCACAGGGAGTTTTAGTGATGTAGACTACAGGAGCCTGTGACAAAAACTACTACAGACTGTCTTCATCCTAACACCATAAATGACACATGACTGGATTCTCACATTCTGTGTTCTGTTTTCCTTGCATCATGATACATCTACAGCATCTTCATGCAGACAGCTCACAGTTAAATCCATTATACTTTCCCAGAAAATGGGAGGGTGTTGGACTGGTTGAGATTCCATCTGAGTTATTCTGTGCCTCTACTTCTTCTAGTGAATCAAACCAAATACTAAGATATCTAATAAAATATTGCCTTGTATCACGAATGATACTAAAGGTTTAACATTCAATCTCCTAGAACACTGTCTGAATACACTGAATAATTAGCACACTGCAATATCCGGGACACAAAGTGGTGTGATATGCAGTAAATCTTTTTATTATTCTATTGTATCCACAGGAGGAATGAATTTTAGGTGTTTTTGTATAAACAAATGCACATGTAGACCAAATAATACCAAATTTATACATGAAATTATCAGTCAAGTTTTCATATGATTAATTCTAATTATAGTTGAAGAATGATCAAACAAGTACCTGAGCAATTTTTTTATTTTTACTGCCATTGATACAGGTGTGATGATCTAGATGTATATTTTTTATAGACATGCTAATAGTTTTGTTGGAAAAACAGACACATTTGAGGTTTTTTGGGGTCTGAAACAGAAGCATCAAACTTCAACTAAATATCAGATAACTTTAAATATGTTAACCAATTAGATCATTAGAGATTATCTAATTCACACCTGTGGAGCAATGAGGGCATAGTGAGAATTGAGAGAAAGAGTAATATACCATAAATGTGATCTCTGTGGTCTGTGGTGGCCTTCAGAGGCTCTAAATGGAAAGACTGTTTTCAGCTGCAGCTTAAACCTAACAGAAGCATTTATTTGTTACAGTATTAGATTAAGCCTTGACCTGATGAAATAGCATAAAGAATAAAATGGTGCTTTTTTTGGAAAGCTCCTGATCAGACTGAACTATACATTTTTGATATTTTTGATATTTTGGTAATTTTGTGGGGTGGGAAGCATGAAACTGAATAAAAAGCAAAAAGTAGAACTTGCAGCTAGAAATCTCAGCCAGGGGAGCTCCTGCAGTCCCACCTCAGTTTTGACCCTGCCCAAAATTTCCCTTCAAGGTCTGTACCTGGAAGAGCCATTTGGAATACTCTTGACTGGAAAACAAACCAAGGAGTTCTAACCAAAATTATATATCTTGCCTGAACTTTCTTCTTTTGTTCTGGCTTTATTGCTTTCTTTTTTCCTCATCCTTAATTTAAGATCACATTCAGCTATTTTTGTGAGTGTGTTTATACGTATTCTATTATTTTTTTGGTTTTATTACAGTGTTAAGTGTTTCTTAGGCACAATATTGAACTTTACTGATCTTTCAAAGTTTTATTTCATAAGTTTGGGGTTTTTTCAAAGGATGGAAATTCCTATTTTTTCCAAATCTATTGCCCACAAAAAGTACTGAGCAAGTCCAACAGAAATATGATTCAGTGTGAGGGTCACTAAAATATATCTCTAAGCAGAGGAGAAGGTGCTGGATTACTCAAATTGCCTTACCAGCATAATTCCAAAGTGTCAGAGGAAAAAAAATCCTCTTCTTTGCTCATAACAAAATTTTGGCTGTACTCTTGTGTAGCTATGTTATTTCTTCTGTTACTGTCCCCTTTTGGCATAACTTCTGGGATAGACAATTGTTCACTGTGTGAAAGTTGTTCATTCATTTCTTTCAGAAGCCACTGGACAAGAGTCAGCAGGTAACAACTCACTGACCTAAAGACCTACCCATGCTCAGATAAATGAGCTGAATGTGAAAGGCTAAAAATCCCATTACCAGACCTTGAGCCACCTTGTCCTTAAACAATTTTGCAATATTTCTAAGGAAGAAATAAATACAAGTTGTGGATTAAGGGACAAATCAGATAAACCAGCAGTGACCCATTCTTATGAAATAAAAGTTTTCTTGTGTTTTTGCTTAGCTGTACTCTTGATGCAATAAAGTGATAGTCTTAAAAGATGCATGTGTCCTGAATGAAATCAAGGCAGAGATTGAGGCCATAAACTTTATTTTATTATCTTGGCAATGATGTCTATCCTAAATTGTTAATATTATTTTAAAATTCTTCGTACAGTGAAGAACAGGAGAACTTGGTCAGGTGACTACAACCAAATTTCTTTGAGAGATGATCTCACCTTTAGCAAGTCTGCACTTTGTTCGCTGTTTCTAAAATTAGCCAAAGTATATTTTCCAACAAGATCTGGAAACTATAGCTTAATATAAGATCTACATCTCTCAGGGTTCAGGACTCTTGGCTATACATCACTTGAAAATTCTTATGGAGATTCTCCTTCAAACTGCACCCACAAGCCAGTTTTTAAGGTCATTAAAAGTGAGGGAAGACAATCCCTCTGTGCACCTAGGAGAATTAACCTCCAGAGTCATGTTATTTATTAGTTGCTTGGTGTTGGGAGTAACCTGTATTTCTGTCTTCTGCTGAGATCCAATGGTTTGTGTACAAACCCTGAATTCACCTGAGCCCATTGGAATTCAGGCCACCTGCAAACCATTCCTCCCCTGTGCTATCAGGGTCTTTCTAAAAGGAGGATCTCAAGCTGGCTTTTAGCTGTCTGATGTTGCTGCTGCAGAAGCAGAATGGATGGATAAAAGCTGCCAGAGCAAGTGCTGAGAGTGCCTTTTCAATTAAGGGATGAGAACAGGCAAGAACCTTGGCTGTGATCTCAGCCCTGCAGCTTCTTACACTGAAATGAGTCACTGGAGCAAACTGAGTATATTTATAAATATATAACTGGGTGAAGTTCTGCTGAAAATATATTATGTAGCTGTTCTGGTGAAAGAGGAAAACAATACCAATTTATTTAGCTGGCAGATTATTATCCTTTCTAATAATTAACTCAAGCACTGATTATGAAACAAACAAAACAGGAAAAAAGTTTATCTTCTGAAAATGGCTATAATGAGATCTTTTCAAGGGTTTTTTTTTGGTTAGCTGAAATCACTTGGCTGAATGCACCATGAATTGAATAATCCTGCTGATTAACCTAAAATTTAATTAACTAAAGAAGAAAAAATATCATTTTGCTCTCTCAAATATTTAAATTCCTCATTATGTGACTAAATATTTTTTTAAATACTATGTTTTTTTTGAAACCCTCTTTTTGCATTTTGTGGAGCCTGGCTTTTAAAGTATTCAGTCCCCTAATTCAATTGCACTGGTTTCAATAGGATTTAAATCTCTAGACACTTCTAAAAACCCCACTAGGCTCTTCTTCATCTTTAAGCACCTAACTACCTCTAAAAGTCTGGCCCTTGATAATTTTAGAAAATGGTCCTTTCTATCATGCAGAGTTTCCTGCTAGCAAACTGGAAAAGTAATTAGCATATAGATTCATCCCTCAGACGGTAGACTGGGTTAAACTGGCTTTTTCTACCTTTTAATAACCATTGGAAAACAACAAGGAATTAATTGGTTTGGAAATGTGAACTGATGGAAAAATTCAAGCTACAGAAAAGTTATTAACTATGCAACACTGAGAGTCCTTAAAACCATCAGTTAATGAAACAAAGAAAAGAATACATTGAGTGAGAATTGATTTAGAAGTGAAGAAGACAGATGAAAAAGGAATTGCACTATAGTACAATGAAGAAAATATTTCTCTCCTGGAGGCTGCAGCAGCCACTGCTGTGGCTGTAATAAAGTGAGAATAGCGGTCCAGGGAGCATCTCTGAGATGAAAAGAGCCCTGTGGTTCTGTGATGCTCCAGCATGTTCCCAGATCAGGGCAGCCTACCCAGGATTTAGCACAGCCCAGCCAGCACAGAGCAGGATGCTCTGGCAGATGACAGTGAAAAGTCTCTCCTGGCACCTTGTCTGATCCTATGCAGCCATGCAACACCCCTCAATGCCCCTCCAACCATTTAGGGGTTCCAGAAAGCAAGGGGAGAAAAACTTTCCCACAGAGGTGTGGGGTGCCCCAGTAGTGAGACAAGATGTGTCTTTGAAATCTGTGGGTGAAAAATGCTGTATAAGAATGAGGATTTTTTTTATTATTATTATATAATCCTCAAGGGCAGAATTTGAAATGGCTGCTAGGAAGTGTTGCCTATTCCCAGTTTACATGAGATATCTTTAATCATATTCTAGTCAGAGAAAGAAATGACTGCAAGAGGAATTATAAAACCTCTTCCTTGCTTTCATCTTTGCTTTTCCACTCAACCTCACATGAGAGTGAGCAGAATCTGCAGCCAGACTCTTGACTGACCAGGATTGTTCTAACACAAGGGAATAATTATAAAAGATACATTTTTATTGCAAATACCCTCAGGTTAATTTTTTTTTTTTATTTGAACAGAACCCTGCTCTCACAGTATAAAGTAAATATTTTCATGGTTGTGTGCAGGGAAAAAAAAAATATTTTTTTGGCTTAGTTGTGTTCATAATCTAATAAGGTTATTGAAAGAAACAGTAGGAAAAACTCTTTGTGGAAGTACGATATTTTAAGTGCTGGAGCACTTAAACTTTCATGTAAATAGAAATTAATATAATACTGAATAAAGCACAATGCTTTATACAAATGTAATTCTGGTTTGTTTTCCAGAGTTTCTCAGGCTCTTGTGGAACTAAGGCTGAGGCAAACTGAGAGTGCATCACTCCACAAAGTACAGCATAGCATGTGTGTGCCAGCATCACCTTAATGAACTTCATTGCCATGCTGTGCCACAAAGCCCAGGAAAATGTAGTCACTTTGGCTTGCCCATGAATGCCATCCATGTGTGTGAATGGAATTTCCCTACTCTAAGGTGCAAGAGCTGAACAGAAGAGAACAGAATGATATTGGGTTGAATGTCTACATTCTCCTCTCAGACCTGCATGAAAAAGGGACAAAACCTTTTACAGAGGTAAGAATTTTTTAGCTTTTCAGTCTGGACTAAGTCCAGTTTGAGCTCACTGGTGCCTGGAGGGTGTGACCCCTGCAGTGCTTTTACCACACAAGCTTCATCTAAAAAAGAACCTGTTTGAGCCCTCAGAGTTTACTCTGTGTTGTGAACTAAGGTGTGGTAAATAACTATGATTAGAAAACTTACTTTTAAAGTTCCTAGATCTAACTAAAATGCTAATACAGACTTACCCCACCCATGGCCTGTGGGAAGTATTGCAATAAAGGAGTTGGATTTCAATGATCCTTGTGGATCCCTTCCAGCCCAGGGTATTCCATGATTCTATGAAATGTGAGCTACTGCCCTTATGGAAATGTAATTTCCTGTACTGTAAGGTGGTACCTGATACATTCAGGCAGAGGAGCACAAACTCCCAAATTTCTATGAGTTAAGAGAACCAGAAGGTGAACCCAAATGAGTTTGAAACTGATAAAAAGTATTTTTCAGTAAGATCAGCTCCTTATTTAGTTTGAACTCATCTTCCAAATGGACAGAGATGCATTTCTGAAATCCTAAATGAGCCCTGAATACTTGCTCATATTCTGCATGAAAGAGCCAAAGGCAGCATTTCAGTAGTACTGCAAAGCTTTGCTGTGCTAAGTCTCTGCTTGGGCCTACCTAAACTGAATAAAATTCTTCAATGTGAGCCAAATACCACTGATTTTGAGTTACTTTAGAGAAGGAGAGATTTGGGCTTTTATTTCTGAAAGTTTTTCCTGGCCTACATTTTAAAATGTAGTGGTTTATTTTGAGGATGTCAGTGCTGCTGAAAGAAATGTTTGCATAACTTCTTCAGTCCTTATGAAAGCTGACAAAGTAACCATCTTTGCTTATCAACTAAAGCAAAAATAGTTGGGATGATAAAAAGAGACTTTACAGGGAGGTCCATTGGGGTCCTGTGTATCCCAATTTTGGCACTTCCCTTTCTGCCTCATGACAGCAAGGCCCCAGTCCAGTGAAGCACTTAAGGCTGAGTAGGGTCCTGGGTGCCATGGGCACTGCCCACTGTGTGTAAAACTTGGCACACACCTGTGTTTTGTTGGCTTAGCAATATGAACATAAAATAACTGTATTCAAATTCACTATGTTCAGGTCTCAGCTCTGTATTGATCTGGATTCTGAAGACTCCACTAAAGTAACTTTTAAGGTTTGTTTTTTTTATTTTTTATATAAACACAAAATGAATTTGATATAGTTGCCCCTTTCACTCAGAGATTTGAAAATACTTTAAAAATATGAATGTATTGATCTTTCACTATAGGAAGAGTGAGTAGTAGCAACTCATAAAACAGATGAGGAATCTGAAAACAGATGAGTGGAGAAGAGAAATCTAACAACAACTGAATGGAATTGGAAAATGAATTTTTCTTGATTGTATTCCCATCTGCTTTGGGTTCAGTTTCATTAACTTTCTTGGAAGGGAACTTCTGTGAGGAAAGTATATGAAAACTGTTTTAGTAGAAACTCAGAACAGTTGCAGAATTTTTATTTTGATTTTGTAATCTGGCTTTCTTTTTATGAACTTTTTCTTTACATATGCACACACATATTCTTTACATTCCTCTTTACCTACTCGAAAAATCTATAGTTACTTGTATTGCATAGCCAGATTAAAAGCTTCTAAACAAAACTGAGCATAAAAATTTCACAGAAATAAATTCAAATATATTGTGTTCTTTTCTTACCTAGCACAGAAGTATAGAGAAGCCAAGGGCTGTATGTGCATGGCTCATTTTTCATTTATTATCTTTATTGCTACTGAATTTTGAATTTAGAGAAGGAAACTGTGAGGGAATCATAAGAAAAATCTTCAATAAGGATTAGTGCAGGATAGATATGGGATTTTTGGTCATGAATAATATAAAGATATGCCTTTTTTTTTAGAGCAGAAAATGATTGAAATATCATTTGTACATATGTTAACTTGTGGAATTATGCTTATGGGCAATATTAGAATGACATAACAATGACTGCCAGACCCACTGGTTGTATTTGGAAAGAAATGCTTCAGCCCCTTGAAATAGGAAGAACAACAATAATGCTCACCATTAAGCATTGGGCTTTGGAAAGAAGATTCTCTCATAAACAAGTTATTGCATAATTCTCTGTTATGGGAGTTTCACACCTTCCTCTGAAACATCTGGTGTTGGAATGCAATAAAACACTAAATGAATTTCTGACCTGATGTGGCATGACAATCAATAAAATTCTTTTATTAGCTAGCTCTAGTTTTAAGAACTTGTCATAGTAACAGCACACTGCTTTGCAGAATGCTAACTTGTGATCAAACATTCAATTTGTTTTGAAAACTAAATCTTTCCTGCCTTATTGCACATTTCCTCAAGTCTGGAGAGGTTAGCCCAGCATGCCTCACCATCTACCACTAGAGAAAACAGGCTCTTGGGGTCGGTTGTTTAACACCTAATGAATGCTAGGTAGGAAACTGTAGTGGTACAAAGCAGCTGGGATTCAACCAAAATTGATTTAGACCAATTAGTCAGCCTTTGGTTCATGTACAAAATCTTCAGCCATGTCTCTTTTCCCTAAACAATGTTCCACTCAGTGTCCTTTCTGCCACCCTACAGTCCCACAGTCCTTTCTGGTATATATGTCAAAATACAGTAATTCCTGACCTTCTGATATTCCACTAAATTCAGGGTGGGAATGCAGTGTGCATCAGGATACAAAGTCAAAGGTACAACCCCTGTATCAGGCATGCATGTGATATATGCCAGATGATGCCTGGATTTTTGGTGTAGGACACAGTGCAGAAGGTTTGCAGCTCCTTGAGGTGCTTTGTGCCCCAACCCTACCAGAATTGCTGGAACCCCTCTGGTGTGGCTGGGCTCAAGGGAGGTTGATGCTGCTGGAGAAAAAGCCAGGGCATCCTGGAATGACCTCGTGGGTCTGTGGAGTAGTTCACAGTGGGAATTCCAGGAAATTTTCACAAGCACAGGATCACAGCAAGGATAAAGTCAAGCAAATGCTACCTCATCATTTCAGTGAGATGAAAATGAAACCCCTCCTGAGTGCTTGGGAATGCCCAACTCTGAAATGATGTCTCTGGTGAGAAACCCTGAGAGGGCCAACGCTGTGAACCCTCCCACACTCCTTGCAAATGAAGCCATGCTGTAAAGCAATGCATTTTGATAGCGCGGCTCACATTTCTCAGAGCAGCCTGAATGAGGTTTCCCAAAAAGAACAGCAAAATGTTAAAATGATATCTCTGTGGGTTTGCATTAAAAACACGTCTCCAGGTGCACCAAGAGTGTTGAATCAAATGTAAATGTCTATATGAGTAAAGGAAACATGCTTATGCACCAGGAGGGAGGGTTTGTTTTGTGCTGGGTAGCACAAAAATCCAACATGATTTTAACAGCCATATTTTCATGCAAAGGGACCAGTGGCCAGTCTGAAGATATTCCAGTAATTCCAAACTTTATGCACCGCCTCTGAAGTCATCTTCATATAGAATGATATTTAACTTGTCATTAATTAGTAAATTGCTAATTTGTGAAATTAGCAAACTATGTGGGAAAGCCAGCGAACTCTCTTGGCTGAATTGACTAGCACAAAGATTATTCTTCTGTAAATGAGCTGAAATTCATACTGCTTGAAATTTCCATGAAAATAGAATTGCCTTTTGTAGCTTTTATTTTAAAATAAGAATAAAATTATGCCAAAAGACAGCAAATAAAAGAGGTGAAAAATCCTACCTAAAAGACATAGGCAGGAAAATCCCAATTTATATGTCCATCCCAGCAAGCTAAAAAGACATTTCTTGAAGGAACTCTTTGAAACCTGAATTTATTTGGGACTACTTAGAAAATACTACTAAGTGTAAATCTGTTTTCATTGCGTCTCCTGGAAGTCAGGGTAGATTTTTTTGTATGAAATCTTTTCCCCTTTGAAAGTCAATGACTGGGGAGAGGAGCAGTGGGGAGGGGGAGGCTTGGCAGACTGCCACCATCCTCTTTCATTATTTCATATGTTACACGTCCCATCTAAATCTGCATTTGCTTGGTTCGCCACCCTGTATGTCGATGCAGGAATGATTGTTATTTTATAGTTATAAATAATAAATGTGCATTCAGAGACATTTCAAATATTTAGCTATCTCGAATTCTCACTTTTGCATACTTTCCCCTCCCTATACTCACCCCCTGCCTTCATGTCTGCTACCCAGTCAAAATAAAAGTCTCCCCCCTCTCTATCTCCCATTGTTTTTTCCATGGTTGATTGAATGGTGTGCTAGGTTCAGTGAACTTGGCTACTGCTCCACCCAGAAACAACCTTCTCTTCTATACCAATTATCATATGAAAGCTACTAATGTCGTTTTACTGCAGCTCTGCTTCATGTTTCAGAATTGAAAGTGGCATCGTGCAGCCCACATTTGCCCAGTTGCAAGGAATAACCCTTCTCCCTCCCTTTTGCCCTCTATTTCACTGTAAATATTGGCTCCTTCTTTTATTTGCTACATCAGTGTCTTCAATAAATAATTGCTACTTCAGATATGAAAACAACTTTCAATCTGGGATGCTGGTGCTGTTAGAGATGTTATTGGATCGTGTGGAACTTATCCTCTGAGGATGAATTGGTTATTGCAGACAATGGAGGGAGCTGGTCTCTTGGAACTTCAGAATGATGGAAATCTCTTCAAACAGAGTTTCAAATAGAAAATTTTAAATTTCAGCACCACACAACAGTAAAGGAGAGAGTGTAACATGGTATAAATTTTAAATATTGTTGACTGATATCACTAACTAGTGATCTGTCCTCAAACCTGGTTATGCATAAACGTGAAATGTCTTTATACTTTGAATATATGCATGAACATGGATGAATATGCTGTTGGTATTTTGAGAGGTTATTATCAACAGAAATTAATTTGTCCTTTACAATAGTGTCTGAGTGTCAAGAGAGATTCTTTGTTGTCCTTACAAGTCTAATTGCCCCACAGCATAGGTATAAAATCTCACTCTCTGACACCACCAAATGCAATTTGAATGCATATTAAAGAGTAAACCAGTTTTCTGATGTTGAAACAATAGCTTCACAGGAACAGGTATTAATTTTAAATTCTGAAAAATATTTGTCCATGTCTTTTTCTTGGATTTACTCAGAAGATACAATATATATCACAACTTTCAATGTTCTTATTTTTATCATGTTTAGTCTAAAAATTCTTCACAAGAAACTACAAATGCTAATAGCTGGTATTATGAATCTCAGTAGCAGGAAATGCAACATGACTGCCTTTACTGGGGCTGTGCGGGAGAGGACACTTCACTTCCGAAAGGAAATACTGGGTTTTCATTATTTATATGTTTGTTGTTACCACAAAAATGGAGCCAAGTGTTTTGAAAGGATTATAAATATGGTTGCAATTTGGCACTGGAGCTGGTTGCAGCCGCTGTGTGTTTGTGTCCCTGCTCGTATGTGGAATTTGGCCAATTCTAACTCTGAGCTGGTCACAAGCAGCCAAATGGCTTTCAGTTTTCTTTTGTTGTAGCTGCATTCCCTACAGGGCAAGAAACCTTTCAGGCTTTATTTCAAGGTACAATATGCTCCTCTGAGAAGATAAATTATTGAAATGTGGTGTCTGCTTGTGAAAATTCCAGCTTTGCAAAGTTATGCTCATTTGGACTCCAAGAAATAACTGTTCTATCCTTCCAGGTCTCGGTTAAGCCAAGACACATGCTAATTTGCTTTTAACTTTGAAGTTCTGATGGTCTTAAGGAAATCTGTGTTTAAAAGAGAAATGGAATCTGCTTCACTGTGAAGGAGTCAACGTGTCTGGTGTGGTTAATCTGGAAAGCACTTCTTCACTAGCAATCAGAGCAGAGTGATTAGGTGTGAGAGCCCATCTAGTATTTGGGTCTATGCATCATCACTGATAATTTTAAATATTATGAGACAGTTGGAATAGGCAAACCATCTATTGCTTACCACAGAACTGCATCTTTTACTGCTTGTCTGCCTAAAGACCTGAGGGGTGACAGGCTCACTCACGAGAGGGGTGGGCCCTCCCCCATTGCCAGCTGAGCGCTGCCCAGTCCTGCTGGGGTCAGGCAGAGTGGAGTTACAAAGCCAAACAGGTTCCTAAGACAGAAAATAAAAGTGCCAGACTATCCTGAGGCCCTGCTGGAGCCCAAAGGGCAGTATGAACTGCAGGTTTGTGTAAGCAACTGCCTCTCCTGCTTTCCAAATCTTTAGTGTTGTGCTCTTTGCCAGGTAATCTGAGTGTTCATCTTTCTGTTACATCTTAGGTTATTGCAGTTACTAAAGAAAATGTATATTATCACTTGGAATGAAATATATGTTCACATACAGGATGAATGTATGGATGAATGTGTGCGTACATAGCACATACTGAAACAAACAAGCTAAAAGGAACGTTTTGAAACATTTGAGAGTGTTAATATTGATTACTAAACAGATTAAGAGACAGCTACAAGAGGTTTTGTCAGGAGATCAAACTTTACCTGTGTGACAGTGTTAATAGTATGAGACATGGACATTTATCAACAAAACAGTTTCAGCTGCTTGGCAAAAAGCATTGCATGTCTGAAGTGTTTTGTCATACAGCTTCTCCCACCTAACAAATCATGGTGTTGTTCACTTAAACTTGCTCATGTCAAGGAAAAGAATGTTTCCAGCAGGAGGCTATAACAGTAAAGTTCTTGATTAAGGAATTCTTCAAAGATATTTTTTATTTAGAGTGCATAATTAGCATATTGTTGATAGAAAGGTGGCAACGAGAATGTTAGAACCAGCTGGGCTGGGTCTATGGTCCATCTGGCCTTTCTTATCACATGCAGTAAATGACTGTACTAGATTTTACATGGGAATACAAAACTTCAGCATGGGAGATTTCTTCTCATATATTTTCTTCCAACCGTACATGTCCAATGACTTCTCCAGGAGAGGGAAGAAAGAAGAGAAGAAAATCACTGTTTATGCATAAAAACAAACAAACAAAAGCCTATGAGACTGATAAGATGACACATGCAGAACAGCCATTCCATCTATATCCAAAAAGTTGGTTCAGGTGTATGTCAGGATCACTGATGGATATCTTTAGGTGTGATTAATGTGAGGATTAATTGAAGCTTTTCTCCTAACCTTCTGTTTTAGCCCACACTCCACTTTCCAGTCCACATTGTAACATCTGTGTTAATAATGAAGAAAGTTTTCCTTTTCCAGAAATCTTATTGACATCTCTCAGTGGAGACTCCTCCAGTGAAAGAAACCAAGATTCAATGTCTGCAAAATGATCTTTTACATGGTCAGGATCTGTACAGGCTTTTAGAGTAAATAATAAAAATATAAGTGATTCAGACTATAATTTACCATACATATTATAGTCCTAATATATACAGATATATTACTTTAAAGTTTAACTGATCTGTAGCCTACTGAAAATTAACACTGGTTCCATTGGTTATATAATAAATGCCAACAGCTGTCAAAAGCAGAGTGAAGCAAAAGGGGGGAAAAAAGACAGCAATTGTCTTATAAGACTGTCTCATGGTAATTCAAGAAACATTCTGTGAATTCCACCTCAGTGGGGTATGAAATAAAACCCACATTATGATGGATTGGGAAAACCTGGGGTGGCCCAAAGCTACTTTCTCTAGGATGATTTCTTCTTCTTTGTTTTTATTTTCTGATAGCTTCCCTAATCTAACAAGAGTAGAAAAAAAATTGAGACAGGAAAATGTATGACCATGGTAAAGAAAAGAAAGAAGAGGAAAAAAATCTTTTGCAATATCAGATAATTTTGAAATACAATAATATATCTTGCAAGCCTGTGAGATCTATAGCAGGCTTATAACTGATCAATTCTCCACCCAGGTTTACAAGAAGAATAAAGACCAGTATGGTTCATAAATCAACATTTCTTAAGGCACTTGTGTGTTTTCTCTCTCCTGAAGGTGATTTGAAAAGTAAGCTATAAACATCAACACATTCAATGGAACTGAGGCATGCAGCAAAAGGCTATTTGTAGGGCCATGTATATATAAAGAGATAATATTTTTGTACTATATACTAGGTAACCAGAATTAGGTTTTGAATTTCATTTCATTATATAACAAAGGGCTGTTGATGCCTGTAAAAGGAGCAAAGTATTTTGATCCCCTGTTTTTTGGCAATCTCACTGACAGCTCTATTTTTATGTAAGTGCAAACGCACCCAAACCTTAGAGAGCAGCTTTGCTTTTCTGTTCTGAAGTGGCCACCATGGAGAGTTTTCTCTGACTTTACACGGAAGTGAAAGTGTTGGAGGGACACAAATATCTCTGAGGATTCCACAAGCAGCAATACTGACTATGCAGGACTTGGTATTTCTAACCAAAGTTTTACAAGGTTTTTACTGGACCAAATAAATGGTTCTCTCTTTGGGAGGACTGCAAAACACACAACTAGGTGTGTGTTTTGGGCAGTGTGAAACACAGCTCTGTAACTGCTCTACCTGAGGCACCCTAAGGTTTGCAGCCATCCTAAGTGTACCCTTTTCACCTCTCTCCTTACAGGAAATTGGGACAATATTTGCCAGTTACGGATTCAGTTTGGTGAGAAATACACCATCCTCAGGCTGGGCTGAAGAGGAGACTGCAACATCTGTCTGTGCAGTTATTGCACAGAGCTCTTTGCTGAAGGTCACTGCTGAAGTTCCTGGTTTGCAGTAGCTGCAGCAGTGTCTGGTTTCACAGCAGATCAGAAATTCCAGTCTGAAGCCCTTAAGGCTCACTACCCAGCTTAGCCAGGGATCTAAAGCAGCAGGAGTTTGGTTTGCCATCATTCAGCAAGGCAGAGACATGTGCAAACCCATATCTATCACCAGTTCTTTGCTTAATCCACTTGCTCATATTGCCTCCTCCCTTTGGCTGGGCATTTTTTGTTCCCTTCATTGTGCAGAAGTGTTAACAGGTGTAGAGACACCAGCCAGTCGTGGTCATCTGTGTGCTGCATGCTCAAAGAAGTTTCAGGAAAATATTTTATAAGTAAAATGGACTTATAAGATTGGGTTTCATACTGCTGTGTGTAAATTTTAGGTTCCAGGCCTTTGGCTTTTGAATCTCCTCATTTGTCTTTTCTGGTTTTATTTAGACACCTAACTAACATCTGAATTTAAATTTGTCTTTAAACCCCAAAAAACAGTGCCTTACCAGGGGCAGCATTCAGTCACCCTGAGCCTGTTTCTATCCTCCTTTGTTATAATGCCACTTTCTCTGGGGGTTTTTTTGGCAGTGTAAAAATTCTGTTCAGGTAATTTCCTAAGATCCCTGAGTTCCCTGTTAGACCCCGTCCCATTCATACCCAGCAAAATTCTGAGGCCCTAACTCCATCATACAACTCAAACTGAAAGGAAAAAAACATTACTCTTCATCTTGTTTGCAGCCTGCCATGAGATGTGTTCTTACCCTCCAGCCGAAAGGGCCAGATCACTGATATTTTTGTGATGGTCTGGATGCCCCACATCATCCCCACAGAGAGCTGGAAGGCACAGGGAGCTGCCAAGGCTGTAAGTGGGACAAACATCAGGATTCCTCCACTGCTGGGCTGGATGTTCTCTAGGTTTCACCTGACGTTTAAAGAGCAAATTGTGTTTTCACATGAAAAGAAAATACACCTGACAGTTTTGAACAGTGAAAGATAGTTGTGGATGAGCAGTGTAACTAAGGTGGCTTTGTAAAGTTGCTTTGCAGAACTGACAGCCAGGCAGTGTAGTTACTTAATCCAAGCACTTTTACAGTTAGAATATGTTGCCAGGTAAAATAAATCAGCTTTTGAGGTATGTTATCTCCTTTCACAACTGTCCTGGGGACATTTACTCATTATCTTGGAATAAAGCAAATTAAACCTTTCTTTTAAAAAAATATTGTTAAATCCTTAGAATCCCTGGAGCTGAATATTTTATATTTCTGTGTCTTGATAAAATAAAACTAGCAATTAGTTTACATGTATTTATCATTTATGGTTCTCTACTTCTCTTTGCAGTTCATTTTGAATACCATAATCCTGACAGATTAACTTTCCTACTAAAATTATTATTATTTCCTAGAACTATGAATGGAATATGAGATGTTCACTGTGACTGATGGAGGGAAATCTCATTCTGCCAGATAGTATTTTAAGCTGATTCCTTCACAACAACAAAAATCCCCACAATAAAACAAAACATCAACAACAAAAGACCCTGTAGACAAATATTCATGTCTGTATTTACTTATGTGAGTTTATATCATGTCTTCAGCAACAGTATCTGAATCTGACCCATTTTAATAAATCTGAGAGGGGATAAATATTCCAAATATTCCATGAAAATCAGTGAAAACATGTAGCTTGATAGGGAAAAAATGCCTCAAGAAAGCACTGGGATGGAGAATGGCTTCAGGGTGACAGCAGCATACCTGAGAACCCAAACAGGGCAGGAACTTGAAAAAAATCTCATCCAAGTGCCATCAGACCTCATGACAAACCAGGAGACAGAAAACCTGCACCATTTGCTTTACCCACAACTTGTGTGGCTTCTTGCTTTGGATCACTGGTTAAAAAAAGAGGCTGGTTTAAAAATCTGCTTATGGCAGATGATGTTAATTTGAATTTTCTCCACATTTTCACTTCCTTTGCATTTCACTTTTCTTTGTGTATATCTGTTTTGTACACCTGGGATGGTGTTCAGCTGAAGAGTAGTCAAGGAGTCCTTCATGTCCTCAACCTCTGCTGCTTGTAAGCCTTTAATTTGCAGAAAAATAGCTAATTGTAACCTTTTTCCAGAACAGTTGTTTGGGTTCTTTTTGGTAAATCTTGCTTTTAGCATTCCATTGCCCTTAGCAGTAATTTGTCCTTTCACACAAATAAATTTCATCTCAGACAAAAGACCAGCTATTCTGGAAAAGAGCGTAGCTGTGGAGGTGCCAGAACTGGCCGGATTGCCTGCACAGGTTGGGTGAGGAGACACCCACACCTTTCCCTTCTAGCTCTGGTGGGTGGTAAATACAGGTTTGCAATGATAACATTTTCCTCTAGGACTTGTCCACTGCTCTTCCTGCTTTGCTTTATGCTGAATTTCAGGGGGAAACAGGAGAGAGCCCACCTGTGCTGGGTAAGCAGTGGGTCAGAGCCCTGCAGCTCACACCGAAGCAGACTGGAGGGATGGTGCTGAATGCAGAGGTGGCTGCCTGTGCTCATGGCTGTGGATGCACTGTGGGATGTGGGAACCTCTGCACAGCCTGTGGACCTGAGCTTAGAGAGCTTCAGCCTCCCTCTGACAGTAAAACTGCAGTTGATGCAGGGCCAGGGTACAGGCACTGCTTGAGCTGATAGCTCTGGGCCTTCCTGAATAGGGAAATTTGCATTCCCTTCTTGGAAAGTGCAACACATAACTTTTCCAATGAATATGCCTGGGCTATTTTCATTTTGTAATTGCCATCTTTACAAATTTACTATTTGCCATTTCATTTTCAGTAGCAAGTGTGAACATAAAACACCCAAAGCCTTTGTAGCTTGAGCTACAGAGGATTATTTCAGGCCTTGATGTGATGTTTGGGATCTGCGGTGAGAGATATGGCTTTCAAGTGGCATCCCAACACTGGCTTGGCATTCATGTCCCACCTGCTGAATGCCAGTGGGATCCTGTCCATTGCTTTCACAGGCTTTGGATCCCACCCAGAGCATTCTCAAAGACAGACAGGAACTGGGAGTGTGGGCTGGATTAGGAAATCGCAAACTGTTCTGAGAGGTTTTCGCTTTCATCAAAATTTATTTTTGTCAACACTTTCTGAACAGCTCAAATAACAATAGCTCTGGAAATTAGAGAGTTTATATCATCCTGTACAGTAATTTGTAGTATAATCCCAAATTCAATTTTTATACCATAATTTCTCCTAAATAATTTTAAAGCTGCTTTGTAAAATGGAGTGTTCCTTAAGCATTTGCTTTGTATACACTAATTTACTCTAAAATCTAGGCTACATGTTTCTAAAACGGTTATACTATTTCATATCAGGGGTGTTGGTTACTATCTGTTGCTCTCTTATCCTACTCTGAAGTTGGAATTTTGCAGCAGTTTTTAATG
The DNA here is from genome assembly GCF_971803275.1 of Cyanistes caeruleus. NCBI lineage: Eukaryota > Metazoa > Chordata > Aves > Passeriformes > Paridae > Cyanistes > Cyanistes caeruleus. Next base: position 32,982,400 of record NC_141707.1, on the reverse strand, counting down.
TTTTACTCCCCTTTAAGCAGAATAAAAACCCCAGTGCCTGTTTTCCTTTGCCTATGTTTTTTGTTTCCATATTGTAGCAAACCAGTTTTATCTTTGCCTTTTTATACAATGTATATGCTCAAAGGCTGTTGTGTTTTTGGCTAGAAACTCTTGAAGACTAAAACCAGGTATTTTTTCTCTATTTTGACCATTCATCTTCATCTGCTGCTGCTTACTTTCACTGATAGCACAGTCCTTTTCTCTAACAAAGCCTATATTCATATGCTTCCTACTTACACTGCTGATCACCTTGGGTACTTCACAACTCTTGCTCCTGCTGTCATTTCCTCTCTGACATAGCCAGGAAGAAATCCCTCTGCCAGGTCCCTCCTGTCTCCGTGGGCTGGGTGAGGTGGACTCCCTAACTACCAGAAAGATTAAAATCAGCAGCTGCTACTTAAAGCATCTTGTATTCCTGTTGTAGGTTTTACCCCGGTGAGCATTCCAAGTCAAACAATATTCTGGTTGTGAATTGTTGTCTCGCTTGCAGCCTTATTTCTCATTCTTGGCTTGTGTCCTAGGATGGGATCCAGAGCAGTCGCTGACTACAGCGATACAAAAGAAAACACACCACAAAAGAAACATTTGCAATCTGCTTGCAAGCACACTGCTCCTGTTGTGTGTTTCTGCTGAGCTGGCCCCTGAAATACAGGTAATTCAAATCCCCCAGGATGAAAAGTAAAAACCAAACAAGCAATCAGAAAGTAGAACTCCTCATAATCTGTTCCTTTTTGAAAAAAGAGGAAACAGAAAGGAAAAATCTTTTAGATACACACTTCAAGTGTTCTTGAGTCTAAGAACTGTGACTGAGAAACGCTTAAAAATCCTCAGTCCTTGATGTCTAGCCAAAGCAGTGTTAGTAAAATTCTGCCTAATGCTCGTCTTCTTACCTCCTCTCAAGACACTGGACTTCTGTGCATGGGAGATTACTGCTTCTGAGCCAGGCAATCTTCTTCAAAATCTGTGCCCAAAATTACTTCGAGGATTTGGAGGTATACCTCATCTCTGGTACTCTTTACTGAACCTCAGTAACTACACCAGTGATCTAGGCAGAAGCCTTTCTCTAGGACTACTAATGGATATCCTAAACTTGAGATCATACTCAGGATCATCTAACTGATTTGATTTCCCAGAAATGTGGATTGTTTCCCCATGGAAGCACGGAAAGATTTATCAGCTCCCCAGCCGGTGCATCCCCACCTCTCCTACCACTGTAGAAGGAAAAAAAGGAAGGAAAGTCCAGCACCACTGAAGACAAGTGGAGTTTTGTTTAGAAATGGTCTTCAGGAAATGGCAAAGGGACATAATAACTGTTTTAGTTAGTAGCAGAAATTAAAGGAGCTAAGAAATCTATTATTAATGCTGCAATTATTATTATATTTTGAGTAACAACAAAAATAGATAGAAACAAGACTAAGAGAAATTATCAGAGGAGATGGGTATGGAAGTTGTACAGAAAATTGTTTTTAGGGAGAATTGAAAACTGTAAGAAATTACATTCCTTGATGAAGGCTTGTGTAGGGAGAGAAGACAAATGGCAACAAAATTAAGAGACACATTAAGGAAAAGTATTCTAAAAAACCTCCAGATATCAAAATGTACCAAATAGAAAAGGAAGACAGCAAAAATAGGGTAGACAGCTTGAAAAAAAAAGGGAAAGCATGAAAAAATAGGAGATGAGCTACAGATTGGATGACTGGCTAGTCTAGCCCTCAGTTTGATGCTACATTTATTATTATTATTATTATTATTATTATTATTATTATTATTATTATTATTATTATTATTTACACTGGCCTTCACTTATACAATACCTCTCTGGACACACTGGCAGGAGACACCACTGGCAAGTTCAACATGCCAGGATTTTCTGAATGGGGAAGAACTAGTGTCTTAGAGTTTAAGCTATTCCCACTTATCTTTCTGCTTAGGTCATATGTGGTGCAGAAGAACTTGGGGGTTTTTATTCTGTTTCTGTAGTGCAATTGTCTTTGCTAGTCCAAATGGGATAGATGATACATATCTGAATCCAGATGTAACAGAGATTTTGATGCTTTAAGCTTCCTTCCCCCAAAACAAGCAGCATTAAAGTTATGTGATTTTGTATACTGTGATTCAGGAATAATCATAAATAAATAAAAACAGCTGTCTTTTCACTGTGCAGCTGGTGGCTTCTCTGCCATTGGCTCTTGACTCGTCACTGAGGGTTAGTGGATGAATGTGAGCCTGTTTGCCCTGTTTCCAGCCCCAGTCCTCTTCTAAGGGAGGACACTGCATTTGCCCAGGGTCAGCAGCAATTCCCTGCTCAGCTGCCAACTGCTCATGCAATCACAGGCAAATCCCTTTGCCTCTCCAGGACTCAGACCTGAGGAGCCACATCCAGCTGGCTGCAGTGAGAGCAAGCATGTCAAAGCTTCTCAAACACGGGGCTAAGAGGAGTCAAGTGTATTTAGCCTCCCCCAGCTGAAAGCTCTCAGCTCCCAGTGGCACTGGACAGCATTGAGACAGTGAAAATGCAGCAGCAAAGCCTGGTTTTCAGCTACTGAAATGTCAGGGGCCAGGGCTTGGGGCGAGAGGAGCCCACTTGGAAGCACAGCTGTGCAAACCGCTTCACTGACCTTTGCAACGTTGCTCGCTGTGCACTCGCTTTTTCCCAGCTCAGCCACATCTCTTTTGTTCCAGCAATGCTGCTACTCAGCACCAGGCTGGGCCTGGTGCTTTGTTAGGTCTCTCCTTGGTTCTGGCACAGGAGACACTTCGCTTCCCTCTTATCTGGCTTTCTTGCTTCACCTTTTCTCTATGGCCTGCGCTATTGTATCACAGATATACTACCTTGGGATCAAAACAGTCCCTCTCCACACATATGTAAATTCTAAATTACCTCATCTTTAATCTAGGAAGCAGGCAGCTTTCCATATTAGCTGGCAATCTGTTCCTCCACAGCCCCGTGGTTTAGAGGGGAGCCCGAGGCCCTTGGCGAGGCGGCGTTCCCCGTCCCCGAGCAGGATCCCTGTGCTGTGCCACTCGCCTGGCTCCTGGTGGCTGTCACAACCCCAGTGCTCCAGGATGCCAGTCTTCACCCACACCCACAGGTGACCAACACAGGGTTCTGCCATTTAGACAGGTGTGGTGGCGAAACTTTGTAAAATCACCCGCTCTGGTCAGCACAGCTTTACCTGGCTACCCTGGATGTCTGCCTTCAGAGTCCTTCTGCCACAGGCAGTTTCTGTGTAGCCAAAGCAGGTGCTTTGCATGGTATGGACTCTAAGTTCATCCCATTTGTGTGCTCCTGTTACAGCTGACTGTCACTTCAACTGATTGCTCACATGCATTTTCTTGTGCTGTACGCTTAGATATTAGTGCACCTAACAGGAGAGCACAAGAAACATGTGCTCAGTGACAAATTGAAATGCAAAGGAATAAATGAGCATCTTTCTTCTTTAAAAACGTATGCTTTGCTAAAATGGGTTTTGTTCAAAACTGAACAGAGAAATGCAAGCATTTACGTAAAATGTAAGCAATTGAATTATCTTCAATATTCCTTGATAGGGATTGAGCAACTGGTATTGTTTTCGATGTATTTCACAACTGGTTGCCTTGAAAAACTGCTTACTGGTATATAATGTTTACCATTAACAGAGAAAATGATCTGGTGCCTGAATGGAGAATTACTGAAAGGGTGTTGCTGCCTTCACTAGGACTTAGAGGCACGAAGGCAGTGGGCTGGGTGATGCCCTTCCAAGGAGCTGTTTTCATTTGCAGCCACTAGTGAGTGCTCTTGAATAGTTTTTCAAGGCAGAGAGTCCTTGAACCCCACCGAACTGCAAAGTCTGGATCCCTGGCTGAATTTGTTGGAAACAGGAGAAAGAACGTGATTTATAAGGGAGTAAATGCAGTGTGGAGGTGACTTCCCTGAACAGGGCACGATGCAGGGTCGCAGAAGCAGATGGAGTGGCAGGGACTTGGCTTTATTAAGCAGGATTAAAAATAAAACAGCAGTGCTGACAATCTGCATCTCTCAGTTGCTTTTATTTCTGTCCTCTGGTAATCCTGCAGCTTTGTCAGGAGCTCTTATTTCAGCCTAGTTGTACCTGCTGTTACTTGTTTTGTCTTGTTCGTGTGTGCACAGCAGCTTGCAGATACAGACTCCTAGGCAGGTAAATAAACAGCAAATTCTGGATATTATCCTGGCCTTGTAGAAGCAAACATAGTTATAGTTGTCTGAAAAGATCCTAATTCATTTAGATTTACAAGAAATGAATCGTAAATTATAGATAGATATAACTAGGATTTTTTGATGGGCAACCTCACCAAGTGAATAGTTTTATGTTGGCTGAGGATTGATAGTGTCCTAACAATAAAATGAAGACTTTGAATTTACATGCTTGGACAGAGGCTGAGATATTAATTAATTTAAGAAATTAATTAACTGAGACAATAGAAACCACTAGCACTATGTGATAATGTTTTTCCACACAACAATGGCAGTTTAGAAGATGCGAGAAGCCTTTCTGGATGTGCTAAACTCTTCTCTTCTGGGATAAAAGTTTGTAAAACAGAATGGTTCAGCTATCCAAGTTACTTTAAAAATTCTGCTGAAAAGAAACAAGCTCTATTGCTTGTGATTCTTAGTTAGTCATCAGCAGTTAACTCCAGCATTCATTTTCCTCCACCCCCTCACCCTACACAATTCATACTCATTGTAATTAATTTTATGGCCTTTTTAGCAAAGGGAGACCTCTACATTTTATGCTACATTGCACAAGCAATTGAAAGTTGCAGATGAAAAAAACCCAAGCACCAAATGTTTAGCAGGTTTTTATTCTATTTTAAATGAGCAACCTATTTAAATCAATTATCAGCTTAAAATGAGCAGCCTGATCTAATTAGGGTTAGCCCCTGGTGGGTTAATGAATGAAAGGGAGGTGCTGGGCAGATGTGCTTTCCCTCAGGATATTCTTCTACTGACCACATTGACACAGAATCCTTCTAGGTGTGAGAATTTTATCAAAAAAAATTGTTGAAACCCAGAATTATAAGACATAGAAGTATTAAATCTGTCAGCAGAACAATGTGTTTCGTGGCTTTGGAGTCTTTACTTGTGTTTGGGGTTTTTGCCAGATTTTTTAAGACAGGATTTATTAGTGTGAGATAAGTCATTACAAATCCCAAATAAATTACTTTTAGCATTAGCATATGAATTCATTTCTGCAAGACACAAGAATTAAAGCTACTTATGGAAAATGCCAACTAAAATCTTCAGAATCTTGGTCAATAAGCGGAGATCAGCTTGTACTCATCATTTCTGCTCCCCTCTCCTGATTCTCAGTTCTCCAGTTACTTAAACATAATGTCCTTTGAGCTTTATTATGTAGCCAATTAGTAAGTTTAATATAGTACATGCAAGTATAAAATATGATAAGTATCATTAGATGTGGCAAAGGGAGAAAGTGATGCTGTTAACGAACAGCCTTGTTTTCCTCTCCCTTTGATGCGTTTGCTGACTATTCCGCTGTGAGTGCACAGATGTTTGCATTTTTGGAGGATGACATTTCTGGAACCAAAATGCTAAGTTGTTGGTAAATATTACAATTTGCTACTGTGCAGGGCTTCTAGGCTTCTTACTCTGGGGGTGACTTTTTAAATAGGTGCCTCTGCTTTCCCTGTGTTTCCTACTGCCCCTGTGGGTCCACAAGGATGGAGGGGTCACACCAGGGACTGCGAGGTACCCCCAGGAGCCCATCTGCTGCACTCTCCAGGGAAAGTTGTATTCTCCTTCATGAAGGCTGACTGGTGGGTTTCCTTTCACTGTTACAGATGTAATACTGGTTTTCTACATTCCCATCAGTCTCTTACAAATATATTTATATCCACATGAGAGACTATAAAATTTATAAATATTCTTGACCAATAACAAAAATACTGCCGTGCTGGCACTTATGTGTTACTCATTGATCTGCTGGCAGATAAATAATCAAGGCTCCCTAAATTTCTCAGTGTAACAGGGAAAAATAGATGTTGATGGATTATAACACTTCCAAACAAACTCTGGAATATTTGATAGTAGGGGCTCCGCTTTAAATATAGAAAAACTCACTTGTTGCTGTTTTGAAACATTTTATTCTGGAAGGGTCCACAGTCTATATGAAGTGAAGTGGTCTGATGGTCATGGGCCACTGAGACTTCAGCAAAACCAACTGGTTTACTGGAGAAGTTTTTACAATGCTTTGCTCAGTGATGTGCACACGTATCTGTTGGAAAAGGTCAAAAGGATTTTTAAAAGATGGGTGTGAAACTGTCCTTTTTAAAATCTCCAAATAAGTGTATCAGGAGATATATTAAAAAGCAACTGTGCAAAAAGAACTGTTGACCCACTTGCTCTTCCCAGATTGTCTTTTTACTTCCATATTACAGGCCCTTTCCTGAACTTTCCAATCTTATGGCCTGGTACTTCAAAAGAAAAAAAATTTCATTAGTACAGAAGGGCTTGTAAACAGACTGATACACATAATTACAAAATATCTGGATGGTTTAGTGTGGAAAGTTTAGAACATTTGCTAAGTGACTTTGGCATGCTTTGAAAAGGCTAAATAAACTGCAGTGTGTAATTTGAAAAGTATATGAGAAATATGTTTTGGGTTTTTTAAATTAAATGCTACCTTCAATTTTTCGGAGAAGAATATCCGCTGCCTTTTGGGAAGAGAAACCAAGAAAAATAATTTCTGAGGATTTTTTTTCTCCTTTTGAAAGAAAAATTAGAACCCAATAGATAATCACAGTTTCACCACGAGTTATTACAATGATTCATTCAATTAACCTCATGAATATAAGCCCTATCATTAAATAAGCTAAATTTGAGCGCAACAATTACAACTTTTACTAACTGGAAGCAGCGTTAAGTATTAAGTGTTTAAATATACCAATATTGGAGCATGATAATTTTTAAACATAATTACCTCTTTTATTATATTTTGATTAGATTAAAATTAATGCATTATTAAGCCATGATATGTTCTACCGTCTACACCTCTGTATAGACAAAGATAGGAGTTCCCCCCTCACACACCCTTTTTTTCAGGTCTAAATTAATTAAATTCCCTTTAATTATAATTTACTAAAAAGCTCCACTTTCGCCACTATTATGTCTTTTGAACTTCGAAATTCAAGGAAAAAAAAAAAAAAAAAAAAAAAGAAAAAAAAAAAGTCACCAAGCCCTTAAAATGGTCTTTTGCGGGAGAACTGAACTGTCAGCGAATTCAGGCAAAATTAATTATTTCAGCTTGATAAACCTTTTCATCTATTTGACTCCTTATACAGAAAAGCCAATTAATAATGTCAAACATGCTTTGCCTCCGGGGACGGGTGGGTTGTAATGAGTGTGTTTACCACGAGTGGCTGTCGCGGGAGAGCCGCGCTCTAATCGCGCCACACCTGTCAAGCTGAGTCTCATTATCTGTGTACCAAGGGCAAACCTCATTTTGTCAGGAGTGGTTTTCCAAGAACTAACAACTGCCTGGGGAAGCATACAGGACTGTCGGCCAGTAGACGAGTCACTTAATTACCAATCAGAGCGGCAGAAGTGAATTCCTGATGTTCTTTAGTAGCGACCCAGCTAATCACGGCGATGTGCGTCTCACCTTATCAGGGCTCCCGCACCAAGCATTCATTCGCAGCAGCAGCAGCAGCCGGATCCACGCGTTCCCGGAGCTCTGATAGGCTGCGGTGATGCCTCTGCCCGGGACACAGCATTCATCAGACACGCCTTATCACACCGCTCTGTCCCATCTCCCTCCCCGCTATCCGCTGAGAGAGCCGCGCCAGGGCACGGTCACCTCTGCGGTCACCCCGGGGCTCCCTCTGAGACACACGTGCAAACAGCGACAAACGCGGCCCGACCTTGCAGGGGATTATATTTCGAAAGCCATGTATACACATTGCCTAAGCCCCCAGAACTTCCCCATGGGATAAATAGTGTTATCCTGACTTTACATATTGGGAGTGGAGACAAACTTCTGGCCTGTGACAAACAGATTCAGCCCTCTGCAGTTCAGGTGGGGAGTGCTGTGTCCTTGGGGAAAACTCCTGAAGGACTCGGTGGTGCTGTGGTGACCTCACTTTCTCTGGAGCCTGGGAGCATCTCTTCATCATTGCAACTTAGCATGTTTGTAGCTAAAACAAGTGGGAGTTAGGAAATGCAAAACCCCATTATTCTCCTCCCCAGGAGCTGCTTGTGTTGGGCTCTCCGTGAGCCCGCTCTGAGCTGGACCAGTTCAAATGCACAACATGCTGGGGTACAGGCAGGTTTCAGTTCCATGTCCAGGTCAGGTGCCTCATGGCTTTCACTGGGATTCTCAGATAATCGAGGGTTGCAGAAAAGGGCTTGTGGAAGCATCATTAGGATTGAAGAGATTCCTGGCCCAGATTTTCAGACTATACCTCATTTGCTTATTGCCATGAATTTTTAGCAACACTGGTCTGTATAGAGAACACACTGCTTCATTTAGGAAGTTGATTCTTACTCTATTTGCAGATGACAAATAATAGGCAAAAAACACCATGCAGGAAAATTTTGCTTAGCATATTTTAAACTAACTGGGGTGAGACCTTTCAGATATTCTGGAGTGCTAATAAATATCGGAAAATCCAAAGTGACTGCCTGACAAAAGAGATTTAGCATTTCATTTATTACAAAATATCTGCAGAAGTCAAAAGCTCTGCTTATCACAGATGAAAAAGATCAAAAAGCTCCATTAACACAGAAAAATAAAAGCAGAACTGTTCCCTCTCTCCCCTGCAAAGCCATCACCACCAACAACAAAAATGGTAGAAGAGATTTATGAGATGATTCTGTTAGGTGACACATCAACTTCTTCTTTCCTGGTGGTTGGAAGCATGGAGGGGTGCTGGACAGCAGACACCCTCTGAACATTATCTGGACTTTATGTTTGGGACCACTCCTTGAGTGATGCTGGGTGATTTGGGAATGAGGTGTTTCAGTTTCTTGGGGTTTTTTATTTTCAATTTTTTTTATCTTTATTTTGTATTGTGGGAGTGAATTGTCATGTTGTGAAATGACAGCGGCACTCACCTGTCACCAGTGTTCTGAGCGATTAACCAAAGTGAACTCTCTAATTCTAGCCAAATTAATGCAGACAAGGGAGATGAGAGCAGGAAGAGGAAAAGTGGAGGGAACCCAAATTACTCAAACATCTGTGTTTTAGTGTCATTCATTTCCCTCGTGCCATAGCTTATCCACTGGGGAGGAGATTATGTCAGGCAACTGAAAACAAGTGCGGACACTGTCAGGGCAAAAACGTCCCCAGAGCAGATTGTGAGCAGGAGGAGTTGGGACCAGGTCAGCAGGATTCTCTCCACGTGGATTCCTACTCCCTGCTAAACTGTCAGAGTTCCAACAAGCTAGCACAGCACTGGAGGCTCACTGCTGGGCCACGAGCTCCTCTCAGTATTTGGCTCTGGGGACACACATCACACCACATGGATGTTTATTGGAGAAACTACTGAGGAATGGTGGTTTCAGGAGCTACACACCACTGCTGTAATATTCCTGTTTTGCCCTGCATTTCCTTTCCTACAGTGCAGTCTTGCAAAGCAGTTAAACATTCAAAGTGCAGTTTTACAAAGAGTAAGTCTAATATTTCACATCAAGTTAAGGCAGCCTTTGCTAAATTTGCTGATAGGGTTTTGCACGGGCCAAATTAGTGCAAAGCAGCAGAAGGAATCAAAGCAATGAGCTGGGAGAAAAGATGGCCTGGGATAGGCAGCAAAATAGAAATGAGCCTTGCAGCAGAGGAAAAAAACAGATGCTTTGCTTTGATTGTTCATTGTCAGACTCATTATGACTTTCAAGCTGTCATGTTACTTCAGCTTTATTGGGTTTGGTTTCTTTTCCCAACTTTCAATGCAGATGATGTTCTGATTGCTCTATTCTCAGGCCAAGTACAGCCTGACCTCTCCCTTTAGGGCAGTAAGTGGCATTCATCTCCCCCTTACGCAGGCAAAGGGTGAAGAAGAGGTCAGCAGCCCTAATAATTGCATCTTGGACCTCTTTGTTGGTATGGTTATATGATCCTTTGTTTTCTGTTTTATGACTGACAAGCTCTCAAAAACCTTCTGGCAACACTCAACTTTCGCAAAACTGATAATTTTTGCTGAGGGAAAACTCTTGGTGTTGCTAGTCCTTTGTTTTCAGTGGGGGGAGCTTTTTTAAAATGTGTAATTCCTAATCCAACAGACCCACATCTAAAACTCTAAATGCATTGAGTCAAAATATTGAACTGGGAGTAGTTTGTTGCAATCAAGTCAAGCCATAGCAGTATTTTGAGGCAGATGTGGTTTAGATGCTTCATGCCCCTGTGCTCTTTATGGGCCATTACTGTCCATTTTTTTCATTTTGACCTCCCACATGATAGGCACTGTGGGGTCTCTTTGGGAAATGGCTTACTGAGAGGGAGGGCTAGGAGGGACATGAAGCTGTGACACTCGGTAGGTGATGGGCAGCTCCTGCTTGGCTAGTATTGACATCATATGTTACAAAATCAGCCCCCAACTAATTCCTCTTTCTTTCTTCTCCTTGCTCCAAAACATAAATATTCCAGGTCCTTTAGAGCTAAAATTCTCACTCTCCTTACTTTTTGTGCTGGAGCTTCATGCTTCCGTAACAGTAGCTGAATCTAGAGATGGTGGTGGAAGCTTCCAGGTTAAACTCAGTCTACATTTCAATGCTATGGGTTGTTAATGCCTCTTTCCATTTTTGAGGGCTTTGGGAGTAGAAACATAGGGGATATATAACCCTACATCTCAAATTCTCACTGTATGTGATCTCTGTGATCACTACTTCAGAAGCGCCTGTCGCAAGATGTTGTTGAGTCCCTAAGAAGGATGGAGGAACAGTAACAAAAGAGGTAATATTTGACCAAACTTTCTTAAATTTCAAACACTTGGACTTACTTTTCTCATCCTTACAAGACCTTCAGTTCTCGAGGTTTAACAGAAAGAAGTGTCTGTTCATTCTCTCTACACCATCCAGGTTCAGGTCATACACAATATCCTAAAAGCAGCTTTGGGTATATATAAGAAAAGGAGCTGTTGCCTTTGTCACACAGTCCAGAATTCTGTTTGATTTTCTTTTTGGTTGCTGCATTTTCCTTGAACCCCACACTTGATCTGATGTGCATTATCACTCCCTGATCTCATTACCTCCCTCCTTGATCTTGCATTTTGCTTGAACTGTCTTAGAGGGAAGAATGCCCTTAAATGAGTCAGTAATTCAATTCCAGTAATAACTTTATGTATTTGTCTGGGTTTTTTAGCATCCTTGTGAGAAGCTAGGCAGTCCTGTGATTATCCTATCTAGTGAAAGTAACCTGGACAGGGTTTTTTTTGTTTGGATAGTTGGTTTTTTTCCCACAAAACCTCTCTCCCATATGGAATTGGAGCCAGGGGCTGTGATGCTGTGAGCAGTAACTTGGTGGTACAGAGCCAGCACTTGCCAGGAAGAGCAGACTTCCCTCCCACATTGCTGCATCTATCCACAATAAACCTGAAACCTCGTGGAAACCCTTGGCTTTGCTGGTTGTGCCTTTTTGCTTCTTTGTGTATAGTCAGATGGCCTGATCCTTTCCCAGAATACTGGCTTTACCCTGCCTAAACTGCCTAACCGTGGCTGAGCTACCAGATGTACAAAACAGGGATGCTGGAGAGTTCATAGCTCTTCTCTGACATGAGGAGATATGGACACAATTCCAAATATGGAGAAAAATCAGGAGTTTTTTTTTTAAATTCTGTGGTATGTAATGCTAAATATAGGCAGAGTGATAACAGAAAGAAGGTTCTATAGGTTTTGCCAAACTGGCTGACTTTAGTAATTCTTTCATTCTATACATAATGATTGCCAGGCATGCTTCACGGCACAGAAAGTAATTTTGAAGAGGAGATTTTTAAATTATTTTTTCTTTTTCATCCAGAAATTCTTCCAAATATGTAGGACAGCCTAATTTTTTATTTTTTTTTTTTTTTTACTTTTTAATTTTAGAGATGCCACTGTGATATTCAGGTGCATTGTAGCTCAAAAAAACCCAAACCAAAACCAACCCCCCAAAAGAAACAAATAAACAAGTACCAAAAACCCCACCAACCAAACAGAAAAGCATCAAAAACTCGATTCCTAAGGAAGTGGTGGAATTTAGGATAGCTGCTAATTTGTGGGGACCCAGAAAAAAGCTATAACCCTGGAACAAACATCATTTTAACAAAAGAGGCAGAAGGGCAGATTTCAGATTTACAAATAAACAGTGACCCATTTAGATTTCTGTTGCTTGCAAACTGATCAGCTTATTAAAGTACATGTGGAGAAAGGGGAGGTTGGCTCCCAGGCATAACAGTGCACACACAGATTTCCAGCTCAAAGTTAATTTTCATTCTGAAGCTGTTTTTTGTTAAATGATGCCAAAGCTAGAGTTTTGTAATGGAAACAATGCTGGTCTTGGATAAATTCAGAAGAGGGTGCCATCCTAGCAGGAAGCCAGGTTTTACTACAGCTCTTCTGTGCAGCACATAAATGACCCCTCTTGAGGACCATGTGTGCTTTTGTCCCAGAGGTGGGTGTAGGATGCTCTGGGAGAAACATCTCTCTGGCTCCTGAGGCAGAGTGGTTAAAGTGGTGTCCCAGAGATGTGCTCCAGCCTCCAGACAGAAGGGCCAGCACTCCATGGCAGGGTCTGTCCAGTGTCAGGAGGCACAAACACACAGGGGAGACACAAACACTCCCTTGTGTGCCACAGGCCAGAGAAGCTACTGTGCTTCACCCACCCCTGGGCCTGCCAGCCCAACCACAGCTATGCTCTCCTTTAAAGAACTAAACTTCGGGACATCTCTCAACAGCATTGGGTTTCCAGAAGCACAAAGGATGCCCAAGAGGCATTTCCAGAGATCCTTAAGTGTGGTTATAGCCCCAGAAGGCTCCTCTTGTGGAATCCAAATCCTGCTGGAATCAAGACCTTTTAATGTAGAAGAATGGTTGAAATGAGCTTTTGGTCTCTCATAGGCCCTCACTGTCCTGAAAACAGTCAGTTGTGCAGTGAGCCACTGGCTCCATACTCAGGTTAATCCAACCAGCTTTTAGGAAATTCACCTGGTGATCTTGTAGTACCAAGAGCTACATTATTGTTTCATCCATATAATAAAACATCTTAAACCTGTAAGTGGAATCTTACTTTTCCTCTCTTGAAAAAACTCAATAGCCTGACCACCCATGTTGTATTTTTGTTGCTGAAACAGAAATTCCTTTCTTTCAGGTACTTTTTTCCCTTCTCTCTTTTAGAAGCAGAAGTCCAAACACATCAAAGCCTACCTAAATTTATCTCTGCCTAGTGGATGGGAGGGAGAGAAACCCAAAATCCAGAGTGCAGCTGGGATGAAATGTGTGCTATGAACATGATTAAATGATTGTGAATGATGAAGATTGTTTCTGTTTACAATGTGTTCCATCATAAAGCTTTATGGAAAACATTCCTGGAGAGGAAAAGGTGAACAAGATATTCCTACCATGACCACTTCAGGTTCAGAAGTTCACCTTTAAAATGAACATTGCAGATTTTTTTCACACTCAATGAGATACCTCTGTCTTATTTACTATAAAATGTGCTCAGCAGCCTGTGCTAGAGGTTTCTGTTCTTATTTCTGCTCAGAGGACAAATGCCTGCTAATATCCATACTTGAGAAAGATGTTGAAATATAAATGTATCACCTCCTCTGCACAGGTAAGAAGAAAGAAGGAGGGCAAAAACTCAGGCCACACAGAAAAAACTTTCCCAAGGTAGAGTGGCCACTCCTGATCTGCCTCTGTTAACTGTAAAGAGCCACAGCAAGAGAGTGACAGGAAAAACCCACCAATTTCTCAATTGCAAATAGAGAGCAACACAAGTTTTAAAAGAAATTTGAGTGCTTAACAATGAAATTAGGTTCTCTGTGTTCGAAGCTGCATTAAATCCCCATGATCCCATATTCCAAGAGTTAACATTCCTTTACTAACATGGCCCCAAGCAATAGTCAGTGCAATGCTCTTGACAGGCATTCTGATGTTTCCTATTGGTATTACACCTAGTTTGTCTGAGGAGACATTTTCCACTTGATAAATGTGTCTGCTCAAGGGCAGACTGAAGAAGTCATCTAAATATACATTTTCAAGATGACAAGAAACCTTGTTTCTCTTGTACTTCCACTTCTTTGAGCTTGCCTTGAAGCTCAGAGAAGCTAGAATTTTGGGAGGGGAGAATAAAATTTGTGAGAATTTTCTTTTTCTCTGTGTTGCTGACCTGAAAGCCTGAGGATGGAAGCACGAATTGCAAGCTGCTTATGGAAATGCAAGACCAGTGCCATAAAACAGCAGCTACCTGTTCTAGTGAAATTTTGTCTTTCATCTGTGTGCTGAAGTCTTTCCTGAAGCTGTGTGTGAGCAAGATGAGAGAGGAGCAAAAACATGTTTACTTTTTGGTTTTGTTTTTTTTTTGTTTAATGATCCTTAGGGAATGCAGGTAAAAATCTGTCCAAATTACAGAAAAAGCTGACATGCCCAAAACAAATCCTTTCAAGCTTAATAAATACACAAAATATGCAAACATCTCTTATAGTGCCCAGAAATATGGAAGAAAGGAGCATTTACTGAATGACCAGGAACTGCACTTTTAAGTATGTTTTGCATGTTTCCTATTATGTAAGAATCATATGGGAACAAGACTGAAATTTCTTATGAATCTATGCCATAAAATCTAATCCTGGCAATCATTTATCAAGAGACATTTTTTATGGAAATGCATTGCAGACCTGGATGAACTGTGCTTCATCTGCTGTGCTTTCATGTTAACAAAGAAAAGGATTATGTTACAAAATAAACAAGTCTCCTAATGAATATAAACTATTCTCAACTGTGCTGATAACAAATAGGCCAAGGTTAAAGAGCTAAATAAAGTATGTTGCCCTGAAATGCAGTAATGACAATTGTGACTTATCATGATCCATTAAACAGAGCTGCTCTTTTCTCTTTTTCCTTTGGGGAATTTGGCAAAAAGATTGGTTTTGCAGCCTCAGAGCTGCACCACTGCTACAGCCACTCCTGGTTTTGTTGGCATGATAAATTAGCTCACATAGGCAAGGGATCACTTTTGGCATTCATTAAATCACTATTACAGGTCCATTCCTTTTGCTTCTTGCTCTAGGCTTTGACAACCATTTTTTCTTCTAAAGAAGCCTTAAGATCAGGGTGCAAAACTTTTGTGAAGAGTAGCAGGAAAGAAGCAGCAAGAATAAAATATTGTACATTGGAGTGTCTTTAAGGTTGTAACTATTTGATATTTACTTTATGGGCATGCAAGTCTTGAAGAAGAGAGCCTTGGGTATTATACATGTATGAACAGAAAACTTTCAGGATGCTTTAAACCCCACTTTTTATATTGAAAAGAAATGAGCAGTTAGTCCTACTGAGGGCAGTTCTGTTCAGGAACCATTTAAAGCACATGGTCCTGGTTCTGCATCCTGACAACATTTGCTATTGACTCACTGGGGCTTTGAGCAGAAAAAAGGCTGCACAGGAAGACCCACCACTCTGAGAATTTAGGGGGCACTGTAACAGTGACAGCAAAGTGACTGCACTCACAGGTGGTGTATTTTTCTCCAGAACTGATTTCTGAGCTGTGTGTCTGTTCCTCTGTAGCAGCCAAAGGCATAGTGGGTGCTTGTTACAGGAGGAGCTGGATCACAAAAGCAGAGGAATTTTTTTGCTTTGTTTGACTCCATTCAGTGTTTTGGGCATTGAAGGTGGATTATTTTCTCAGGTCTGCCACAGACTCCCTCTGCATACTGGACAGAGATGGGTATTGCCATAGTAGCATCACCACGTGTGACACTGGGACGTGTGGCACACGAGGGAGCTAAAATACCCCTAATCTCCCTCCAGTGATAGTGGTGAGCCTGACTGCACATAATCTGTAGGTGTTTCAAAACCTTATGTATGACTGGATATGAAAATATTCCTCCTTTCCTGCTCTCTGGCTGTCATGTCTATTTCAACTGGAAATTCCTTAGGACATCTTGTGACCCTTGAGTTGCGGGTATCTCATACATTTATCCATGACATTAATAAGTGTGTCTGGGTGCTTTTAAAAGAATATGATAGCAAATATCTCTCTTCCTATCAGTATCTCCCACCCCTACACAGCCTGGGGTAATCAAGTGATTCTAGACTGTCGTGTCCTGACTGTTTCGTGTTCTTTTCCTTGGTTTCATGGATTGTTCTTTCAGGTCAGCAGACACAAAATAAATAGCTGTTTTCAGCAAGTCCCCTTCCTTTTCCTGCTGTCAAGAACTGGCAGCATGCTTGACGATATCACTTTGTGATTTACAAAGTGTTCTAGGAATCATCAGAGAAAATATGCCATAGAAAAGGATATTATAATGATGGTGATATGATTATTAAGATCTGTTTCTGCTAATTGCTGTTTGCAAGTTACAGATCAATTGGGAAATAACTTTGAAATTACATGAAATCTGAGACAAGAAACTTTTAGAAAGCTGTATTGTCCTGTGGTGGATTTCATTCAATGAATTTTTGGAAGGAGGAAAAGTCATACTAGCCCATTTCAGTTTCTGGATATAGTATATCATTTTAGATTAATGCTTTTAACATTTCAAGGTGCCATTCTGGAATACAATGATCTATGGTATTCATCAATTTCAACATCTTTTGTTATAAATTAAGACTAGTACCCCCCAAAAGCCCTCAAATCAAATTTGTCATTTGAAATAATAAAAGTAAAGTGTGTCACTCTGACTGGCCGTATTTCATGTCTCCTTTTCTGATTCTCCCAGCTGTGGTACAGCTGTCATTTCTATTAGAAGAGATGGCGCAAAACAAAAATAGAGAGGTTGGAAGAGGTGTACAATACTAAAACATTAGGGTATTTTCTACCTTGTCTAGAGAATTCATCTGTAAAGAGTAATCAAGACCAGCACATTGTCCTGAAAACATTTTCTACATCTCTCATACTATTTGGAGACTCCAGGTATCTCAGGATATGACTGCAATGCCTGTATTCCCAGATTTTCCTTGCTGATGGCTCTAGTCAGAGCCATTCATTCCTTGTGAGCTGAGCTTAACTCTGTTTATCGAAATTCTTGCTCCACTCCAGCATCTGCACTGAGAGCTCTTTGTGGCCAATTTCTATTACATATCTCTATAGGCTTTCAGGGACCTTTTCCTTTGAGCTATTAAGCAGGAGCAAGGAACACTCTCCAACGTGTTTCAGGCACATTCCCTCAATGGCTCACCCCTGGTGCTTGGTCACCACTCACAGGGAGGTTATTCCAACCCCTGCTAGTACAAACAAACCTGGCTCAAGTCCTGTGTTTCCAGCTGGATAGCATCACCTTGTCTAGTAAGGGCAGTGAAATACCAAAGGGTATAAATTTTGGTAGAAGATCTCCTCCACTTGCCATTCCATGCTCTGAAATGGGTTTGAAGCCTTTCAGAAAACAGCTTTTTCCAGCAGTCACCGCATCTGGCCTCTAGTTGTGGCACCGTTCCTGCATTTCCCTGAAAAATGCATTGATTTCTTGAAATTGTGATAATCTGCATTCACTCCATGTCCTCAATAGAGTTTGGATAATTGTGACTTAACTCTGAAATGAATTTCTTATTAGCCCTTTCATTTTAATGGAGTATAGAGGCAGAAAGCTAGCATGAGAGTCTAGTTTTAACCCTGTCCTTTATAAAAGGTTGTGGGTTTTTTTACCATTTTACTCTCTTCACAGTTCTTGTCATGAAGCTGGATTGATATTGTGCTGCTTCTGTTCTTATTTGGTATGTGAATGAGGTGTCACAATTTCATTGCCTTGTGTACTGTGTTCCCATATCTATAGAAATATCTGCATTTTACATACAAATCAGAAAGAGTAAGGATACAGGCATGGAATGTAAAGTATCTTATACTCTCCCAGCTTACCAAAGTCTGTTCAGATGGATTTGTTGCCTCTGGCTTTTTACTTAAACTCTTGTAATACAACCCAAAAACTGGAGCTGATTTGCAAAAATCCTCCTCAGCATTCTTATATTGTCAAATTTAAATAAACTATTAAGTCTGATTACTGGCAGAATAAATTCCAGCTCAACATAGCTCTCTTTATTTAAAAAAAGACTGGCATATTATACCTTTATGCTTTTATTGTTTAATAGAGCTATCTAAATATGCCTATGGCCCACATCACCATTGTATGGAAGCGCTTCTAAAGTACTTAATAAAAATTACAACAACCTCTTTTTCAGTGATGAACTGAAGCTCTGCAAATCATACCCTTTCCCTGGGCTCTTCTGCAGGAAGGTCAACAACCTTCATTTCCTTCTTACGCCTCTCCTTGCCTGCCCTTGGGAGTAGCCATCTCCTTTTTGGCTTTCATTACTCCAGCCAAGGTAAATAATAGAGAGACCTTGTTATTAATGTTCTCATTTAAAAATCTATTATGCTATTTAGAATGATGAGGTCTGACTCCAAGTCAAGGGAAGATTAATTGCATGACACTAGTGAAAACGGGATATGACAGTCTTTGGACTGATACGAGGGACTGTCCCAATAAATCTGAGCTTGCACAATTGCCACAGTAAAGTGTGCACCATGTGCCAGCATTCAAAATCTTGCTCTTGAGTCATAAGCAGTTACCAAGATGTCACTTAATTCTCTCTTTGAGGCATCACTATGGCAAGAAGAAAAGTATTTCTTAATATCCATTCCCAGAGAGAGGGATGAAAGGAACATCTCCTTGAAAGAAAATATATTGTTGACCCAACCTTCTTGTTTTCATTCTCTTCCTTTTAATGTTTGGTATCCAAAGTAAAATGAGGGAGTACTGGCTTTCAATCTGAATTGGCAAACAAGTTACACCACTTACAGGGCAGGTACTTCCCTTACTGTACTGTCCTTTCATCTTTTAGCACCTGTTGCTCCAAAAGCTCTGTCCTAATGGGCTGCAGTTTTCTCACACTGGGTTGTGGCCTTTAAAGACCTACATAGCCTAGGATCTGCCTCTGGAAAAAGTCACCACTTCCTCCTTTAGCAGTTACTGATGGCCTGGGTAAACCCACTGAAGTTTATATGTATTTATGTATCTATAAATAAACTCTCAGTTTATGCAGTCTGTGAAGAGTAATCAGCTGGGTCAGCACATAGCAGCATGTGGAGCAGCAAAGGAAATTTTCGTGCCTCTAATGGCAGGGGAGTTTACCCCCAAAGTCCTGCAGCCATCTGTCTAAAAATGCCTGTTAAAAATCCACTCCACTTAAGCTTCATGCCCTTATTCAGCTGCCAGGTGAGACAAAACCAATTTATGTAGCTGAGCAGGCAGACGCTCAGGGTAGGAAAAAAAGGATGATGAGAAGGGGAGAACTGCCCATGGGTGGGAAGGTTTTTTTCACAGCTATCAGAACCATTTGTGGGTCTGATGGATGCTCCTCTCCAGCCACCATGTTGTCAGATTGCCCACTCTACAGATGCTGACTTCCTTCCTTTCACTTGTGCTGGATGTCACATTAATTTGTGCATGGCCGCAGTCTGACTCCAGGGCCAGAAACCTTCACCGTGGGGACAAGGCCAAGCAGTTTGCATGCATTTATTTATTTCCGAGAGGATGAGTTAAGGTAAAGAAAATCACCCCAAGCAAAAATGAAAATTAGCATTGGTTTTGTTTTAACAACCTCAGGGAACTGAGACCTGGCTCCAGCCTGCTCCCAGCTGCACTGAGGCAGCTCTCCAGGCCCCCAAGCTCTGCAGGGCCACTGTGGCTCCAGTGCAGCCTCTAATTCCAGCACCAGCACCAGCAGTGCTCTGAGATTTGGAGAAGCTTTGTCTTCCTTGCTCTGCTAAATTTCCCTTATTGTGTCAAGGGCAACCTAAGATGAACAAGATGACTTGGAGAAAAATAGCTATCCTTTTAGAATCTGAAGCGTGTCACTGCTCACGGTGGGGAGAGCTGCTGATACATCTAAACCTCAAGTAACAGCTTCTGTTGGAAGATGTCTGTTGAGTCAGATCTTGAGAGCTGTGAAAGACAAATTTTCAGCAAATTACTTCTAAAGTCATTTTGAATGCACTTTCGTTTGTAAAGTTAAGAATTTACTAACTGAACAATATCTTAATTCAGCAGCCACACCTTGTCCTCTTCTAGAAGTATTCTCTATTTATGAACATTATTTGCAGAAAATTAAAAGAAAAGGAGAAACATCAACTACACATGAAAGTTTGTATTTGAATGACAGGGTCTTCAGTTCAAGTTTCTCCTTTGATAAAGGTCCCACAGCTTTTTGTCCAATGTGGATGTTACAGGAACAGAAAGATATCAGCACCTGATGGAGGCTAAGCAGGAAGGGAGGGAGATCACTGCCCTGCACAGCTCTAGAACTCATCTATTTGATATCAGTTTTCTTGGCTTATTGAGATCCACTGATCTAAAAACTTCACAGAATGTTTAGGTATGAGAAGAGATGAATTTCTGGTCATCACTAAGGGAAGGGGCAACATTAGGTGAGCACATTATTGCTCAATGGTAGCCAAATTAGAATTTAGGAATCCCTGGACAAAATTTACTGGAAACAACTAAATTTTCAAATCAAGTTTTGAATCAGTATGTAAAATCCCAAAGATTTCTTCATTGGATTTTTTGACTCTGGCAGTCAAGAGAAGATTCACAGAGCCTTGCAGGATGTGCAGTGACCAGCTCTTCCTGGCAGAGCTGGTGCTCCAGTGCAGCTGGGAACTGGGATCAAACTTGGCAATGGAATTAGGGTGGGATTGTGAGAATGTTATCTGAACTGTCCTCAAATCCTGGTACAAGTTGCAAAGTAGAAGGGAACTTTCTCTCTTCCATTGACCCTCCAAACCTGCAAAAGTGCCTGTATTCTTTAGCTCCATCTACTGGCACTTGGCACAAACTGGATGTGTTCACATATAAATCCAAGTATTCCTGCACCAAAGGCAACAAATAGCTTCCTACAAATTGCCCATCTGGTAGATATGATTCTCTTACTTTCAAACAATAATGAATTATTATTATTTTTTAATCTCTGTAGGGCGGGGTCTATAATTTCTCAGAGGATAAAACTACACTGGAAATGTGTTACTGGACTACAAATGAATAATTGTGTGTGTGTGGCAATATGCAGTTATCGTTTCATGCAAGTATAATTGAAACATCATTAAAAAAAACTATAATTAAGTCTTTAGCAATACCCAGGGGATGCAAGTTGTTTCTATTCCCATTTAAAAAATGAATGAACAAAATCTGACCAAAGAATCCTGGCTCCTTTTTGCCTCCTCTGCTTGTTCTACATCTTTTCCTCTTCATGTGTTGAAAGAGGCCATTGGCTTGCTCTTTCCTTTGGCAGATTTGGGAATAGTGCTGGACTTGACTTTTTCCTCATTGTGCATTTCTATTGCTATATATATTAAGTTTCTTTATAATATTGAGTTGCTTTAAAGCCTATGTATAAAAATGGAGTGATAATAATAATAATAATTATTACAAGCAGGTAAAAGTGTAAGAAGATGTCTAAAGCCTAGATTTTTAAATCCTTTTTAAAGAAGGGAAAATTTAGTTTTCATGCATGAAACATCTTTAGAGTCTTCCCCAGTACATTTTTCAAAGGCTAGCAGTTGGAGAGTGCTGGTTTGCATTCATCACTTGCAGCAATTGTAGATCTGTATCCAGATTCCTATGGAGATTTCTTTTTCTTAAACTGCTTCTGCCAGATTTCATTTTTCATACTATCATATATCACTATTTAGTGTATTGGAAAAACTCTGAAGGAAAAATCCTTAGTTTTAAAATAAATAAATAAAGCATCCAAGCCAGAATAGACCTGCCACTATTCAGAAGGGATCATTATTTGGGAATATATTCATTTGTATAAGTATACTTTTAATCATACTTTTATCCATATGACTTCAGAAATAACTGCTTCCTTTAAAATAATAATGAAAAAGAAAACAAAACAAAGCACCATAAGCAATGGCTTATTGTGGAGCAACTGCAAGACACCAAGTTCTGGCATAACTTTCCATAACCATCTTCTGATGGTTGCAATTTATTTATTCAGTTTTAAATGACATTTATTGAATAAGACCAAAATGAATGGGAAATATTTGTTGGATAAGAAGAAACAAAACCTGAAGGTGTTCCACAGATTTTCAGCTAATGTGATTTATACATGTTTCTGTTGATAATGTTGAGGGAAGTTGGATTCAATAGTTGATTTTTTTTTTTTATTTGGAAGTCCATGCAAGGCTTGCAAGGAGCACTGATGGAGACAAGGTGAGCTTGAATCAGGAAGATTTCAGCATCTGAAGGGCAAAGGGACTGGTCAGTGAAGCACCAGCAGGTGAAAGAAAACTGTGTTTCCATTTCAGTCAATTTTACTAATTAGAGGCTGTTTTTTGCCGAGGAGTCAATATAGGGTGTATTAATATGGTAATGGTGTTCTGCAGGAGCTGTAGCTGGCTGTGACTTTGGGGGAAGGGAGGCAGAAATGTTAATTGTATCATGAGTGTAAATTTAGCAGATTTACATCTTTGAAAAAGAAGCCTCCAAAAAAAAGCAGTGGGGGTTTTCCCCCCCCTCTTATTCAATTTTTCATACCATTTGGCCTATTATGTGTTGTTATAATGTGAAGGTAAAATCCATCTTGTTTCTGAAGTCAGGGAGAAAAGGTCACATTGCCTTGGATGTGTCCCACTGGCCAAGAGCAGCCAAGCAGGAGAGTGAAGTCCGTCAGCAGCCAAGTGGGGCCAAGAAGATGACAATTTCAAGCAGAGAGTGGCTTTTTGAAGGAGTGGTAGTTATTTTATTTAAATACTGAAGAGAAATGGGAATTGCATGTGTAGCATGAGCTCTCTGCTAGCTGATTCCAAGTCCAGATTGACCTTTCTATAGTTTTGCCTTATTGTTTCTCCAATTCTCTTTGTCTTGGGTCTCCTGAGTAGCAGCATGACTGACATCTTCCAGCAAAGGAACACTGGCACGTGCTAACCACTGATTCCTGCCCATCAAGATCTGCTCCAGGTCACCTGTGCAGCCTGGTGACAGGAGCACTGGGTGACACAAACTGTTTTGCTCCTGCTCAAGGACAACCATTCTTCCTCTTTGAGCTTTCCAACCCCCAGCCCAGTCCAATCAATATCGGGAAATACGCTGTAATCTCTCCATGAACATAAGCACCCTTTGGGACGTGAGCTGGTCAATGCACTTTGATGTATGCCTTGAAGAGTAAAAGGTTTGGAACCAAAGTGCATTGTCTGGTTCCCAGCTCACAGACAGTTTCTGACATTTAAGGGGAATTTTATACCTGCTAATCTACTTGACTCTTGAATCTGTGGAAAAATTGAAAGTTAGGTTAGTTTTAAAGAGATTTTTCTTATTTGCTCACAGAACCAAGAGCTGAATAAATTCACTAAATCTAGGAAAGCCAGTGAACCAAAACAGGACAATTGTGTCTTTGCTGGGAAGACCTGCTTTTCAACTGAACTTGATACTTGTTATCACTTTTTTAGTTTAATTTCCCAAATTAGCAAAAAATCCATCTAGAAGTGACCAATTTATATCCTGTACCATTATTTGTTGTATAGAACTAACTTTAATCTCTGCTTACTGTAGAACAAAACCTAGTTTTACAATGTCCTAGAGGCGGCAGCAGAGTACATAAGAAACAAAAAAGCTAACACACGAATGGGCAAAGTTGTGTTTGGTTAGTAGTTAATCTCTATAAAGTCTCACTAAAGGGTTTTACTGGAATAAAGGGCTCACATAAAACCCAAGAGGGAGTATAGGCATATCTTTGAAAAAGGTAATAGGGTGAAAATAATACTAATGTTATTGCATGTTCTGGATCTGAGGGAAATAAGCTGACCTAAAAAAAAATCACTTGTTGGAGAGCACTCATGGAAGGAAACTGTTTTCCATATCACAGATTTAGAGAAAACCCAAGCTACTTGCACAGAGCTAGAGAAGCTGTTGGGTCGGCAAACTTTAAAACAACTGCGATGCTCTGTGACACATTAATTGAAATGTACTTTCCAGAGCAACCATTTAGCAATTTATATAAATATCAAAGCTTTTGGGGTTTACTGTCAGTCTTTGTTTCTGAATGAGAAATTTATAAAAAACACATGTTTCAAACTGCCACTGAGTACATGTTCAGAAGGATGTGGCCACTGAACTATATCAAACTTTACTCAGTGCAATCATTTGATGAACAGAAGATTCTTCTCTTAATAATGTCTCTTTTCAATAATAACCCAAAGTTGGCAAAAGGGCTACTTTTTTGAGATGGGAGGAACAAAGCCTTACAGCACAATCCCACTGAAGTCCCATGGGCAATTTGTCACTGGATTCAGTGGAACCAGGATTTTGCCAAAAATATCAAATGCTTTCTGAATTCTTTCCATTAATTAATCTGCAATTAAAACCAAATCAAATTGTGTGAGCTGCACAGAACCCATGCTGCCACAAACTTCAGATCTGACTCCAAGATTTCCAGCTTCTGGGATTGCTCAGCTCCAGGATTTTGCTTTCTTTCCCTCTGAGTCCTAGCTGAGGTGTTAAAATGACAAAATTTTCACGTCACTTCCATTATTCCTATGCAAAGTCAATCTCAGTTGATCTGACCATTTTAATTATAGCAGCACCCAAAAACTTCCACCCACAGTGAGAACATCCCCACGTTGGCTTGGTCTGCTCTGCTGGAAAAAAAAGTCCCCAGAGCTCAGCCAGCTGCCCCTAGGGCTGTCCATGTGCGGATGGGAGGTACCCAGCAGGGAGGTCTGCATGTGTGGACTGGTGCCCGAGAGATCTCCAGACACCAAGCCCATAAAGTGGGTGCCTGGCTGCTCTCAGCAGCACTGTGGACACATCTGCACCTCCAAAGGACAGTCCATGGCAGCAGTCCCACAGGCTGATCTGGTGAATGAACGGATGGATGTACAAAGCTTTGGCAGAAAGGAGAGGCTCAGGCTGACTAAGGGCCTGATGGCTCCATGGCCTTGGCTCCATGAAGGGTGTCATGGGTTTTTCACAGTTATTTCCTAGCATCAAAGAGGGCAATTAAGACTTTTTCATCTAGTACAAAAGTTTTGTTTTACTACCATTCTTTACGTTTGGGAGTCTTTTACTGGTTTGTAAAATGCCCTGTGTGTCCACTGAAATGCTCTCATTAAAATGCCTTGGCTTCTCCTAGAGCTGATGCAGAAGGACATATCTACCTTGCTCCACTAAATCCTGCAGGTTTTATTCTGGCCAGGGCTCTGCTTGTGTGAGAAATGAGAGTAGAGACAGCTTGTTCTGGTGCAATCCTCTGCTAATTATTTGTGTTCTGGAAAAGCAAAATTCCACTGTGCTCACCCAGCCTGGCTCAGGAAGGGGCAGTGGGTGCTTGTGCAGTGTCACATACACACTGTGTACAACCAAGTGTGAAAGTGAGGGGCCCTCGTGAATAGGAGCTCTCTGCAATTTGTCAATGTACGCACATAGGTAGGTTTTATTGTATGCAATCTTCATTGGGGGTGATAATGTCTCTGAAAGACTTATAAAAGGACAGTTTTTAGCCATTTAACACCTAATCTTCACCCTCAGATCCCTGGGAAGCAAATCTTTGTGATATACAGAAAGCCTTGCTAATAATTCACGTGCAGCATTTCTCTTTGTTTTCAAGACTGTTTAGCTAACCTGTAGAAAAATATTAGCAGCCCCTCCTTCACCAGAAAGCCCCAGCTGATGAGCCAAGCTCTCAACATTTCATTCCTATGTAGATAGTTTGCTAAATTTTTTCCCAAGGCTTTATAGTTTTCAACAATATATCTTTCATCACTGTATTGCCAAAAAGAAGTGGCTGCCTTGAAGCTTCCCTTAGGATTTGGACTGGATATCGAGGATTAGTTTATAACTGGTAACTTATGAACTGCACAGTGTTCTACAAACAACTTATTTTTCTTCATGTAACAGTGAAACTATGAAACCCCATCCTGAGAACTTATTTCTGAAAGGATATTTGAATGAAGTTTTAAGCAGTGCTTTATTTGCCTATATCAAAACTGATAATTTTTAAAGGACTGTGTTTTTGTCTTCATACAATAATCATTAACTGATCATAAATCTTGAAAATATTCATCTCTGGTTGAATTTGTATGTGTTTCTTTCGGATCTAGGGGCTTTTTTTTTAGGGATTTTTTTTCAAATCTGTAAGAATGTCTGAGTTTTGAGTTTGGCTTTTGTGCAGATGGGATCTGACGATATAACAGAAGAAACCCATTATTTATAGGAATGGAATCACAGCAGGTATTGGCAGAATACAGCAATGGGAAACTTCTGAAGAATATTTCTTGCTTTTACCTGTGTTGGTGCAAGTCATATGTGTTGGTAATAAAGGCAAGGAAAAAACTAACAAGTAAGCACAGATTTTTTTATTTGAGCACATCTGTTTTATTTCAGTTCAGTGTGATGGCTGGAGGGAGAAAGGGATTTCTTCAGATGGCATGTGTTTAGTTCCAATTCTTGGTAAACTTAAAACAGAAAAAGACATCTAATTTTTTTTAATGGATTTCCTCCAAGTTGGTTCAACAGAGGCATATCCACTTTTTCTAGTGCCAACGGTGTTCTCTCCTAGATAGAAGATTTTCTTATAATTGCTTTAAGTGGAATATATTCAGAGTAACC
Source organism: Cyanistes caeruleus (assembly GCF_971803275.1). Taxonomy (NCBI): domain Eukaryota; kingdom Metazoa; phylum Chordata; class Aves; order Passeriformes; family Paridae; genus Cyanistes; species Cyanistes caeruleus. The sequence goes on along the minus strand of NC_141707.1, from coordinate 32,955,601 downwards.
ATCCCTTTGTTTGCACTGGAATTGCATCTGGAAATGTCTTTCAGGATCAGGGACCACACTGGGAAGCCTTGGAGGAACAATGACAGAAAGTCACCACCCCAAAGCCCTTACAGCTATCTAGATGAAATTGGGGAAAAGGGAAAGAAGAAAATATTTTTGCAGAGAAAAGAAGTCATTTGCCCATGGATAAACCAGTGGAACTGCTGGATATTGTTGGAGTACATTAACACTTCAATATTTTACTAAATGGCTGAAAAAATATAAGTTATTTAGCACATGTGTGTTAAGCCATATAATAAAACACTCCTTTTTTTCCTGCTAATATAGGCAGGAACACATAAGCTAGATGATATTTTTGGCATTACACTAAAATATTTGTTGACTTTCATGTTGGTGATTATAATAATTTCTTGACTAACATATTGCTAAAAGTTTTGAGGAAGGACTTCTCTTAACATGCTCCATTATTATGTTTGTGTCTGAACTTCATTGTCCAGAGAGAATGACACACAAAATTACAGTCAAGGTGGACCCTTGCTCTGGTCTCAGCTTGAGGACTCTATCAAGACTGAGCCCTTAATAGACCAGACATGGCACAATCTCTGTGTAGGAGTGTCTTTTCATGCTGAAGTGTCCACTTTTAAAGGCTGTAAGAAGGATTAATACCACTAAAATGAAAGGAAATGAGGAAAGAAAACAGTTTATACTGTGGCACTTAGGTCTAACCTATCTCTCTTCCCATTAATGTAAATTTCTGTTTCCACTTAGCTCTTAGGAAGCAGTCAGGCCAAAGATGAGTGCTTTTGAAAATCACTCCCTTAGCAAATTGTTGAAGGTCAGTGGTGGGTGTTTGTGGCAGAAATGGGAATGAATGATAGTCCATTGTCTTAACCACAAGACCCTGCTTCCTCTCCTAATCCCAGGCTGATTTTACAGGGTTATAGCACATGAAAAAAGTCCAAATTTTAAAATATTAAACTTGGCACTGATGATAAGGAAATTATTAAGAGTCAACTAAGGAAAGGCACAACCACACTGACAGAGACAGTCTTCAGAGTAGAACCATATTTTCATCTAGCCAGTTTTTATTTGAGCTCTCCTGATGCATACATTTACTGCATTCTGCTTTTTTGTTTTGGCAAGCACCGCAGAAGGCCGGATCTAATTCTTGAGGAAATCAATGGAAGTTTGATTCGAGTCATAGAAAGCCATGAAGAGAATTTCAAGAGATAAAGTGTGGAGCCAGACATTCAAAAATAGCTTTTTTAATATGTATCACTGACCTTTCTGATGACTTGCAAATGCAGTCTGATTACCCCAAGTGAAGGTACTTTATGGGGAAGGCTTGAAATTTGGAGTGGAATAAAGCAGTGAACTTGTTTGGGAGCACGAGTGTGAGTTGGGTCATGACAAGGATCTTGGATTCAGCTCCCACCTGTATCTGGATTTCATTCACAGGAGCACACATGGAATGAGATAAGAAAAGGACCAGGTTGGGGAGCCAATCTACCACTTACCCCTGAGAGGTAGTTTGGGAACTCAAAGGAAAACATGGGTGTGGGTTTGAGTGGTCTCAGTGCAAGCTCTTTCCACTGTGGTCATCTCAGCATGAGGTCTCCAAGCCACAGAGAAAGGAATCAAACTGCTTAATCTTTCATTCCTGTTCAGAGAAGAAAATTATGAAGTTTGACTGAACTGACTGTCCTGTCAGGGGCTGGCTATGGCTCAGGAACATGGGACAACCCTTGAGACATTGTCTCTGAAGACTAAAAACAAGGATACAGTCATGTTGAGCGGATCTTATACCGTACCTGAGATTGCTGTAAATCTCTTTTGTCAGAAAACCTCCAGAAGAGAATTCTTTTTTGGATACACACTCAGGATTCATGGTAGGTTTGTAGAGCTGTCTCTGAGCCCTGGATTCCTGGCCTGTAAGCACTGCTGCCTTCAGCTGCTGTGTTTCTAAAGATTATTCAAGATGATATTTCTGCTGTAGGTATGACAAAAGTCCTCCTGGGATGTTAAAAACCCCAAGCCCTGTAATTTGATGGTCACTCTGGTTCTTGGTGGCATCCTCTGACTTTTCTCCAGAGAGAAGATAATTGGGGTAGGAGGAATGTTTTATGATCCAGCTCTGTGGTGCAACTGCTGCTCCCTGGAAAACTCTACCCAGTGACAGAGAAACCTCCAGGTCTTGTGCCAGGGAGCTCTGTGCACATCTCCTCTATTATATGGAAATAATTTCCTATGTCTCTCAGATGTCAGACCACCAAGTGGAAGACAAGTAAAGAAAATATTTGTCCACACATTTGTTTTTATCGCTTGATCTTATTGTCTCCATTCACAGAGTGGAAGAAATAAAACTTTTAACGTGTGCTTGGTACAGTGGATCCTAAGGGCTAAAGTGGATCCTTACTGCTCTCATTTTACTTGCAATTTTTTGCCTTCCCCACCCCAACTAAACCTTCAGTATCAATTTAGGCAGAAAACCCCTCCCACATTTCTAGAAAAGCAATGACACTTCTTAGAAAAGGCTCCAGTTGTCATCTTCAGGTGTTAATCTGGGTGTTACTGGGCTCAGTCCTTCATTTCTACTGACACCAAGGAAATTCCCTGCACAGATGAGGAATATGGGTGAACAGAAAAGCTGGCAGTAAACCCTCCATCACAACTTTTCCAACACAGAGCAGGATATTTCAAAACCAACTTGGTTGTTGTTTTTGTGAAGAATACTTGCCTCAAATGTTCCTTTTCTCTTTTAAATGGAAGAACAAAAACTTTTCAGAGAAATGCTGAAACATTACTGCCTTTAGCATATTTTCATCCAGATATATACTGGGATTGGATTTGGTTTTTTGGGGTGTCTTTAAAAATCTAATTCCAGCTTACATTGAAGATGTGAACTTAAATGTTGCATAAGGCTGCTAATAAATACTCTCCAAATTATGGCTGTGATAATTACCAGGTGCTACAGAAGTCCATATACAAACCTGTAGGAATTGTCCTTCCAAATACAAGGGGGAAAGTAGCACATGAGATAAATTTCACCTCGACTCTGCACAGGGATTTTCAGAGGTGTTGTACAGGTAGTTATTGTGAGAAGGTTCTGGCAATAATTATGATTAAACATTTTATGAATGTAGCAATGTCAGAAGCTTTTCACACTATAATAGCTTTTATTCCCTTTACTCTGAAAACATGAAATCTTAATAGTCAAAGTGTTGGGCGTTTTTTTCCTCCTTTATTCTAAGCAGATGTTTTCTCTCCTCTCTCTTCCTCTGCGCTTTCCTCATTGGAAGGAATGATGAGTGTGTGCCAAAAGAAAATTGAAAACCATGTGAAAAACATAGAAAAATTATTTTGCTAGGGAAAAAGAAGTTAATGAAGAATGGCTCTGTTTTGAAACTACTGGACCAAATTTAATTTCCAAATTGATTTAAAAGTATACCAGATTCTGTTATACCAGTTACGCTAGCTTCTGAACATTCTTGGGCGATTATTTTATGAGATGGAAACTCAAAATAGTTAGAAGGACAAATTTTAATGCAGAGAAGAAAACAGTTCTCTTCCACAGATGCCTCCAGGTCTTGTCTTTCACTTCTGGAGGTCTTTTTGTACCACATGGCAGGCAGAATGAGGAGGAGCCCTAGATGCAGGTAGATAATCACCCACGGGCTATTTTTGTGAAGTGGTCCTTTAGCTTCTATCCTTGCTGAAAGGTGATGGTTTCCATAGATCCTAACTCCAAACCTGGAGTGTCTGCCTACCTCAGGTTCTCTCTCAACTCTTCACTCCACAGACACAACTGCTGCTTGCAAGGGGGCTGCAGGATTTGATGAGAGCCTTAACAAATAGCACTAAAAGAAAAGAAACACCCAATCAATAATCTGGGGTGCACAAAGGTTTATCAAAGAGAACCCAGAGTGCTTTCCATTTGTTCCTCTGCATACAGCTGCTGACAGTTACATCTGCATCCATCCATTTCCTTCAGTCTAAGTGAGAATCATTAGACATAAAAGACACTTATGTAAGTAGGAAACATCTATGGTTACCTAACTTAACCTGAGTGTTATTTTAAAGGCATTATTATTACTATTATTATTATTACTATTTGTACTGAATCTAGGTTAACTCTTTTCCTTTCTTCCTTTTCCATTATTTGAGTGGTTCTACCTTTCAGGCTGGTATGTACCTGGTGTTATTAAATAGGATGTCATATTTGTTTCCATTAAGCATGTGTGTGTGTGTGGATATCTTCATAAAACATACATAGAGCACTAACTGCTAAGACCTGTGGGACAGAAATCAAGACAACATCAGAGAAAAGATTTTTTTTTTTTGCCTACCAAGCCTGCTGTGGTTGCTATTTCAGCTGTTCATTAAAGTTATATTGCTTCCTTTATCTCTTGTGCTCATGGAATACAAGCACCTCCATAATGAGCTTAAATTACCACGAGCTAAGAATAGAAAACTCGATTTCAGTCCTTGGGAGGCTGAAGCTGTGGTGGTGCATGGGTAATCAAGCAATATTAGCTGCATAATGGTGCTAGCATCCCAGGGCAGAGCTGCTGGAATGTTTATGGCAGGGAAGCACCACAAATATGTTTTCCGTGTTTCTTTCCTCCCTCCCTGCTCTAGCCTTCTTATACATTTTGAAATAAACATTGTTGCTTTCTCTATATTAATGCCCTACATGTGTGGGTGGCCAGCCGTGTCTGTCTTTGGGGAGTAGAACCTCCTGTGTTCTCATTTTGTCATTTATACAGCTAAGCAGAGAAAAGTCCCAGTCACCTGAGTTATCAGTATCAGAAAAGAGCACAGAAAATTGAGCGAAAATGTCAGAACTTGGACTAAAGAGGATGTGTGCAAAAATACCCTCTGTTTCCAAGTGTTTTAGAGACTTTGTGTTTCATTCCATTAAATAGCAGTTGGGAATAAAGCCCTTCCTCACACACCTGATCATGAGCAAAGCACGAGAGGGGGTTCCTTGTGCAGGGGGATCAAACTTGCTCTCTTGTTACTTCAGGTTTAACAGCTGTTGTGAGCAACTCCTGCTCCAAGGCAGAAGTGGTGACACACACCTCTGGCTGCTGCTGCTAAAAGCCCGCACAGGGAGTGGTGGTAGCCAACATTTCCCCAGGTGGTGACAGATAGCCACTGGCTTTAGGGCACTGTGGTGATCACAGCGCAGACAGGAGCAGCTCAGGGCTGTCCCTGATGGACTCTGCTGAATTTAACTGTGATGGCTCCAGAGGTAACACCCTTCCAGGCACCTTGCCCTGCTCCAAGAGCACCCACAGGCACAGGCTAAATCCACTAGAGAGCGAAAAGACAGGATATTTATCAAGAGGTATGCTGAAAGTCACCTGGATTGGGAAGAAACCCTTTTTATTGTGGCAGTCTCAGTGAGCCTTTGGATAGTTTTGCTATTTGATTGTAATATATTGGCTCTTCCCCAAATTTCCTCTCTCTGTCAATCTCTTCCCAATGATTGAAAAACTCAGTCATTTTAGCTTGTAAGGGTTTTTTTAGCATATGAAAAACCAACAAATATCTGCTCCACCAAGACAATTCTCCGCTATCTTATACATCCAGTTTACTTCTTTATATATTTTGGCTCAGAAGTTCATTACTGATTGCATCACCAGTTCAGAGAGTAACACACTTTTTCACAAGATGTTATCCTCAGCTGGAGAATGTAAGCTGATGAGAATAGGGGCATCTCAGAGTGTCCTGCAAGACAATTGTGATAGAACACATCTCCAGCTCAGGCCTGTCCTGCCCTGCTTACTCAGATCATCATTTCCTCATGAGGGAATGAACCTCTTGAAAGCACTACAGGTGGAAAAATGTAACCCTCTGTTTACCCTGTAGCTGCCACTTCTGCCACCTCCTTATGTAAAGTGCTTTTTTCACAAGTTGTCCTGATAATACAGGGGAGGGAAGAGAGACCAAGGCTCTACCTAAGGGCAGTAAAGTTAGTGGGCTTTGGCCTTTAATGAGCAGAAGGTGCAATTCAATTACAGCTCTTTGGGAGATATCATTAGCTTATATCTCCAAGGGTCATTGGCAAAGATCATTAGCAGGGGGTCATTAGCAGGGTTAGTTGATATAAGGGGAGCCAGAGCCACTTCTACCCTGTGGAGGTGTGAGAGCAGATGATGCTTTATTAGTGGTTAATTCCAGGGAGGCTGAGTCTCTGCCAGGGGCTGCCAGAGCCAAGTTGTGATGATCCAGGAGGGAGTCCCAGTATCTCAGATGATGAAAGACCTGGGTAAATGAAAGAGGCCTCCTCACACTTTACTCACATAACTTCAGAACATAATTATGTGACCAGTCTGAGAGCAGTGAGGCACCCGTCAGTCTGACCAGTGGATGGATGGGACCATCACCATTCTGACTTGTATGAGAGGTGAGGATTTCTTTGGAAGGTAGCAATGTTTCTTTCCTCTCCCACAGTCCATGGCTGCTAGCACTGCTGTGCCCCCTTGCCTCAATGAGCCTCAAAGGCTCTATCAGAGAGGGGATGACACAGGAGAAGCTGCTAAAGACAGGTGCTCTATGTTTTGGGGAGGTAGCTCATCAAGCTGACAGGACCTGTGCAGGGGCTGTAGGGTACTGGAAATGCTTTTAGGATGGTCTGGATTATATCTCTATTGAAGAGCAAATGCTCCCTTGGGTTTGGGTCAGCACAGGGGGCTTCAATATGGAATACACACCTGCTTTTCCTAATTAACCTCCATTTGTTAATGAACTACCAAATGGCCTGTGTATCTGTGTAGTCTCCTGGCAACCTTGAAGTTATTCACCTGATTTCTTTTGCTTTCACCTGGTTCTGTCTGCTCCCAGCTCCCCGTGGGGCTTTAGAATGTATGGAAGAGATGAGTCCTGTTCTTATCATGTCTCATGGTGCCCCTCTCCTGTCCTCCTCTAAATCCTCAGCATTAAGTCACTGACAGCTTTCCTTAGGAAATCAGTAGCTTGTGTCCATGGCAATGATGATCAGTTTGGTCAGCTCTGAAAAGCATCTGTGTTCCAGACAGGCTGTTTTCCCATTGGAAGTTGCTAATTTGCTGAAGGTTAAATTCGTCTGTGGCTTTGGGATCTAAATTAAAAAAACGAAAACTGAAAGTGAGCATTTTGCTACAGACAAATCTTTTGCTACAGAAATGCTCCATTTTTCTGTATTAAAATGGCTGTTTTCACTTTGGTATTTGATCCCTAGTAAGAGTGAACGGTATAATAGAAAACTCTGCTTAACTGAAAAGGCCTATGTGCATGTGATGTCATTTACTTTTGAAACTTGATATTTATTCTGGTTCTCTTTGTTTTGGATTTTTTCTCTCACCTCGAAGCAGAAATATCAAATTCAGCTCCTCAAAATGAAAAACTTACTATATCATAGTCCTTTGTAACAACTTATAGAAGAATGTAAATGGTCAGCAGGGGTGTTAAACAATTCTGATGTCAGAACTTGTGCACCTGATGGTAAATGTTTGATAGATTTGCCTCTACATAAGTACAGCTAAGACCCCTGTTAATACTTCTCATGGAGATTTACATAAGTGCAGTAACAAGTACTGCACATTCAGTAATATATCCTGAACTTTTTGAAGGAAGATTGGCAATTTTTGTAATTATCATGGCTTAATAAAGATGTAAGAATCACCCAAGGAATATGGGAACATGGTGTAAGTTAACATATCTTATCTAAATAAATTCCAGTTACAAGATATTAATCCATAGACAGGTCTGTGATATTTTTAGTTAGGCGCAGGAATGATTCTCATTTTTAGAGTATGTGGTTTTTTTTCCTATATTTCTGAGAAAGATGAATTATTTCCCTGGCATAAATAGGTGACTTTACTGAATAAAATACCAAAAATTATTAAATTCTGTTTATAAATCTTTTTTCTAAAGGGAAAGTGAAATTGAAGGCAAATGTTCTTTTAGCATTTCAGTTCATTACTTGGTAACAAATAAATGGAGAGGGCATTTTTAGCACCCTGTCTGAGTCAAGCTTTTTAACTCAGCTCCCCCAAAAGTGGTTATCAGTTATATTTGAACACTTTTTTGTTGTTGTTACCTACAAAAGGTGTTTATCTGAAATGCCCAAATTTTCAGTTCTTACAGGTAGATGAGATGAATAATTAATTATAATAGATGTGAAAGTGGTTGATCTCATACTGAGTCTACAAGTTGGTTTCTAAAGCAGAATAAACCATATGTGAAGGTTACTGAAGCCTCTGCACCATCCATAATTTCCAACAATTTTCTTTTCAATGTTCCACTCAAAACTTTTAAAAACTCTAATTATGTATCTTTTCTACCTGATGTCTGCTTTAAGCAAGGAAACTTAAATGGTTTCTTTATACTTCACTACTTTTTTCAATATTAAACAAATAATCTTTTGCATTTAGATCATACAGCATTTGTTGGGCTTAGTTTCTTTCATTTAGAGATCTCCCTTCATAGGGATGCAGAGAGAAATGAATGTCATAGTCCTTTCCAAATGATTTCTAAATTAAGTACAGTAAATTCCTCTGTAATATGACTCATGAGACCTGAAGATCAAAGTCTTACAAGAGATTTATCAAAACCAAATAATTTTTACATAAAGTATACGGTAAGATCAGGTAATGTTGTGTTGCTGCTCCACTCGTCACATGAAAGTGATGAAGAGTGGTGCTTCTTTATATTCTGGATCCTTCACTGGTTTAAGAGGAAAAGATGGCATCAGGAATCAATTTGATCTTGTTTTGAAGTTTGCCTTAGACTCTTTTTCTCCAAAGAGATGCAGAGGGGCGGCTGTTCCCTGCGTACCCACCTCCATGTGCTCCCATCCTGAGTAATGAAATCCAAGTCCTCCACTGCATAAATCTGGGAAAGCTCAGTGAAGTGTGAATCTGATCGCTCTGATTAGTGCTGATTAGTTGCAAGCTGGAGTGTGAATAAGCAGCCTGACATGTACAGCATTTTGTTATATGTGACAGAAGAAATTGCATTTGCATGGTGAAGTATTTATGGTCATGTTTGTGACTTGCTTCATTCGCATCTGGTCCAGGATCGTCCTCTGGGAATGGCAGGAAAGGGAGCAGGAGGGAAATGTGAAATGGTTCAGCAGAAACCAGAGAACAAAGACAAGATGTTTCCTACTCCTGTAAATCCTAATTTGGATAAGTGAAAGTTTGTGGCAATAGGGGTTACAAAACCATAGTGGCAAAAAGAAAAAAAAAATATATATATGTATGTATAATGCAAGTGACTTTATGTTTCAGTTTATGCTGTTCTGTGCCTCTTCTGCCATAAAGTCATTACTACAGTAGTCAGGTTTTCAGGATCTCAGGGAGATGTCTGGGAAAATGAAAGTTCCATATTTTTAGTTTAATTTCTTTTTTCTTTATTGTGTGTTACTGCTTCTCTTTCCCATGAATGCTGTAGGACTAAAGAAACTATTTAGGAAGGAATATATAAAAAATAAGTTGGATGGCAAGTTGTAGACATAAATCTTTGTTGTTGAAATAATGCCTAATTATGCTGGTACACTATTAACTTCATATAGAGAAATTCTCTGCTCAGGTATATATTTTCAATTAATCCTAATTCTTTTCTAAAGCCACATAAAAATCTAATCTTCAACCAATTAATCTAATCTTTGAACAGTAAGTAGGTATGAAAATAGTGTGAGAACCAACTGTGGCCTGATATGAACTTGTAGACTGCCTGAAAGGGTGTGTCATATATGTTTACTTAAATATAAATGCTATCTTTGTTTTAGCCTGCTTTTTTTATTTGACTGTATCAGCTCTTCTATAGATCAATTCTGGATATCTACAAATGGGCAGATGTTTAGAGGAGCTGAAGGCAGAGAAAGCAATGAGATGGATTTTCTTCCTTCTGCATCTCTTGGGAGCCCAGGGGGTGCCAGGAGGGAGAGAGCTGGGGAGGTGGAGAGTGCTGCAGCAAGGAGAGCAGCAGGATCCTTTCCCCTGCTCTTCTGGAGCTCTGACTCCAAGGTCTGGCAGGAGCTTGTGGCTGATTCTCTTTCCCTCCCTGCCCCACCCAAGCCATACTCTGCTCTTTAAAACCCCTTTTTAACCAGCCTGTCTGTGCCATGACCCTGTCTGTGCTGTGATCTCACCATGTCCTCTGTGGTGCCATGCTGTGTAGCCAGCATGGACACTTGACATTTTTTACCACCAGATATGGTCTGCATAACTAAATAACATCTTGTGATTGGAGGTGCTTTAATTTCTTCAATTGTTTGTACAGAGTCATCCTCGAGCTGAAACTTGTGATTCAGACTGAGTCACAAAGCAACAATATCTGTATTGAAAGGAAGAGGTGTTTAAAGGAACAGAAAATTAGTTTCAGCATATGCATATATCAGTTTACAGTGTATGAAGGTTTACTGACAGATAGAACTTGTCCTACTTGTCAGGTTTCTATTATTATTAATTTATTTAGTCAAAATGTAGGTTTGTTCCATATCCCGTTTTTATTGTAGGCAACCCTCAAATGCCTGGTCTCTCTTGTGATATGAAATTTCATATTTCCAGTCAAGACCATCATCAAATTAAACACAGTGCTGAGATAGTCTGACTATGAATGGAGTTCACTGATGTGGATCAGAGATGGAAACACAGAGGTCACAGGAGCATTGTGAACCATAGAAGGGGTCACTGTTATTGGGTCATTGCTATTTTCCCACAGAATGACAGGACAGAACAAATGTGAGTGGGATCTGTGTCCTGGCCATTTGTGGGCATTGAGGGTGTGTGAAATCAGCAAGGCTGAGCTGTTTCCCACCTGGTCACTACCAAATGCTCCAGCTACTGGAGCAGGTGTCTATTTCTTGCTTGGGTCTGCACAGAAAACAACTCTTTTCTTAGAGACAATAAGGATGGATGATGAGGCAGGCTGATGAGGCTCAGTTATTGGCCTTGTACCTTGGAGCTTATACTTCAACTAATTATGGCTTTTGTTATCTGTTAGTCTTGTTTCTTTTTAAGGGATGACCTAGTTCTTTATCAGAACTATTAGCCGTGTGACTTAAGTAGATAATGGACAGCTCTAATTTGGATCAATAATACAGCTTTTATTTTTTTATTCTGAGGAAGGGCAGCAAACATAAAGCATACTTCTTTTTTTGTATAAGAAACATCCATTTTCTGTTCTGAAAGGCTGTAACCAGAATGATGGTTATCCCTAAAAGATAAACATATATTTTAACCATAGGGATGTATATCCCTAAAAGAATGGATAAAAGATGAACTGTAACAACAGAAAATAATAACAGGATGAAATAAAAAAGCTTTCTTGTGTTAGTTAATTCTGTGTTTGGGACTGCCAGATGTGTGGATGAATCACATGGTTTCAGAAATGTTCCAATCCTTGATCAAGACCTGAGGCTGAGACAGGGATCTTCTTTTGGTAACACTTTTATGTCAAATGGTTGAGCTGGGGGTCAAGTGTCTTTTGCTGGGAAATGCTGGTAATTTGGAACTAAACTATTCTACAGAGAATTTCTAAGGTCACAGAAGGAATATTTAATTCAAAAGGTATTTATATCTTCCTCATTCCCACTACAAAATAATTGGTAGCAAATTGGTTCAGGTAAGACCCAACCGTGCCTGCTTATCCTACCAGATAAGCCTTCAGAGATTCTGGTCAGCATTGGGAAACCTCTTTACTTCAGCAAAATGGACTTCTGAGTTTCCAGCACTCTGTTCTTTCTGTCTTCATTTGCACAGAGTGCGGATGTATAGCTCAAAAATGCTGGAAAAGATTTCCCTGGGAGGTTCATCTCAGATCCAGCATTTAAGATGAACTCCTGAGTGCTCCTTCCTTGAAAGTTACCTTTAACTATTCATTGTAGGCATCATCATTAGAGACTATTTATAATATTCATTTCATTCTGCTTTCTCATACTGATATCTTAACCTTGCAAAATCCAGCTTCTGGATCACATGATGTCAACTATCAGATTACACAACCCATTAAACAATGTCTTATCTTTCAGTGCCTATTTCCACTGTTCTTAGAACATGTCTTAATTCACATGAGCTGTATTCTTTATGTGCCTGGAAACATTTCCATTAGTTAGTCAGCTGAAACATGCTTGATTCTGCCCATTTTCTGACAATAAGGTCAATATGTGTTTCTTTCCTGGTGTAAATTGGCTGGTCTTCAGAAAAGCAATAAAGCCTCTTGCTGATTTTAAATTAAAAAAAAAAAAATGTATATGAAAAATAATGCTATTCTCAAGTTTTTGCTACACAAAATACTCATTTTCAGGTTTCTCCTCTCTCACGACACAGGAAAAACTCTCTTGTCTCATATATGTACTACATGGATATTGTCTCTTACCAGCATGAGATGGATGAGATTCTTTAAATTGCTTTTTCAAATAATTTTACTTTGCTGTTTGAATAGCTTCTAAATGGAGCCTAACACCCCTCCTTAGGCTATTTCTGCTCTTTTTACAGAATAAAATATTTTGTGTGAAAGGTTAACACAAAATGCCCTTTAAATCGTACTCTATTCTCAAAATTTATTTGTTAATTTTCTTCATATAGGCAATTCATTTTATTTCCTCTCTGATAGACTTGGTTAAAAAAAATCCCCCAAAACTATTGTTGCTTCAATACTCTTTACTATCATTTCAAATCCTAATGGAAGTACAAACAGTGAAATGTTTAAATAGTTGAAAGCAAGTATTATTTTTGAAATTATATTAACACGTCTAAAATAGAAATGGTATCTGGAATTGTTTCCAGAGGAGATACTCCTGCATGGAGCTGTCAGCTTGGATCTGAGGGCTCAGTGCAACCTCAAGCACCCCAGGAAACGAGAGGTGAGAGTGCATTGGTGAGCTCGTGCTGCAGCCCTGGCTCTTATCCCTGAGGTAACTCCACGGATATCCAGCAGCATTTACCACAGACCTGGCTGCAATGCCCTGTTAGTGTCTGTGTCTGACTGTCAGCTTTGAAAGAATGTCTGAAATCCCATCCATACAGAGGGGGAAAAAAAAAATTCTTAATATGGTTCTCCTCCAAAATATTTTTTTTTTAAATCTGAAAAAGTAATTGAATCAGCATGATCATCATTTCAAACTTGTTCTGTAACTGTTTTTCCAACCTGTTTTAATAACTATTTAAAATATAAACCATGCTGTGGTCAAAAAGAAAAACAAATTACTGAACAAACTATTCATTGGAACACTAAAACTGGACATTCAGGTGAAGCCAATGTATAACTGATTAATTAAGAAAAATTGATAATGAAAACATCATAATTCCAGCGCATATGAAACTGGCCACTAAGGTGGAATTACTTTGTTGGATCTTTGAAAGATAGTGCCTTAAAAATCTGTGAGTGTTCATTTTAAAAAGTTATTGAAATCCTGACAGCCTTTGAAGTAATGGAAGACAGCAGAACTCCCACATGCAACCTGCACACCAAAGAGAAAAATAATTAAACTGAGCAATCTGTGTTACCACAGATGCCAAACTGAGCAACCAGTTACAACCTGAATGCAGTTTTTGGTTAAGCAGCACAAACACATCATGACTTGTGTTTTTTTGATCTGAAACCTTCCAGGTATTCCCCAAGTTTTTTCTGTGGGAGCTTCTGATACAGCTCATGGGGCAGTGGCCCATTGAGGGGGATTGATCAGTATTTGAATCCAGCAACACTAAGTGGGGATGGGAAAGCAGGAAACACATTAAAAGTAAGAATAGGAAGTTACAGAGCCCTGAAAGAGAGGAGAGATTGTCTAAAGATAATAAGTATGCTTCTGTTCTGTAATATATTTCTTGAGTGAGAGGTCTCTCTCTGGAAATCACTTGCCTCAGCAAAAGATGAGCTTAAAACTTGTCTTCTTTGCCTGATATAGAAAGTGAAATATAGATTAGGGTTCTGAACCCACTTTTGTGCATTGGGACTGTATCCAGGGCTGTCAAACACATGCAACAGCTGACCTTTCTACTGCTTTTATGAAGATTGTTGCTGGTGGACTACTGCCACAAGAAAATAGAGAAATGGGTTGTAAAAGAGCTTGCTTAGACTTGACAAGTTTGCTGAGCATTTCTTCCCCAAATTAGAATGAAAAAGTTGAAGGTAGACTTCAACTTTCTCAGCTGACACATCCTTGGCTTCAGAGTTGAAAGTGTTTCAACATCTCCATGAATTTCAGCAGATATTTGGGTTCACTTTTAATGTGCTTGATGTCAGCACAGAGTAGCTGAAAGCCAAAACTCCCTGCCAAGAAAGAAATGTGTCCAATATCAATCATCATGTACTTAGCAGCCTGAGTCCTGTCTGGACCAATGACTTTACTAACTTTATTCCCATATCTGGGTTACTTCTTTTTGATCCCATAAATAGGATGATTGCAAGACATAGCCTAAAATATCTAAAGTGATCAAAAATAGAACTACATGGAAACTACCCTTTTAGTTGGGTGTATTTTCCCTTGACTTTACAAGAATGTGCATATTTCTCCATAGAAAAATTCCAACCTGGAACAAATTATGAAGGGACAACTCTCTATGGGCATAAATCAAGACAGCAATGTCAATTTACAGGGATTTGAACTCTTGGGTTTTGGGATTTTTTTTGTTCCACCTGAAAATGTACCACTTCCATGTAAAAAAATTGTCAATACTAAGAATTGTTTTCATTCATGCTGTGATCAAGAGGTTGGGAGTTTTTCCCCCCTCCTTTCAATGTTACCACAAAAAAGCTGATCCTGTGAATAGGTTTATGCAGCTCTAATGAAAAATGACCTGATCTCTGCAAGGATACACATGAGGCTTTGTTGTTCCATAGTTTCCACCAAGCATGACATGTCTGGAATACTTTATGATGACTGCATCATCAAAGTACAAGGGGGTAAAAATTTGAAGAAGTCTCTGAACCTGCGTATTGACTTGCTTTACCATTTTATTGGGTTAGTCATCATTATAAATCAAATTCTAACTCTCATGGTCTGATGATGTTGTTAAATTACCTCGGTGCCACCTCTGAGTACTGCCAGTGCTTCTTGTCTTGGGTGCTTTGTAAAAAAGTGAGGGGTATGTTTTACTTCTGAGGTGAGGCTGGCCCTGGAACAAGACAAGGATTTCCTGAGCTTTTGCAGCTGCATCTTGTGATTCAGCCCTGTGCTTGCAGAGCCACTCCAAGCTAAGCACTGTGCCTCTCCTTCCTGCAGGTAGTGGCATCCCTTCTAGGGAAGAAGGAAGCAGAGTTTACCTGCCAGTGACTAGCACAAAACTGCCAGGCTACCTTTGCAAAAATAATATTGTTGTCCTTTGAGTATTGTAAATGAAAACCTTTTCTAATTTAGGAGGTGGAAATGCTGCAGAGGCTCCAGTACTGGTGGTGAACTATTAGACACAGACAGAGCTGCTCATTCATGTGTCACGAAGTCTGTGTTGCCTAAAGGAAAGTCCCCTTCAGTTTAAATTATAGATAAACCATACTTTTTAGAGCAAGTACTTCTGAATTCTTTGCAGATAATCATAGGTGCATTATGGCACAGGAAAAGTGCCTTTTTTGGGAAAAGATGTATTTTTATAAGCACGATATTCTCAACAGTGTGTGTATTCTTGCATGTATTTCTGTTATTTATCCATTTGTAAGTTTGTCTGTCCAGACAAGAATACTCACCAACATTCATCAAGTCTTTTAACCTGAATCACATGTGGGGAGATAAATGAACTATCTCTTCATATTGAATATTTTAGAACTCATTATTCGGCTCTGAACTTAGTCCTTTGTGATAACACTGTGTTTGATACGAAGAAAGATGCAGGCCAGGTGAGACTTGGCTAAAGTTCACAGCAAACCTGCCCATGACAAACAAGCCTCAGAGAATGTCCCCATTAAGAATTTCCATGCTAATGAAGGTTGCAACATGACTTTTAGAAGCAAGGCAACATCCTCCCTACCCCCAAGTGAGAGGTGTCAGGCAGGGAAGGACCCGCTGGCACTGCCATAGCAGCTGTGACCTGGATTGCAGTGAAACAGCAAAATCTGCGCTCCTGGAGGTCAATTGGAACAAAGGGAAGGTTATACTGTGGGTGTCCAATATTCATATTAAACCAGAAGCAGCCATTCAAGTCTTTTATCTCAAAGATCTCTTCTGCAGATGATGCCAACACTTGCTGCAGATACAGAGTTCAGAAGTGGGGAAGATCTTTTTTTTTTCATTCAAGCAGACTTGGATTTTATGGTGTCTGTGGAAAAAAGAAGAAAAGACTATGATTACTGCTAATGAATTTTTGAATTAAAATTTCCAGTGCTTGTTATTGTTCTCATAAATTGTACCTGTAAGAAACATTGCTTGGAGCCAAATTGTTTCAAAATTTCTATTAACTCTTTTTATTAGGAGAAGCCTAGACTTTTGGTCAGGCCCCACATCAGGATGACTCAGTGTAGCTATTCAAGCTGAAGGCACTCTATGAATTCATAAATTCATAAAAGAGAAACCAGCTTGCAGTTTAGCAGCCATGGAAAAACTTCTGTTTTGGCTCTTCTAGAAACTCTGTTTCCTCTTCCGTCCATCCCAGGCAGTGTGCAAGCATGTGTGGGAAAGAGAGGAAGATACAGAAATTTCTACTGACAGGAATAGTGCATCTTCTATTTTTAGACCTCCAAAGATGCGTGTTTTGTGAACAGAGATTTTTGTTAGGTGTAATTAAATTAATTTGCAAGGAAGTTACTAATTTCATTGAAAGCTAGAGATCCTCCCAATGTGTGATTCATCATAACTCTACCTCAGCCCTGGCCCGCAGGGATAACTAACTCTTTTGGTGAGAAGATAATTTTATTTTAATTCTCATGCAGTCATTGGACAACTTGAAGACAAATGCCAGCTATCAATCTTTATGAGTGAATTATTGTTCTCACTATTAGGGTGTGGTGGAGTAAAGGATGTCATACTTTAGTAACTATAAAGCTTTTTGGATATAATTTTGTGTGTAAACCATAATAAACATAAAAACCATACTTTATGACTTACATGAGAAATACATTAAGACAACCAAAATTAGAGACTTTGAATAGCAAGGAAGATTTTTTTTTTTAAATGAAGAACATAAAGATTTATTTTTTCCAGTAATTCTATTTAAATTAATAACAGGGTGTGTTTTTTCACTCTATTTTCCTGTATTAGTAAATTTTTTATCCTTCCACTTCTATTTGACTGAAAGCAATGATGAAAAAAAGATCAGTTTTCATTATTTGCATCTAGTGTTATAGCAGTGATACCTGAGCTTCAGAGTCACTGGCAAGTTCAGGGGGAGTGTTGACTGTGGCAGAAAAGATGGAGCAGACTCTAAAGAGCCCTTCAGACAAACCACATATGGAACTGCAGAACCCTCCCTTTGCTGTCAGCAGACTTGGTGGATTTTGCTGGCATATAAAATGTACTAGACACTCCTAATAATGATAATTACAGTCCTGAGCTCGCCAGTGATTTACCTGGGCAGACATGTACACCCATATGGAGCTCCATAAATTTTAATAGGGCTCCGTGTGGGTTTGGAGGCAGAAGTGGGGAATTGGCATGGATAACTGTTGGGTGACCCTCACTCTGACTGCAATTCACTTGAAATGCACCCCTGGGTGCAGTAGGTGCATGGCTGCATCTCTGGTTCCAGGGTGCATTGCTTTGAACTGTGTCATTATATTTGGAAAAATTACTTGGGGATAAATGAATTCTGTTGTAATACGGTGGTTTTGTTTCTCACTTTGCATCTTCAAAAACACAGGATAAGAGACAGCACATTTTTCTTGGTTAGTTACTACAGATAATCCAGATGCTGGTCATTTGTATTTGGCTTCCAGTTATTTTTAATTTTGTTTGGGTTTCTTTGAAGTGTGAAAAGAACATCTTTTCTGTGGACTTCATTTACTGCATTTATATCTTTTAACAATTTATTTGTTATGAGAAATATATTCTCCTTCAATTCTTGATTCCCTAAATTAGTTCTTGCTTGTGTAAATGGTAGCACAGAACTCAGACAATATATTGATATAAGGATTGTTAAAATGAATAACTTTTATCTCTAATTTTTATTAGATATTTGCTATCTTTCAGGATCCCAAAGTTCTATTGATTTTTTTTCTGAACTGTTGGTTTTGGACAGTGACAATTTTGGATTTCTATGCCAAAATGTCTTTGAGTATGATCTTTGGGAATTTTCTCCATTATTAATTGAAGTAAATTAAAACAGTATATTGGTTTTTCAATTCATGTTGATCTTTAAGTTCTAAAACACATTGGTGACCATTTGTTTGAATTACATAAACAGTGCAGCAAATCACATAAAAATGATGGAGTAATTTCCCAGTATACACTTTGACTGCATTTTGAACCCTTACTTATGAATGACAACTTATTTTTATTAGTCAAAAATCACATAAAATTATATTTTATGTAAATTTAAACTTATTTTCTTCTGAAATATATAAACCATGAACAATAGTAAGCATGAACTGACACTGAAATTCACTTTGTTATTAAACATATCTGGAAGTCTGATATTTGGGAAACGATGTTGTCTGCTTTTGCTATACAATACTATCAACAAATGCCATGATATTCTTGGATTAGTGTTAGGGTGAATTAAAGGAAGACACAGCCAAAGCCAAGTTCATTTGTTGAATATTTGTAAAGTTTTTTTCTCACAATTTGCTTTTGGAATATTTATAAACAGAAGAGAAATAATATTTTACATGCCTGGTTTTAGTATGGGGGTAGTGCTGGGAGTTTCTTGATTCTCAGCTAGTTAAAGCACAGAGACTCTGCAGAATTACTTGCTTCCTTGTCTGCTGGGCTCTGATGTAATTCATTGTGCAGCTTGAATTTATTTTTTATTTCATTTAACAAAGATGACTCGGGTCAAAGGATTCAAGCTTTTTTGCCTCAAAGCTTACTGACTAAAAACCAAATATTTCTGAAAATATGCTTCATTTTCCATTCTTATTGTAAACGTGCTGAAGTAGGGAGGATCAGGCAAGAAGCTGGTTTTGTGATTTAAACTCTAATGGAGAGGCATTATTGTCCTGTGATCTGTGGGAGAATTCAGGCCATGGAAGTTGGGGCTTTAAGCCCTTTTCGTTAGTTTGCTCCTCCTTTTCTAACTCTTACAATAGTAGTGGTTTGGAGACTTCAGCCCTCAGGAGTACTAGAATTTATTATAAGCATTTGCAAAACCTTTTCAGGATGCTAAATGGTACTAATTCTGAGAAAAAAAACCAAGCAACAAAACAAACAACCTGCCCTAAAATTATTTTGGTTCTCTTCTGGTTTAGTCAGAAAAATTAATAGTATTCCTTCTGTTTTCCAAAATTGAATTTTTTTTAAAAAATTAAATACTTTACGGTATATTAATTGTTTCCTTCTAATATCACTTTGAAACAGAATCTTTAAAACCATCAGTTGTCCCTCACCTAACTAACATTCACCCAGAAACAGCTTATGTTTCTTGATGTCTGTGGTCAGGGTGCTTCAGCTGGGTTTGCAGCTCTGCACTGTGCACTGCTGCTGCTGCTGAATGTGTTTGTGTTGATGGGCTGGGAGGTCGTGGCATGCCAGTAAACAAAACAGACACTTTTATGAGATCCAGAACTAATAAACCCTGATTTGCTATGAAGTTATGGCTGCCAGCTCTTCTGAATTTTTCCTCACAACTCAGGCATTTCAGAGGTTTCTCCTCTCTATGAACTCCCAAAAGCACTTGATTCAGTTTTTCTGTGAGTTGAGTAACTTAAGTATCTCTGCCCTCTATGAAGTGATGCCCTCTACCAAAATTCTAGGAACTTGATTAGGAAGTTTGGGATTACTGTGAATTTGTCAAATACATTTAGAAGTGGTCATTGGGTTGAAAACTGCAAGAAGTGGTAAAGACATGTAGGTGATCCAATCACATAGACATCACTTCTTTAGGTAATCAAACTAAAAATATCCAGGGAGATAGAAGAAATTATATATGAGCTTTTCAACCCTTTTATTTGCATTAAAGAATGTTTTTTTCTACATTTGATCCTCTGATTGCAGAAGGGCTATTTCAGCTCTGTGCTGTTGCTCTGGGTATGCATATCTGTTAGAAAGTAGCCCCAAAGAATCCAAACATCAAGCA
Source organism: Cyanistes caeruleus (assembly GCF_971803275.1). Lineage (NCBI taxonomy): Eukaryota > Metazoa > Chordata > Aves > Passeriformes > Paridae > Cyanistes > Cyanistes caeruleus. The sequence goes on along the minus strand of NC_141707.1, from coordinate 32,935,451 downwards.
TTCATTCCATTCATTTTAGTTTACAAAAAGTGATGATTTTTTTTTTTTCCTTTAATTACAGAAATGTTTTGATAAAATGGAACCACAAAGGTAGGGATGAATACTGTGAAAAATTTGAGGCAGGTCTCAAATATGTGCAACTAAGCAGTCTTCATAATTCATATTAAACACTCTGCAATTTTTAAAAAAGAAAAGTAATATTTCAGGAGTACTAAGCATTATGCTTAAACCACAGATTCTGTAAAAAATGAACTGCATAAGCTATTAGCAACCGTATGCGTCATAAACACCTTAGGCAAGAAAATGAGATCCTAATGCCAAATGCAGCTCAGTTCCATCAGTCTACATGGAACTACACTTCTGCAATTTTATAAGATAAATGTCTGTGCTGTTTTATATGATGAAACTACAGCTTGGGTGAATCCTCTTATTTTTCACCAGTGATTTAATAAAGGCAAGCTCAATATAAATATTGAAAGGCTGCTAGTATTGAAAATACTCTTTCCCTAGTAGCTGAAATATGTGAGAGCTTTGTCTTTTCATATTGATTGTTCAAAAAGAAAAAAAAAGTTAAGTCTTGTCTATAGAAGAAGTGGGTATATTTACTAACTAGTGGGCTCTAAACAGTTTCTCTAACATACTATATTTTATATTGCATTTGTGGAGAAAAGCTTTGAGTTATGTTTCATTGCAGCTACTGGAAACTTCAAACCCCATTTTAATCTCAGCTGAAATAACTAGTGAACACTTGCCTCCTACCTCTTAGTAGAGATTAAAGAGGAGAAATGTTACAAACTATATTTCCCTGCACCAATTTCTTTGACACACATCACGGTGGTAACACAGTAAAAGAGCTGCATTTAATTATTTTTTCAGAACTCACAAGCTTAGAAGAGACATGGTATTTATGAACCCCATTTGTCCTCTCTAATCCATAAGATACCAAAAAATACAAAACATAAACTGCTGGCCATTGGAAGTGACCCATTGTGCCTCTGAAAATGTTTGTCTTGTTCTGTTTCTCTCTCCAAATAAAATACTGAGCATTAATTTAATCATTAAAAGAATTATGAAAATATGGAGCGATGAAAATGTAATCAAGGCAGACAATTAATAGGCACAGAAGTGTCATTTTTAAAACAGTTTAAAATATCTCCTGCACTTCTCTACTGTATTCATGCAATAAACCTACTTTAATTATTTCCTGTTCAGGCTTTCTTCTGTTTCCTTGGTTTTAGGAGGAGTTTACCTAGCAAAAAACCAATGCTGCTCATTTCCTCAGTGGATTAACTGGGCAATGATGAAACAGAAGCTTCTGTCTGCTTCATTCTTTACACAGCCTGGTGTTAAAGAGTGACCTTTCACCCTCAGAGATCTTAAGGATTAAGGATGCTTTTAAGTCTCGGTCTGGTTACTAATCCACCACTTTCACTTGATGTTAAATAAGCACTTCCTGATTTACCCTTTAAATCCTGTAAACATAATAAAACAGAGTTTAACCTTTACCTTAGGATTTTACCACTATCTTATGCTCTGTCAAATAAACCTTTATAAGAAGCAGCAAAGAGAAAACTAATAAGCCGTACCCTGATTTTTTTTTTCTGATTTTTTTTTTTTATCTTGGGATATGTAGCAAAACATTACAATATTTTAAATATATTCAGGTCAAACAGTTGTTAGGGTGCATTGGGGTCCTTACACTGTGCAAATAATGGAATTTTTAAAAAGCATTTTTAAACTATTTGAGATAATGAAATAGATGTTTCTTCTGCATTCAGACTGCTGTGAGCAAACTATGCTGGAAGGAGTTGCAATGGAAATATATTGAGAGAGATTTCATAATCCAAGGCTTTGCAACTTTCAAGAATATAATTTAGCCTCCAGCCACTGCTTTGTAAAGTCAGGCTCCCATCTGGTGTAAATTGTGTGTAAACTCTATTTGCAGTCCAGGGAATATCTTGACTTACACCAGCCATGGATTTGACCCCACAGAATTGGTTTTTTCTGTGTTTTTCTCTTTAGGAAAATGCATCTAGGTTGATGAAATATTCATTCATGGCTGTATTTAATGTTACAAAGTTTTCACTGCTCTCTGCCACAATACTTCTGTCCATGTCACAGCTGCAAAAGGTGTCTCCTTATAATTTATTTATAGAAATAACTTCTTACCTATATAAATAACTTCAATGTAGTGCTCCCAGTCTGGGATGTGGTGGGAGCCTGTCTGCATGACAGCTCCAAGGGCTGAAACCTGGGGATAATGGTATCCAGAAAAAGTATTGGAGAAGCCTTCTTTAAATCATTACAACCACTGTCCATCAAGTATTTTAAATAAGGTTTGTTTTCAGCAAACATCCAAAATACCTAATTTCAAAAATTCTGAGTTCTGTCACCTTAGAGAGTTTCTGTTTTTATGTCTCACAGCTGATAGTAGTAAGTAAAGAAAAATTATCCTAAGATAAGAAGTTAATTCCCTCTTCTGAGACCCTAAATCAAAGGACCTTAGCAACAAAGGAATACAGTTATCTGCCTTTATGGGGACCTTACTTGACTTTTGATATATTTTGGGGAATATTTATTTTAATTAAATTGAATATCTGCCTTGTATCTTGGAAATATCTGATTGTCTCTGCATCAGCTATTGTCTGAGAGGAAATATAGACAAAGTAATCATTTATACATGCATGATTTTCTTACCATAATCAACAATACCTTTGTCTTCTGCCTTAATAGTGCAAAATATCCTATTTCCTCAATGTTTTCTAATATTGCTAACAGTGCTGCAAAGGATCCAAGTGCAGCTGTTCCTTGACGATTTTGAAGGACCTGTTACCTAAACTGGAGAGGAGTTTTTGTCAAAACCAAATGTTTTAAACCTCTGAATAATGTCAAGATGTAATTCCAACTAAATGCCAACTTTTCTGGTGTCTGCTGGGGATAAGTAATAGCTGGAGTTCAAAAATTGTCTGCATTTAGGGGGCAAAGATTATTTGCAATCTCCTTGGAAAATTACGGAGTTTACTGGGCAGGGCTGCTTTTGGGAGTTTATGGTTCCCAGAATGGCCTGCTGTCTTAATATTGGACCTTTTCCTCCAGTTTGGAGATAAAATTCCTGTTAAAGGCAATAGGAGCTGTGTCACTGTATGCAAACAAGAAACAGAACAAAGGAGAAAATTATAAACAAAGGAAATTTGATTTATGCTTTTTATTGAAAATTGGGAAAGAAGGCGGGTAGGAGAAAATGCTTTTGTTTTACAGGTTTTCCTTCCACCACAGACACTAGCAATGCTTTGTTACAGCTGAACATCTTAAAAACAGTACAACCTACCTATGAAACAATCCCCCACAGATGCTGAAGACCCAAGTAGCTCACAGCATGGACAACATTCCTCCCCACAGAGCAGAACTTGATGAAACTAAGCAAGAACAAACCAGCCCTGGCCATAACTCCATGAGATCCACAAGGTGCTGAACCAGCAAAGAATCTGTGTCTGGTAAAAGCAGGGGGTTGTTTCTGCACAGACAGAGGCACTTGCTGTGTAAGAGCTCATCCACCACCCTTCAGCGAGGGATCCCACAGAAGTCAGGTGGGACTGAGCAAGAGGGGATGGAATAGGCTCTCCTGGAGCTGCTGAGAGCTGGCAAGTCTAGTGCACAGGACAGAAGAGTGGCATTGCATTTCACTGTGCATGTGTCTAGGCTGAACTGACTCTGCAGCCCTGGCAGGGTGTTACTGGGACCTTTCTTCTACACATAAAGGGAATTCTGCCAGACCCTGCTTGTCTGGGTGTGCTGGTTTAGATCTGAGTCAGCACTGGTTATGGTGGTGGTCATGGTCTGTGGGCATGTTAGTGAAAAAGGGATGTTTTGCTCTTTAATGTTTGACTGGATCTTACAGACAAGCAGTGAAGGTATCTTTCATTTTGTTTTTAAATCAACATTGCCTCCCAGGAGAAGAGCCTTGGAAATTCTGACCAGATAGTACTGATCCACCTAGCCAGAAGCCACTGCAGCTTTGCCTAAAGGCTGAACTCTTTCCTCTTCCCCTAAAATCACCTAATGCCTTTTCTTTAAATTGTCTGAGAACATATAACTTAGATGCATTCTACCAGGAAAAGAACAACTTTACATCACTCTTTAATCATTGATGATAGGTTTCAGCGTGAATGTTAATTTGGGCTTCTGGTCCTATATGAAAAAATTGCATTTTCTCTACTCTTCTAGAGAGAGCTGAGACTTCCTTTCTGAGTGCTTAATGTGATTTCAAAAAATCTTCATTCAGGATATCCACAAGCTTTGTGTGACTTGGGCTACTGCCATATATTCTGGAATGCCTTCAAGTGAAGGAAATACATTAAAAAAGGGAAAGTATTTAGAACTGCTGAGGAATTTAGTGATTTTTTGCTTCTTTGTGCTGTTACTACAACTTTCTTTTCTTATCCTATTTCTTTTGTACTTCTTAATGTTTTGAAAACAGCTTATATGAGACTCACAGAGTAATTTATGACTTCGGTATGTTTCATTATTATCTCTGCTTGCTCACCTCTCCTGAATGAAAATGACTTAAAACCAAGGGTTTTTTTCTGGATTCTGGAATAATATAGGTGAGCTCACAGCTGCATCTGTAATGAATTATTTGCTAAAGCTTTTTATGAAAGTCAAAGTTCCCTACCTCTTGGGTTCTTGCTATAATTAATAATATCTAGAGCTTTTCATAATCATTTTTAGTAATTTTTACAAGGAGCTGATGCAGTTCCTGTTTTAATGTGAGGGAGCTGGGCCACTGGAGGATGAGGTGATTTGCCTGAAGCTGGCCAGTGAGAACAGTGAAACACTGACCCCTTAGTGCAGTTCTCTGTCCATGAAGACACATTGCTTCAATTCACTCATGGTAGTTGAACCTAATTCCTCTGTTCAGCTGCTAAACTGCTGCTAAAGCACCTACAATTCTTTTTTTGGCTGGGGTTTCCTGCAGGAAAAGACAACTAAGAAAGGGTCTGGGGAACAAGATCTGAAGCATTCTCCAAAGGGGACACTGAAAGTAAGGCTAAAGAAACCAGAAGAGAATGGGGAAGAATCCCAGGGGCGGATTCAGTCAGCTGGCTGAGGCCATCTCCTGAACTTGATCTGGGCTGCTGATGGGGAAGGGACTGGGTATGGTGGGATAGGGCCTTGCTCCTGGGCTTGGGGGGATGGCACAAAGTCAACTTGAGGCCAGGTAGGCTGAGTTCATCTGGGAGAGAGCTGCTTCTACAGAAGTTAAAATGCCCAAGCTGTGATCTGCTCTGGGCTACCAACATCAGCCATCTGTAAATGAAAAAAGATGAAGAAATGGCTGAAAACATAAGGGTTTGCATTTCTCTGCAGCTCTGCAGTAGAATAATGTGGAGCTAAACATATTTCCAGTGTGTGTGTGTGCAATGTGACTATATTATAGATATATGCCAGAAAAGATCTTAATCAAAGAAGCCACACAGATTTCATGTAGTTACCATTCTTTTTGTATTCCAACAGACCACTATATTGTCATTAAAATCAACAATGGGCCCAAATGTCTTCTCAAATCCTCAATTTCCACAATTACGCTCAATTTACATCCAAATAAACAATAGAGAAAGCTCGGAGTTTAGAGAAAATCAAGAAATGGTTTACTTTCAAATGGAATTGATCTCTTCAGCCAAGAATAACATAAAGAAAGCAGTTGTGTGTGTGTATATATATATAACATTTAAACTGTATAATGTATTGGCCTGACGCATGTAGTATTACACTGCATTACTTATTATCTCTTAAACAAAACAAAACCTTTTACTGAGCAGTTACAATTCAGACAGGTTATGGCATTTGTAGGGTAATTAGCAACTGTAAAATATGACTAACCAAATCATTACTTTTAACTAAAAAAATGGGCGCCTACATTCTTGTGTATAAAACATTCTTTATAAGCTGTGCAGGACCAGGGAATATTTTATAACAGCACTTAAGACAGAGAAAATACTAATCAGGATTTTAAATGTCTGTTGTTATAGTCCTGTAAATGTTTCTGAGAATGAAATGAATAGCTTCCAGAGAAGTGCATAGCCAGAGAGATGATGCAATGGTGCCAGTGGGAAGGAAGAGCTGATGGGAGAGCAGGAGGCCTGAGGTGCTGTGCAAGTCATCCAACACTCAGGAGAGAGACTGGCCCATTTCACCTTGGTCTCACATTGCTTTGGGTCAAGAACAATGGCTACAAGTGCTACAAAAAGAAAGGGAACATTCATGCATTGAGGTAAATATGTACCAGTTAAATGAGACCTCTAAATGAGCTTTTTAAATTAAAGAATTAAAAGTTTCTTCTCCATTCTCTATGGGAGATCACTACTGATTTTGCTAGCACCTTCCCAGCTTCCAGACTGCAGCAGTTTCAGTATCTAGGAGGAGGCTTTTCCCAAGGATCACTCACTGGGCTTCTTAACAAAGCGCTCTGGATTGCTCACCTGGCTTCCCTTTAAATTTACACATCTGAAAAATGACTTCAGCGCCAACCCACTGGAGTTGATCTAGGTTCCCTCAAGTCTCATGGAACTTAGCTCATGTTCATCAAGAGCTTCTCTGAGTTGCAAGTCAGTGAGGTGTGAAATGCTTGTGGTTTGATGATTCACAGAACTCTCACTGTGAGCCTTAATTAATCAATCTTTGCAAGGAATTTGAAATCCTTAGATGAAAGGCTCTGTAGCTGCAAAACATTATTACAATGGCCACCACTTGTCTTCATGAGGACCTCACTTTTACCACTGTTTTTTGTACCATTGCAATAGCTTTTCATTGTAAGGGGAAGAGCTGTGTAAACATATTCACCAGCAAACATTCAGGCTGGTGGTTTAAAAGAAACTATGCTGGACAAGCAATACAACCTTCCTTACAGCCATGTCATCCCAAGCTGTGATCTTGTCAGGCTGCAGACATAAAATGAGACTGGGCTGGGCCAGCAGGTTCTGATGCTAATGATTGAGAAAAATAAAACATCTGAATCTAAATTCCTCCACTGTGGTGCCCTCTCAGAGAACTGGGAGCCCATGGAATGTCCTCATGTACTGCTATGGCATGAATTAGACCAAAAACTGTTCTGTCTGTAAACAACATCTTCATTCTTTTCATAATTACTGATTTAGAGCACGCCAGCATAGCACCTGATGTAGCTTCATTGAAGGCAAATAAATCCACCCCAAAGACTGTAGAATCTGCATCCTGAGCATGGATGTGTCACTGGATGTGGCTGAGCAACAGGAGGAAAGAGAGAGGGATGAAGGATGACGATAAAATTATGTTGTATTTGTGTCAGATGTGGTTTTCATTTTCCCACATACAAGCTACCTTGCTTGGCTTACATGTTCACAGCTCTCAGTTTCACAGATAGATCCTTTTCTCCTGGAACCTGGACCAGAGTGGTTTGCAATAATGCATTTTTATTTGAGAGGGAATGTTTAATGAAAATAACTTGCACAGGCACTTATAATTATGCACTGGAGTTTGAGACTCTGGATTTGTCTAATTTTTCTTATAGAAATTGTGTACTCTTATTACAGATTAGACATTAAGGAAAAGAGATTGAGAGATAATTGACTTGTCTACAACCAGATTGTCATGTCTAATACATGAAGTCTCTGAGGTGGAGAAATCTTATTTGGTTTGTAGGACTGTGTAGGACAATTACAGGTGCAATATAAAATTATTGTTGTTGTATTGTTAATCTTACATAAATAACCATGTTCTCTACCCAGTGTGCCAGGTATCCACTGTGCAAAGAATAATAGCAGAACGAAGAGTATAGGTTGTTTCAGCTGCTGAATTCCCAAACCTGTTGAGATTTGTTTTAGAGTTGATGCCCAATCCCAAGCTAGTCCTTTACAATCTATTTAAATGTAGCTGGTGAACATAATGAGAAATTGGAACAGGTTTGGGATCTGTAGGTCACAAATGGACACTACTGATCATGTTAAAAAGACATGTTGAAAACAAGCACTACAAGATGCATAAAAGGACAGGATGGTGTTTACTGCAATTCTCTGTGCACCAATTGAAGAGTTTAAGGACAAACTATTGCACTCTGTGTTCAAAAACAGTGTTCCAAAGTCTGTTGTAAAACACCATGAAGAAAGGTACCATCTAAATCTCACAGTAGATGTGAGCCACATCTACTATCAGCAGTATATTCAGGAAAAGAGAGTCCTGCCCATGCAACACTCAAACACAGTAATTTTGCTTTTCCACTGATTCTGTCTTCTGATCTTTCCAACTTGGCTTTCTGCCCATCTAGGTTTAGGTTTATAACTCACTTCTGATCATGTCTGAAAATTCTTGTAAACATAATTTTGCATATCGTACGTGATCTGAGATCAGCTGAGTTTATTTGAAGCTATTGTTTGGTATTTAGGATACCTGTGTAACTGGTTGTGCAAAAACTGCTCATCTAATCTGTTAATGTGTCTAAAACCTCAGATGTAACAGGAGAAATGCTTCTTGGTTTATCCCAGGGCTTGGGATAGAGCAGAAGAAGGAGGACCACCCATGTAATTTTTATATTGAGGCAATGAAGGGCTTGGAAAGTCCCAGGCCAATGCTTCTCCAATTTCAATATTCTTTACATGTTAAACAATCAGATCATGTCCCAGCTCCTTGAGAGCTCCCACTTGTTTCCCACTGGCACAGAGGAAAACCAGAGGAAAAATCAGTTTGTACCAAGGGAACTCCACCATATGGAATTTTTGTCTGTTGTTTCTATGCCTGCAAGTTCTTTTCACAGTCTTAAAAAATTTCAGTCTGTTGGAAAAGGAAAAATAAAGTTTTGTTTATGAGGCAGCATTCAGAATTAAGATAGTTTGAGGAAGAACAAGCCTGAGCATGGAGCTGCAACAGCCTCACCTCTGCTGGGTTGCTGAAGTCAACAACCCCAACCAGACCTAGGCTTACCTACAAAAGTTTTTTGTGAAGAAATTAGCATAAACACATTTTAAAAATACACATTTCTCACATCTGAATAATCTCTTGGATTTTCATAGTAGTGCAAGACAAAATCGTGGTAATGCAAGTAGAGTTTTGAAATTATAGAAGTATAGATTTGAAATGCACAGTATACAAATTCACATGGCCTAATGGAAATTTTCTGCTTCCTTTAAAAATACCTGATTCTGATCATTAACCAGCCATAAGGCTACTGTCTCTTTGCTGCACAGATCCAAGCCTTTCTCCATGTCATATTCATACAATTAATCTAGGTGTTTGTGTGCTTCTTGTGCATTTAAGCTCCATTCTGATATGAATGCATTTTTATTGATCAGTTCATTTCAACTGGTAATATTTATTTAGTACTTGATTCTTTCCAGACTTCTTAGATGCAACAGAAGAGAAAGATTTGTATTACTAATTTGCTTCCATCTAATGCATTTGTGAATTATTACCTTAGTTTTTTGAGGTACAGTAAAAATTTAAAATTGATTAATTTGATGAAACAACATTGTGCCAGGGTCAAGTAGCTCAAATATTCATTTTTTATTAAATAGTAATTTCATTCACACTTTCAAATTGCACTTTGTTCAAAGGTCTCATGAAAAGAAATTTCTTCTTTTTTTTCCCTGTCCTTCTAAAATAAATGTTGAGAGGATTCAGCCTTCAAAGAGCTCATAGAATTTGATATAGAAATAATCCAAGAGGATTTCCATGGTGATAGGAATATGATCCAGGCTACACTTTAAGGAAATGGCATAAAAGCAAATGTTAGAAAAGTTAGATTAATAAGTAATCATTTCTCTGACAATAAAATCAAGTGGAATAGGCCAGACATGAGTGGAATGCATAAGTCATTGCTTTAAAATGGGCTGGGGCAAGCAGCATTTGGTCAGGTGTGCACAGGATCCACTCTTCAATTTTGAGTCAGCCTCTTAAAAAATGAAGTTAATTATTGTTTGGAAAGGGAACAGTGTGTATTGCTCTTCTTGGAAATGGAGGCTCTACAGCAAGACACTGAACAGATGCAAATGGCTGAGAGGTGGAAAGTAAGAGCCTGTGAGAACACAAAGCTTCTGTGGTTTAGAAGAAAGAAAAATGGTGGGTTTTGTTTGCTGATTTTGAGTCCTGCTTATTTGTATGAATTAAGTGACACACAAATATTTTTATGACAGGATTTATTCTGCATAACAATATGAATGAGCCACTGAATAATAACCAAGTCCCTTGTGACTGCAGACGAAGGGTGATTAAATTATAATCACATTGGATTAATTAATCTATAATATTTGTTCTTTATATGAAAGAGGAAAATCAGCCTTCAACATAAAGGTTATGTACTCATGAGGTCTGTGTCTTAATAAAGAAAAGGCTTTGGGAAAAAGCTTGACAAGCCCCCCAGATATGATATGTTGTAAATGTAGACAGAAGGTTATTACTGATATAAAGTACATTCAATGTAATTATCAGCCACAACAAATAATCGGAGAGATGATAATGAATAATTAACATTTTTATTTTTCTGTAGTAATGTGTCTAATAGATAAGCTCACAACATAGAATTAATTTATTATGCTATAGCATTTTAGTAATGAAAACTGTATCATCAAAATATCTCTTCAGTGGTAGTGCAAGATATCAGCTTAAATAACCGATAAGACTTATTCCTTTGTTTTCCCCACCCAGTTGTGCTGAAGATGCCCTGAAAGCAAGGAACTAGCAAAAGGAACCATAAAAATCTTGAAAGAAAACCATAATGCAAATATAAAATTTATGATCTCATCCTCTAGTCCCAGTAAATCAAAAAACACAGGCTATTTACAAAGAGAACTCTCAATGTATTACATTCAATTTATACACATTAAATTTTAATTCCATTTTTGTTGGATTTGTTACTAAAAATTTCTGACTTTAATATTTTCCAAATAAAATACCACTTGCATCTTTTAAGGAATCAATTAGTGTGTCCAAATGAACTGTGTTCTGAATGAGAGAAAAAAAAAATATACCTGAAAGTCATTGTATATATAGATTTTAATTACTTCAATCCATCCATTTATGTATGGGAAGGTTATCCTTATTATGGGACTGGAGAGGGGACACTGGTTTAAATATCTTGGACATGTTCTTGATCAAAAACCGTGCACAGTAGGGATGAGGACAGAAAGCTTTCTCTCCATACATATAATTTCCAGTCCAGTTGAGTTCCAGCTGCAGTGATGACTTCCTTTGGTGTGACATCAAATCATCCCAGGGAGTCATCATCCAAGGATCGTCTTTAATTTACACCACTGGGTAAACTGTCAGAAGTAATGGCAAATTTAAAGAGAGTGGTATAGGCAGAGGAGTCCATGGGTCACAAAAACACTTTCCTTAACTGTGAAAAGTTAAGGACTACTTAAGTGGGTGATCCTAAGCTGTCTGGGGAGTCTGCTGTGTTAGCATTCAGAAGCTCCATTGTCTTGTCTGTATCACACCTCAAGGCTCCCAGCCTGATTTTATTTTTATTGTTTTATTTTTTTTTTTGTGAACAGCTCCATCAGTTTCTCTTTCTGAGCAATATTTTAGCATTTTTCTTTTTTTTTTTTTTTTTTTTTTTTCACTTGTTCTCCAAGGTCTGCTTATTAAATTACTATGCAACTGCGATACTAAATCTTATCTTTTGGCTGTAGTGCACAGAGGCTGCAGATAAGACTTGAGGGGAGGGACAAACCATTTGTCTATCAGTAGACTATGAGAAGCAAGAAGAGAGGAAGATGATACTTTTGATGAATATTTGTAGCTGAACAACGCAGTGCACTAAATGGCTTTTCTGTTCTCAGTATAGGAGCATACTTGTATTTCTAAAAGCAAAAGATTTTTATAAGGCTCTAAATCAAATATGAAGTTAAAAAAAAAAATTAAGATTTATAACTGCCTCCAGGATCTTACTATTCTCTGCTAGCCAAATTAATCTCCTGCTTACTTCATTGAGCAACGTACAGTCCTCAGATAAGAAAATTTTTGGGTCATCTTACTCAGCTACATATATATAGCCTGAGGAAGTTTGCAGAAAGTAATTTTTGGGTTTCTCTGGGAAAGGAAGTTACAAAGCACTGTGCTGCTGGCACAAAGAGGGTGAAAATGGACACCAGAGATTCAAAAAAGAGAAAAAACCTTAACATGGGAAGTTAAATCAATAAACTTTCAAGCTTACTTTTAAAAACCAATTCAGCAGCGGCTGGTGTTTTCTTGATATAATGCTCGTGGCTTCCTAATTGATTTGGTCATCAAAAAAGCTACTGACCCAGTCTACACTGGAAAGCAAAGCTATTCATAATTCAGAAAACCAAGGAATGTAGGGGGTCCTTGTGGGCAATTTCCACTGGGCAAAGTAAGCCCCCATTTCCAGCCCTGTGGGCACAAAAATGGCCCAGACTGAGATGTCCTTTCTGGGGTGTCACTGGCGCTGCTGGCAGTGCTCGTAGCAGGTCCAAGTCCCCTCTGTGCTGAAGATGACTCTCCTGGGCACACAAAGTGAAATTTAATTTTTGTTTTTACTGACAATGTCAGTTTTTTCTTTCTTTCCCTAATTTATGTTCAAACAGAGCAAGGATTTCAAAATAAGAGTTGACATTTAGTTCTTGTTAAAAAGCGATTATTTCAGCCACTTGGATGCTGACGAATGACTCAATTCCCTGTTTAAAAAAGGTCTTTAAGAAAAGTATGCAGATTTATGCTTTGGAAAATCTTGACTATCTTTCTATCTTTTCTCAAAGACAAATTTTAAAAATCTGAACTGCTCCTGTCATCAGGCTAATGGCATAGTGCCCCATACCTCCTCTAAATCTAGTTGTTATTGATCAGCTAGTGCAATATTTAATTATACTCAGGGGGGAGAGGGACTTCTTCAGTGTGTGATTCATTATCCCTTATGAATGGAAACTTCTCAATGTTGGTAGATAACCAATAAGCAAATGTTATTGATTGTTCTCCAACATCAAATAAGGATAATAAATATCACTATTTGGGGCTTGAATGTCACATTCAAGAGAAGCTTCATAACCATCTGTTAATGAGTTTCTAATCTTTGACCCCCTTGCTAATGCCAGCTGTAGTCTCTTCTTGATCATTACAACTTCCCTGTCATCCTGCCTTGCATGTTCTACATTAGTACAGGCTGACTGTAAACATCTTAAGTGTTAAAAAAACTGTACTAAAGCCACTTAGAGAAGACAATTTTTTTTAAAGAAAAAGTTTAGTGGAAATTAAAGAAATAGCAAGAATAAAGAGTGGTAAAATAAAAAGACTTGGAAGTCTAATGTTCACACTCAAGATGCAGTCATCCTGACTTTTAGACTATCTCAATCTGTTCAAACTGCTCTACAGCAAATAGGATGTATTGCAGCTATTAGGCCAAGGAATTCTGGGTTCAAAACAAAAACAGATGACCTCTCCCAAATGGAACTTGCCATTATCTGTCTAAATAACAGAATTCTTCCAATTCCCCTCAGCCCAAAGCAGTCCAAAACCCTTTCAAACACAGCTTTCACCAAATTGTCTTCTGCATGTTTCCATTTTGAGAATGAATAGATTTGTCTGCAGTGTGCTTCCTTGGATGAATGATGGACTTTCTAGCCCAAGCACTGAAGCTAGTTATCTCTAGTGAACTTGATGTGTTGTACTTTCATTAAAAGTCTGCAGTAAGTACTTCCTGTAGATTTATACCCTCATCCTTTTATTGTTGGAAATCTAATTTTAAAAACTATCCTGGGACCCTGTTCAAGCATTAGTTTCTTGTCAGGCTTTTTTGTCTGTGTCATAAACCCACAACGATATCTGGCACAAATGTAGAGGGTGCCCAGGGGGTGCCCAGCAGTGACAGAAAGAGGGATTCAGCAGAGTAGGACTTCATGGACTCCAGGCATCAGTTGTTCACTCTATGCCTGGGACTAACCCATGCTATTTTCTCTGTCTTCACTGGAAAGTACAAAAATGTAACTGTCCCTTTCTGTTGTGATCCTTCCTTCGTTAGATTTTGCTTTTATGAGTTCTGTTCCAATCTGGACTTCACCCTGTGCCTGCCATTACAATGTCTGAGCTCTCAGTCCCTGCTCATACATCCCAACAATTCCAAGTCCTGACTGATCTGCCTGCAGCAATTTCCCTCATATACCATTTCTTTCCTCTCAGTATCAGCTGCAGCACCTAAAAAGGAACCACTAATATAGTCTTCTCACATTAAAAGAGAAAGTGGAATGTGAAAAGTTATTAGAGAGAGAAGAGAGAACAAAAGAAAAAATATCTTCATACTCTTGTGTAAATCTGTTCTCCCATGTCTTGAAGGCTGAATGCTGTATTTGAGAGACCACAAAGAAGAAACTGCAACATATCAGTGAAGGAAAATGAGGAGCTGAAGAGATAAGGAATATGTTACACAGACCAGGAAACTTCTGGCTGGGATGTTGGAGAGGATATAAAGTGAGTATAGATGCTTTTACAGGCTGTATCTGCACTTTCTAATTCATTTCAGAGTGGATTTATTTTTAAACAGATCCTCCTCTAGTCTCCATCTACCACCTGCTAAGTAAGTTGTCAAAGCAGTTTTGGTGGAAGTATTCAATGTTGAAATTTGTTTACAAGCCAATATGTTAACCTCACCACAACACATTTCCCTACTGTGCACCTAATAGAAAAATCACCCCAAGTATTTACTATAACGAAATTAGATATTGATAAGGATTGAATAGTAGTGATGGTTTCATTTTCTGTCATTAGAAATGCCAATTCCACTCCTCCTCACCCAGTTATTTCCCTTAGAGACAAGAGCAGTTCATAGAAGTCACTCTGCTGCTCTGGGACCTCTCCTGTGCTGGCTCTCAAGTCTTGAGTGGGAAGGGAAGCGCTGTGACAGCTGCTGCCCTACAATCTCTGATCTCCTGTGTGTCAGTGCCTGTAAGGTACAGGATTATGTTTTTGTGCAGTCCCAGTGACAAACACAGAGAAAGGCCAGATTAATACAGAGTTCTACCCTCTTTGCCAGAGGAACACCCTGAGACCAGAAAGGAGGTGCAGCATGGAGCCTGGGCTGGTTGTGTGTGCAGACAAGGCAGGACCACAGTAGTGCAGGGCCTGGAGCAGAAAAAGGAAATAATGTGGGGCAGGAAAAGGTGATGGCAGTGATATCCCTAAAATCAGCTTGTGGTCCTCCTTCAGTGTGGACTAGAGTGTGTATTGGGACAAAACTGGCCACTTTGTGCTAAAAAATTTTGAAGCCTAAAACCTGGTCTGTGAGGCACCAAAATCTTCTGTAAATGTAGACTATAGAGTGATTTTTTATAAATAATTTTCACACAGAAGTTACATTAAGCCAACATTTCATTCATTCTCATGTCCTTTGCCATTAAAGACTGGCATTAGAAACTTGTGCTTTTCAGTTGCCAGATTATTCTGTTTTTTAACTGTACCTGGGTACCTAAAGGACCAGGGACTCATCACCTGCATGCTATACAAACATTCCTTTATTTGTTTTATTTTTAAATATTAGTCACATTCACACATTGGGCCAATGATTTAAAACACAAAAAATATGTTCTTTTCTATCATGTGCTTTCTGACATTTTCAAAATCTTAACAAATATTCCTGCAGATCAATATTATCACAGTGTCTAACAACCTTTTTGCTTGGGGATTGCATGAGTGAAAAAGTAAAAAGCAGAGACTGTCCAAAGATCTATGATACAGCACAGATGCATACATGCAAGAAGAGCCAGTAAGTGGATACTGTCAAACAGGGAGTAAGAAGAAGCAATGAAACACTTATAGGAATCATAAGCAGCCTGACCACTCTCTATTGGTTTGTTTTTTTTCCTCAGGAAAAATAACTCCTGTTTGAACAGTGAGATACCTCTGTGCATATCTGTGGTGAGCATTTTCCAATTATGCAAAAGCAAAAGAATAAAAAAGCCTTGATGAAGAGTTTATAAAGGAATTAAGATGTGAGCTCATGCAGACGTACTGACAGGAGTGTGTGAAGGGCTTGGAAAGTAAAGTCCAGTTCATATGTTATTCAAGAAGGAAAAGGCATAATCAAAGCAAAAGGCTAGGGAAAAATATGTTCTTTTTGGTAGCATTCTTACTAGATATAAATGGAATAAGTCTGTACCCTTTTGGGCCTGAGAAAATAATGTGGCATTAACTGAAAGTCAAGATGATGAGAACTCAAGGCACTTTGGATTGAGTCCGTATTTCAGAGATTTTAGACTGGCCAGGTCTAGCAAAACAAGCATCTGAAGATCTGGGGATTGACATGAGCCAAAGTTAGCATCAAGTTTGAAGCAGATAGGATGGTGATATTTCTTAGAGGAAGAGAAATCTTGGAAGGAAAGGTTAGAATTATGTTTTTACTCTGCTTAGTTTTAGGTGATAGCAAAATACCAGAGGATGTTAAAGAGGCAGACCAAGACCTTAATTTGCACACAGAGACAGGTCTAGAGAGATGCAGATCAGTGAATTATTAGCATAGAGATGGCAGTTGATGGTAATTGAAAAAGTCGTCTTTGAACAGGCTGTGCTGGGATGGGTAGGATTGTGTCATTAATAGCAGAAGAAGGAAAGATAAGAGTGTTTCAGCAAGGGTGAAACATTCAGAGGGCTGGGCTTCTAAAAGGCTTTAATTAAAATCATGAGGCAAAGTCCATTCATTTAAATTCACACTGGCTTTAATGAGTTTTGGATCAGGTCCAAAGAAAAAACCTGAATTTCACAACAGGGAGCAAATAGTAGAATTCAAAGCAGGTTGAGAGTGGGTGAGAGAGACATTGAAGCTTCACCTATACCTAGGTAAAGCGTAATCCTTTGGGATTCACCCAGCTGACACAGGCATTTCATATGCTTTTGGTGCCCAGCCAGCTCTAGCTCTTGTGTCTTTAAGAAGTCATACTGAAAAAAGGCAGAATAGACCCAAAATTATGTCTGGGAATCCTTTCAGAATATATATTTTTTTTCACTGTTGATGTAAGACAATCCTGGCATGCAGATAAATTAGGTCAGATTATTTCCTTCTTTTCATGCTGAGCAATACATAGTAAATAAAGTCTGGCAGTGCCTCAGACTACTTTCTGGTAAAATAAACTCAAATACACTGAGGTAAAAGACATGACCCCACTGAAATCAGTGGGAATTTTGTCACTAAAAGTATCAAGAGTATCAGTGTGGGGCTTCAATAGTCTTTGATATAAATCATAAGATTTGCTTTCCCTATTGCATGTGAGCTGTACAATTGTCTGTTTGTGGATGCACAAAAAACAACCCGTCAAGTAAAGAAAACTTATGATGTCAATGTGCATAGGTTAAGGTGCTTAATCTGGGTATGAAGGCTTCATTTGATCTACAGCCACTTTAGCTGAGAGAGTGTACATGGGGTTTTGACATGCTTTAATTTATGTTGTGTTGACTTCTCACCATTAATGGATTTGTTTTATCTTTCCCAAGTACTCAACTAGACAAGTCATTGCTTATAAATGACAGAAGAGGATATTTAGATGTGTAGAAGTAGGCAAGCAGGTACCATGCTGACAAAAGTCCCTTAAATTTTCAGACACTACTATGTTTATTTAAATCTTTTACATTTATATTTTTTCAGTGGTTTTTTTGTTCTTTGCTTTTTTGTTGTCGTTATAGAGAATGAGCTCTGTGACTTAAAATAACCCAGCCACAAGTGGGGTTAGTTTTATCTTGTAAATGGCAGCTTAGTGGAATCTACACAAGTTCAACTCAATTTTATTTCTATCAGTGTGGTAGCATGTCAGGTTGGGATAATATTTTTCCCTCCCACTCCTTGTTAGTTCACTGAAAGGATATATATTTACAACACACTGAAAAGCAGGATCCTTGTTGTGATCCTCTTTCTGCACAGCAGTCAAACTAACCATGAAGAAAAATGTCCTTAAATATTGGAACAAATTTTAACATGACTTCTCATTCAAGTTGCAGGATAAACTTTCATTTGGGATTTTGGTTATAGGTAGGGTCAAAGTTCTCGTGCTCATGGACTTACCTGGAGAGCCTGATTTCATATTTGGGTGTGTAAATCTGTGTCCTGGTTGTTCCAAGAGAGTAATAAGGTTCAGGACACTGGCCAGCATGCCAAATATGCATCTTGATTGCAGGCGCACAACGACAGGCTCAGGTGTGTTTTTCAGGCACACGCTGTCACAGTTGGGCCACAAACATTGCTGGATAATCCCACTTGGAACCTGTGGGAAAATGGGAATAGAGAGGAACCTCTGCACACCTTGCACGAGGCTGGTGCCCAGCCAGGGTCTACCTGCAGTGGAAGAGGTTTCCCTCAGGAATGTGGCTGCAGAACTCCACTGCCACCCTGGACATCAGCTTGCCTGAGCACGTGGTGGCTGCCTCCTGAGCCACACTCACATGTAGGGCTTGAAACACACATTCCAGAGTAAGGAGCTGATAGAGTAGAGAACACAAAAGGACTTCCCCCTCTATTAGTACCACTCTCAGCTCTGCATGACTTGACTCATAAGTCTGTGTTTTTTGAGGTATTTTGGATTTTAGCTGTGCTCAAATGAAGCAGGTCAAATCCAAAGTGTGACTGGCAATTTCATCCGCAATAACTGTGTTGTGCTTGGGTGGGGAAAAGCCATCAGCATAAGAAAAGAAACTTTAATTGTTCACCTTAAAAGACAAAAATACACATTATGAAGTTGAGAAATATATTCCAGTGCTCTCTGTAGAACTTCCAGATCGTTTTGTAATAACTTGCTGTTCAAGAGAAGATTTTTATGACTCATTACGGATTTCTACCATGCTTAGAAGTTAGTCTGGCTTGAAATTCAGTGCCAAAATGTTTGCGTGATTGTTTTGCTGGAAATATTTCATAACTTCTGGGCTTTGATTCATGAGATGAGATAAATGACAAAACATATAGCTGTACGTAATGCCCATTCTTGTTTATAGGTCTAAGAGACTTGGCTGAAACTTGATGAGTATATGCTTCATGAATAAGCATATTTGAAAAATTAGTCTCTAATAACTTGTGTGCATGAACTTTGCCTTCATTTGTGTAAGTGGTTAAAGAATAGACACAGGAAAGTGCAAAGATAATTTGTAAGAACAAGAATTGATATCCTTGAAAAAGTTAATATCAAGAAATAATTTTGCCATTTATACTCACCCTAGTAGAAAGTTCTTTGATAGAAAAGATCCTTCATAATCTATAAACTGGAATTAAAAGAGAAATACTAAGAGGAACTAATGACCCCATAATGTGTTTCAGCCACATACTGTTATATTCATACAACGTGTGCTAACCAAGGATGGTGCTTATTGGTCCTCTAAGGCTATAGCACAATCTGAAGCATAATTTTATGTAAAACCCCATGGATTCAGGCATAACATTAAAGTGATAGGATAACTTGTATGGACAGGATTCTTCACAGTATTTTTCCCTTTGTTTTAATTTCTATGTCTGAGAAGGAAATTAACTGAGAGGTCTTGGGTTATTTGGATTAAATGAATTGTAATTCTTGTGAATGAAAGTCTTTCTTCCCTTCCTCTTGGGTAGTACCTGCATGATGGAAGAGATGCCAGGACACATCCATTCAAAAACAGACAAAGAAAGAAGCAAGGAAGCAAATTCAAAGACAGAAGCAGACAAATAATGTGGCAGCTACAAGAGACTCAGCAGGAATTGAGGCAGAACATGAACATGCACTTTGTTTTTTACTCTCTTGATCTGGATTCCACCAGAATCTTGTAGTGAGATGATGTTAGTGTGCACTGGTGAACGGTCTGTCCAAAAACTATGGCACAAAAAATCATTTGCATCCCTCTAATCCCACTTGGCTTCAGTTAGCCAAAGCAGAAATCTCTGGATGGTGTAAATGTCTCTTCCCACCAGTCATGGCCTCATTCAATGACTTCACAGGCTTCACAAGCTATGGCATTCAAAAGAAAGGGGTGCATCTTTATTTTGAATTCTTTTCTTTATTAGAGAAAGTAAAATCATTCATAGCTAGTGGCACCTCTTTCCCACACCATCCTGAAAGCAGTTAAATAGGGCAGTATGAGAAAGGAGATGAGGCCAGACTCCCATTTCCTTTTAAAACAAGTGGTGGGTTTTAACGACTATGTCCACACATCTTGTGCAACACCACTGGGTCTGGGCTCTGCTAGAAGGAAACACCCTCAGGGAGAGTGGTTTGGGTGCATGGCCAAAGAGCACTTGAGCTTAACAGTGCCAGTTTTCTTCAGAAAGGATGAATAAAGCACACAGGCCCTGGCTCATACCACCTTAGATGTTAATAAAACAATAATAACTGTCTCCTTTTCAGAAGTATCTGCATAATACCTTCACAGTTACAGTTAAATGCCAGCATTTGTTAGGAGACACTGAGTATTAACTCATTTATTAGCATATTATTATGCTCAGAATTAACTGACTATTTCTTATTCAAAGTCAATATAAAAATTTTCGTGTTTCAGAAACACTTACTCAAGTTTGATGGCAATAACAATATAGCAAGATGGATTGTGTTCCAGGAAAAAAAAAATTAACATTTTTCTATTTTATTTTGAAAGGTTGGGCTTTGAGAGACTGACTACTTTATAATACTAAGTTTAGGAGATAAAAGCATGTTAAATATTAGATATGATAAAGATAGTTTAATCTTTAGGAAATCGATTCATTTTTGTGACACTGAACTTGCTATATATTTACATAAATATCTAAAAGAGACAGAGACACAGAGAGAGGGAGATACAGATAATTGTATATGTACTTGTCTGTGCTGGGGCAATATTAATAGCATAAAGCTCTTTCCATTTTCCTCTCCTTTGTTACATAAAGTATATAGAGTTCTTGCAAACTAAAGCAACATGCTCAAAAATTAGTTCTATCTTTTATGAAGGCCTTCCTAAATTAATCCATAAACATTCACAATTAATGAAAATAAGAGATGGGGCATATCCTTATTTGCTGAAAAAATTGTGGGTTTATTTCCCCTTTACAAAGCAAACTGAAGTTTCTGAGTTCTGTTGATTTGACTTTCACTTTCTGTTCCTCCCATTTTTCCTCCCCCATCCTGCTTTTCATTTGCCAGAAAGCTCTATCTAGCTTATTTACATGTGAAAAAACTTGGAGCATCATGTGGTGAGGTTCCAGGGCAACACTGAATCCATTCAATTCTCATTTCCTCCCTGACAGTCACCATTGAATCAATCATGTTTTCCATGCCCTCTTCATGACCACCTAGGAGATCCCAAATCACTTTTCATCTGCTGTGTCAATCACACTCAGACCATGTCCACTTTTCATTACTAACACCCTGTCATGTGACCAGCTAATCTGTCACTTTCTGACAGCGGTTAGTGTGCCAATTGATTTAATTAGCAATCAATTAGCTTGTTACTATTGGAAGTAATTACCTTTTATAGCGAAAAGAGTGCAGCTGGCCATAGCAATAAAACTGCACTAATAAAACTGCATTTACCTTCCCTTCTCTACACTCAAAGTCACTAGCACTCAAGGGTTAGCAGAATTATTGGTGACATACACATGCTTGAAGAGTCCTAGGGGAATTCTTTGCCCTCCTGATTATGCTGGCAGACTCTTTCATTAGCATAGTATTTATATCTTAGGAAATAGGTCTGATTAAGGTTAATGTTAACATTTACATCATTTACTTCGGCAAAGGCTTCAGTATCAGATGTTTGCTAATGAAAGCATTTTAAAGGTGGCTATATGTTAATGCTTCTGCATTTGTAATGGAAAATTAAAAAAAAAAAAAGAAGGAATACTAGGTACCTTTAAAAAGCATGTGTGTCATACTTAACTATGCTGGTTCTGTTACTTGCTAATTTTGTCCACTCTATAAAACATATGCAGAAATTTAACTTGTTGGGGAATTAAGTGCTCTCATAAACCTTGGAAAGTCTGCAAGAAAAATAACAGAAGTACTTTCTATCTGTTTCCTGTTTAGGAAGTTGACATAAAGATATTTTCTCTTTCATATATAAACTATTGAACACACACATCTTTTTTTTTAATCTATGATTGTGCCATTTCAAGCTCTAGGACTGAAGTACATATCACATACTTGTGCCATTAAATTCAACCTGCAAAATACTCCCAAGGCAGACAATGACTCGCTACATTAGCTCTGTGGTGAACAGAAGAGTCAGTAATGAAATGAGTAAGTAGACTTGTACTCCATTCATCATCCTGTTTGCTTCAATATAAGTGTTCTTTTATCAGCAGTATTGGTACTGATGTCATCACACTAGACATAAATCACAGCACAAGTGACAGTGTCCTATTAAGGGTCATGGTCTAAAATCATTATTTACAAATTAAAGACCACAGTTAGCCATTTTCCTGGTGTGCCCTCATTTGTGATATAGTTTGAACCTTTCTAGCTGGCTGCAGGATAAATAGTCATTTGTAGTTCTGAATAGCTGTGTATATTAACTCACCAACCACACTTTTTTTTAAAAAAAAAAAGTCAAGAAGCCCAGGAAACACCAGGATGTTAAATCTTAGGTTGGTCCTTGCCATCAATTCCCATTTGCTGTGTCCTAGTTGTGAGGATTACAGAGAAGAGACCAAGGCACACCAATCTGTAATAAACCTTTCTCTGTTATGTGCACAGCAGATAGGACAAATTCATCACGGGTGTAATTAGGCAGAGCTTCTACTGCACTCGATGAAAGGCAATAGGGAGCACAACACCAGGAACATCCCTGGGTTGTTCCTTCCAGTGACTTTATTCCTCACATAGTCAGGGATGGGGAAACTCAGCCTCCCTGAACTCAACTCATTTAAAAGCATCTCTCCTCTCATGTGTTGGTGCCTTGTAGAGAAGACAGCACTTCTGTTCATATTGCCCTATATATCCCCTTATAAAAATGCTGAACAGAAGAATGTTGACACAGAAGGGTCTTTTTTCTGCCCTTTTTCAGGAAAAGGTAGTGAGAACTCCATATTCCCAAAAGTCTATTACTTCAGCCTTTGGATAAGGTGATGGTTGAGCTCCTTCTGGCTGAGGAACCTATTTACAGCACTTGCTGTGGTCATTTGTTGCACTGGTGTCTATGGCTTGTTGGCTTCTTGCACTGCTCTTCAGCCATTGTTGTTTTGTCTCTTGCCACATCATTTTATGGAGACCATTGGAAGAGTCAACAGATAAGCCAGATAAATTCACCAAATGTCTCACTGAATCAACATGCATGTCAGAAGGCACCAGGACATTGCATTAAATTAGGCAATCACTTCACTACTATTGACACAGTTACAGGGGAAGTGATTCTGTGTCTTCTTACTGCAACACCACTGATTGTCATACTGCAAAGCCATATTAACCTTGGATGGACTCTATGACTGAGTCTGGAACTCCTCCTTTGCAGGATTGCAAAGAGTAAATTAAAACTAAAGCTCAGTCCTGAGGCTTCCAACAGTCATAAACCCTATCTTGTTTCTCTCATTTTATCTGTCAAATGACTGTGAGAATATGAAAAATATTCTTTAATGTCAAAAGATAAAAAAATACAGTATTTGAATATTTTTAGG
The DNA here is from genome assembly GCF_971803275.1 of Cyanistes caeruleus. NCBI lineage: Eukaryota > Metazoa > Chordata > Aves > Passeriformes > Paridae > Cyanistes > Cyanistes caeruleus. The sequence goes on along the minus strand of NC_141707.1, from coordinate 32,911,897 downwards.
AATGGTTTTGAGGTCCCCTTCCAAGAGACATCTGTTAGCATGGGATGTGATTCTACCTCCCCCAACCCCCACCCCTCCATCAATATATTGAAATATCCTGGACAACATTTTATCTTGGTTTAAATAAGGTCAGACCAATATTTTAACTGTACTCTCATCCATTTCTGCTGGGCATGGATCCTGCCTGTCTCCTTGCAGTTGTTGAGGATGGAGGCTTGTGGAGAAGAAGCAGAGGCTGGCTGGGCAATGCTGTCTGCCTGGGATGCAGCTCTCACCCCGCTGGGTGTGGCAGGAAAGGTGGATGAGGGTTAATGACAGGGTCTGTGTTATTTGCTCCATTAGGCTAGTCTTGGCTTCCAAACCCATTCAGCTCTTTAATCTCACTCATTATACAGCATGACTCTTTATAATACTTAAATTGTTGCCAAGTACAGTGTTATAGCCGAGACAGAATGAACACTGTTATTAACATACACAAACCTAAGCAAAGCTTACTCACACGGCTCGTATTACCATTGTATCTGAGCACCTCGTTATCTTTAATGCATTTATCCTCATTACATCCCTAGTGCTATTATTTGCATTTTACAGATGGGAAGAGAAATAACAATGATGTGTCTAGGAGCACAGTCAGAGATTTCAGCAGGTCAAGCTCCTGTAAGAAAAATAAAATAGTGTCTTCAGTGCAACATCGTGGCCAGAGGTGGCTGCTCTGTGCTGCACTGCTGTGCTCACCTGTCTGAAACTGAGTTCTGCTGTAAGCCTGGAGCAGAAGGGTGGCCTTCCACTCAGAGGGTGGGTTTGTCATTCTGAACTGTCTCTCCGGTGTTTCTGGTCTGGTTTGGCTTTACACTTTAAAAGTGCTTGTTCTACCTACATTACCTGTAAGCCTATATGGCTGGCTGCTCTTTTTTCAGTGATAACAAAGCAGTTAAACAAAAGAGACTGAATTTTCAGGCCAGCTGATTTTTCTTTTTGACAGATATTTAACTTCACTACGTGTCTGCAAAGTTCATTTGAGGTGTTTAACCATCACTGGAGAATACATACATATTGAATCTTTCACACAAAGGGACTAAACCCATGATAAGTGTATCCAAAGCCACATTTCCTGTTACTTGGTGCTCAAGGAGTACTAACATAGGTTGTGGACACATTTTGAATCCAAGATCCAGATCCAGTTTTGTTCTTGTATCTTGCTTCAAATGTTGCAATACTTGGGAGACCAGCTAATTTCAGGAGATTTCTATCTCCAGTCTGGAACCTGGGTGGGTTCTCCTCATGGGACACCTCATTGCATCAGCAAAGCAATTATGGACTTCTCTCAGCAATACTGAAATATGGGAACTTTGGCTCTAGGTCCTCACAAAAAATAAAATTAAGATGTTTCAGGACAAAGTTCCAATTTTTTCTCATTTCCAAAATATGTATCAGGCTTTTAGCATTATGAATTTGAATTCTTTATCTTGAAGATCACAGTTCTGTCAAGCACAAATTTCCTTCTACAGTTCAATGATTAGCCTCAAATGATCCTAGACTCTGGTTTTCTTCAAGGATGTGTCATTTCTGTAATAGAAATATTTTAGTTAAGAAACTCCTGATTAAAAAGGTAGAAAATGTAAATTCATATTCCAGGCAATTTTAGCACATCCATTTATGCCAACAACTGATATGGAATTTTTTTACTAGCAATTTTATAGGGTTTGGTTGAAAAACATTTTATTGTAATTACAACTTATGAGGGGTTGTAGCCATTTAAATAACATTTTTATAAGGTGCATTGCGTCAAAGAAAGCATCTAAGGTCAAAAATTAAAGCATATAAAGTATTATCCAAGAGGAGCTCATGACTTGGGACATTTACAAGAATTTTTTTAACTCAGGTTCAAGCACCTGAGCTGCCTATTTCATGTCCTAGTTGAATTTCTTAACTATAAAAATGTTGAATTTCCAGTTCCAGGTATGTGTTCAAAGAGAGACAAACACGAAAGCCAAAGAGCTAAATTTCATAACTGGCTTGTGGAAAAATTGGGCTGGTGGTAGAATTTTGTCCTGACATGCAACAGAGACCTTTTCCGAAACAGTCACCATTTTCACAGGTTGGAGACATTGCTTGCTGCTCACACTATTTATTATTATGTCTATACCTATTATTTCCCATTTCTATTACACTCTGAGAGGAATTATTTCAATGTGAGGTATATTGAACTTTGAGCAGCTTGTAAGGCTCTCTAGTTGTGAAGTTACAATATTTTTTTATTGAAGGTGCTTTAAAAGGAAGCCTTTTGTTTGTTTAATACTTTCTACAGATCATTTATAAATTTTTAAAGGACTGCACATTACAGTAATCAAGAGTTCGACACTAAAAGTAATTGGTAGAGAATGCAGAAAAAGAAGTATACAGGGTTACTAATATACATCAGGGCTTAAGCTGACATGAATTTTTATCTTAATTATCGGACAAATTTGTACTCCCACTATTTAATTCAATTTGCATGCATCGGTAGACACTTATTAAAGGTAATATTACATCTGTCATTTTAAGACTGGTGAGAATTTTATCATAGGAGCTGCACGAAACAGCCACTCTATTATGCAAAGAACTCTTTTGTAAAGCTTAAAATAACCAGTATTGCATCCCAATTAGGTACTTGGAGGAAAAAATCTTCTTTATAGTACAATTATACATAACATGTAATAATACGTAGACCTTTTCCTATACTACTAGGCTGTATATGGACTTAATGAGTTCTTTCAGGCCTCTCCTGTCCTTAATATCAGACCAAGCATAAAAAAAAATAAAAATGGCAATTGTAAGATGATTTCAAATAAAATTATTGTCCCTGGATATGTGTGCACTATGGCAGCTTTTGCAGACCTTTTCTGTATGGACTACACCTACTGCATGGTGAAAACATAGCTGTCAAGTCCACAGGAGCTAACAGCCCCTAATTCATTGTTTTTCTTTGGGATAGAGCCTTGGTAAATTGTGGAAAGCAGGGAAGCAGGTAGCAATTCTCACTCCTGGAAGTCAGCTGTTCAATTAAAAAGCCACACAGTAGTTACCATGGCACCAGCCCTATTATGCTGTGTATCAGAACAGAGGCTTAAATACTTAAGCCAAACAAACACCGTTTTTGTTTGGGTTTTTTTTTATGTAGAAAAGCCTTTTAAGGAAGTCTCTTTATAGTTCTAATGAATACATTGTCGAGTAATTTTATTTGATAAGCAGTTTGCTAGGAATGTGATGTGTGGAATTTCCCTGGGAAAATTTTAACTTAAAAAAGGCACTGTGGAAAAGGGATTTGAAAATCATGCCTGTAGGAAAAGAAATATTAAAAGCAGGGACAGCTGAACTGTGCACTACTCCCCTTCTGCACCTCTGCTTTTCAGCTGGTTTTCAGCTAAAATAACACTGTCTTATTAACTTGATTACTTTAGTTGTGACTTGCAGCCATTGACCTTCTGATTAGTTGTCATTAAAAAGTCTGCTTTGCCATCCAGTGTTTACCATGGGATGCCCTAACAAGATAATATAAGCAGTGGCTTTTAATGGAAAGTGTAATTCCTCAGCTGTGAAGAACAAGAGTTTCCCAAAGTATCCACAAATCAAGACATACTGTCAGGTATAACCTAGTATAATTGCCTTGGATTTTTAAAGACTGCAGAACTGGCTTAATGGAAGTTGAGATATTTTTAGTATTAGATTATTTTCTATCGCAGAATTAATCAGAGCGTCACTTATTACTCTGGGAGCAGAATAAGATGATCTCAGCCTCAAAAATGTACTTTAGAGCTGAGTTGAGTCCTGCACTATCCTAACTCACAGTAGGTGATTCTGGAGAGATGAAGATCATCAGCTGCTGTGTTTGGTCTCTGCCTTGTATCCTCAGCAGAGCTGTGGTTTCACTAACATGGCACTCAGGACACAGCTGGGACCAGATCTGGCTATTGATACATATCCTGGTCTTGATTTAGCCTTGGATTAAGCAGTTAGATATTCAGAATTATTGTTACCTCCCTTGCCTTTCTGATGGGAATTTTACAAAATATTATTTCAGATTTTCCAGCAATTATTTTCTAAAAGGTACATACTTCAGATCAGGTGTTATTTCACAAGCAATTGGGCACTCATGCTGCTTCAGCCAAAGTTGTACTTCTTTTTTGCTGAAGAAAGACAGGAAAGGACTGAGTAATTTGTCTCCACTAACAAGGAGTTCTCCACGACTTTCCATCCTGCTATTGTCGAACGAGCCCAAACGGTGAGAAACACTCTGGGAATTGAAATTGTTACTGGATGCTGTGTCAAAGAACAGCCCATCAATCTTGGGAGAAATTTTAAGGGAACAGGTTTTTCATGCCTGTGCGCTGGTAGGAAGCCAAGAGTGTGTTGCCATTTGATGGTAAAATCAGTGTACACCTGTTCCAACCAGCTGGCGACATAACCTATGTCACAGGGATGTGTCACCGCCGCACCAGCCCAAACTGCTGGCGGTGTCTGCGTGACAGTCAGGGAAGACAGAAAAAGGAACTTGGGGACCAAAAGAGGAGGAGTTTACACTGCCATTTCAGGGACACAGATGTGTGAAGAGTGTGATAAAAGAAGGAAACATCGGAGGGAATAAGCTCAAACAAAAAAGCAAATGTCATTTGCATGATGTAATTATGGAGAACCATTGACTGCTTCGTAATAACACTCAGTAGGGCAATGTTAAACCTACTGTGAGTGCTAAAAAGGCCTCAGCTTGAAAAAAGGTCAGTGTGAATTAGTATATATTTGCAGATTAATTGTGAATGTTATATCATAAATTTTATAGCCTAGCAGTTACTGGTGTATAGTGAGGATGACACTAATGCTATTCAGACAGGATTAATTCAGAAAGGACTAACATCTAGCTTGTCACTTTAATTTGTGGGGAATGAAGAAAATGGAGCTATGTTAATATATGTGTATATTGTGTGTATGTAACCTGTGCATGTGTGTGTTAGACATAATTGTTATTTCTCCTGCTGCGTTGCATCAAATTCACAACCAAAATCAAGAGCTGCTTTAAAAGCAGAAACACTATCAAGTTTGCTTTTTTAAAACTAGATTGGATTTTGACTTCAATTACAGTTTCTCTCTTAGAAAAAAACCCAGTCCTGCTAGCCCTTCACTGGTGTAAATGGTTATGCCAGTGTACGCCAGCTGAGGATGGTGTTGCTTAATCTATTGAACAGAGCCACAGTCCTTCTGCTCACCTTCTACCCTTATAAATATTTTCAAGTCCATGGGTTCTGGATGTCCTATCTCGAATTTCAAGACCCAAATCTGGATTGTGATGTTCCATTAGCAGCATGTCCCCGGTAAGAGGAGACAGTAGGGAACTGTGAGAGCAGAGCTGAGGTGCTCGCATGTAGTTGGAAACTTTGCTATGGACTCTCTGAGTGCCTGTGAGATCATCACTGAGGACTGCTTTGGCTTTCTTCATGGGGGTTGACAGCTCAAGATCCTTACTGTGGCGCTTAGTAATCTGGAGGAAACCCAGTTGTAAACCTGAGAGCCCTTTCCTGAGCTCTGCCTCTCCCCATCAGCCCCCAGCTGCTCCGGGCACTTTTTCCCAAGCTGGTGCCTGCAGCCCCGACATGCTGGAGAGTGGTGTCCAGGACAGTGGCCCATTTCAATAAAGCAATCTCTGACAGCAAAAAAAAAAGAACCTGAGACTCTCTTTTCTTGAGGAAGGAGTCAAAACAACACACTAAATGCTGGTGAGGTGAAGGGCTTCAGCCACCTGGGGGTTGCAATCCCCTCTCAGTTTCTGGCACAGTGGGCGCACGTCTGTGTTCAGGAGAAATCTCAGCTTGAGGCCAAGGGGACGAAGCTCTTTGCAACAGGCTGGAGTGAATATTTTACATTTAAGACAACCACTGACTGTGCTGTGTGTCCCTTGACTCTCCAAAGGACCAAGCACTCAACTCTCAAGGGTGCTTACCTTAGAGCCACATTTTTCTCCAGGTATTCCACAGGGCATCAAACTGCTTTTTTCCTCTAGCTGAAATTTTAACACCTAGCTTCATCCTTTATTAAGTAGCACCTCAGACTGATCTCCAATTCCCATTTGGTAAAATGGACAAATTATATAAATTTTATAAATATATAAACATAAAATGCAATTATTAAAATGTCATTTATTCCTTCTTGCTCACCAGATCTAGAAAGCCTTTGCTATAAAAATTTATGGTATCTAGCCCAATACAGCTCAATGAAAGAGGAGTAAGGTATTTTTAATTTCCTGTGCATCTTTTCCCTTTATAATTTTGTTAGGGAAGCACAAATCCTGAACTACAGATTCTTAAATAATTACAGAGAATTTTTTAAGAAAAATTTTAAGAATTTTTTCAAGCAGTGAATATATGCTGCCTTCTGTCTTTAACATGCTGGGGAAGGTCTGAAATACTGACTACACAGCAAAGACATCTAGTCCAGATTTTTATAGGAGTCAAACAAAAAAATGTCATTATGCTTGGGACTAGTTCTAGTGGGACTAGAACAAGTTATTGCTTGATTTAAATTGATTTTTCTATAGTTGTGGAGTTTATTCTTACTATAATTTTCCTGAGATTGGATAAGAAATTATGCTTTCATGAAAATGGGAAAGTGCATTAATTATTTGGTTTTCACCCCCCACCCCCCAAAAATCTGACATTAAAATTCAGATTCTTAAAATGAAAAATTCATCCTGAAAACAAAGCAGCAAACCAAAATGAGGAGAAACAGGTCTTTTCTGACCTCTTATCAATATTTCCCCATATTTCTAAGTCAAGGCTCTAATGGCTGCAGCAGCAATACCTTCATCATAAAGTTGTCCTGAATGACAGAGCAGCACATCAGGGCTGTGAGAAATGAGAGCTTCAGCCCATGTGCTGTTTGCTGCCAGTCCAGGGATGCCAACCCAGGTTACAAGATAACTTTAAAAGCCATCTTTAGTCAGCAAGATCTTTCCAACATTAGGGTTCCCCCAACTTAATTTTTGGGTTATTCAGCAAGGAAGAGATTTCTTCTTGTCCTGAGGAGAGAATCCTGTAATCCCACGATGTGTTGAGTCCATCAGCCAGCAGACAAAAAATGACACTGTTGCTTGAGCACAGTCTGGACTGGAAGACCTTGTTGCAAATATTCTGTGGTTTACTCTTTAAGAGGAAAACATAATGTAAAGTGACCTAGTCACTTAATATTCCAACAATAGAAGGAATCCAAGGTAATCTGGAGGTGATCTGCACCAGTAGAGTGGGAAGTTCAGTCCATTTGGGGTAGTTGCTGGAACAGAAACTCAGGCCTTGAGCTGGGCAAGTCACTTCTCTCAGACTGGTGAGACCTCTGCTTACATGGAGAACCCCAGTGCTCCAGGCAGAAGGGGGGTGAGACATTACCCTCATTTATTCCAGAATCAGCTGGAATAATTGAAGGTGTTCAGTTTTGATTTTTTCCCAAGAAAATCACAAGGCTTTGTAACCTGGGAACCTCTGAGGTGTTTATATCAATTAATGCAAGATGTTAAAGCTCTGTGCTTAATGTGTGAGAAAGGGTTTGGTTTGACGTCTGAGCATCATGTGGCTGCATGTTGTCAAATATTTTCCTAGACTTGTTTTACATTTATGCATTCTTAGACCTATCCCAGTGGCTAAATTGTGCTGTGCTGTGCTTCACTTTCTGAAAAAGGATGCATTTCCTATTTCCTTTTGCCACAAACATATGAAAAGAACGTTTTAGATATGCAAGGGCAAAAAGCCCCTTTTTTATACTTGTTCCAGGACAGACAATAATTTCCTGATTCCCTATTAGCTGCCTGCCTTGCATCTGAGTCCTCTAGTCACCAAACTTCCACTTTTCATTCATTAGTTAAAATTGTAAGCAGCCTGTTTGACAAATTTTGCATTCTTTGTTCAACAGTCATAATTTTCTAAGAAATCATTAAAAACTCCAAAGTCATCAATAGGAAAAAACCCAAAAAACTATTTTGAACAAGAAGTTAAAAGCAAAAGCAGAGCTTCTGCAAAGTTGCTCAGATATCAAAATGATGTCTGATATTATCCAGAACCACTGAGGAATCTGGAGCACTCTGAATGTGAAATATTTAAAAATAGTTTCATGACTACATAAATACCTTTGGAGTCAGAATTTAATTGAAACTTAAATTCTTTGAGAGTTATTAGTCATTAAAAAGAATGACCCTCCATTTAATTTTTAGATTGTAATCTCATATTCTTTTCTCTCCCATTAGCTCAGAAACCAGCTTGTTATTGCCCCTTAAGGCTTTCTATATAATTAAATATTCCTGAAACTGCAAATGCCAGCTGCACTGGAAGAACCTGAATCAGAGTAATGCAAGGTTATTTACAAATTTTCTATGTTGAGGTTCAGTACTTGAGTCTGCTTTGCCAGGTGTAGGTCATGCTTTTCCTGCATAGAAATGGGACTTTCTGTCACCATCCTTGATCATGAGTAGGTACCATATGCCTTTTAGCTTAGAAAGCTGATGAAGATATTTCTGTAGGGGATTGTTAACAAGAGCTAAAACCTTCTGGGTCTGGAAACAAGGGACCTGAACTTAGACTTGCTAAAATGGGTGCCCACGTGTGTGTGCATTGTTTTGTAGGCAATGTAACGTTTATGAAGTCATTAAAGTATCTAAAAGTATATAAAGTATGTATAAATATAATATAAATATATATATATATATACATATATTAAGTATATAAAAGTCCTTGCTTTAAGTGCTGGCTATTTTTTGGCAGATGGAGTGCTAGATAAGTAGGTGATGTGGTAGGTGTGGAGTGAGTATTTAACATTCTGGGAATATGTGATATGATTTAGCCAGCAATGCATGTGATTGCTGGTGATGCACTACTCCAATATATTGATACCCATTTACATTTTTATATGTCTGGCTATTGGAAAAACCTGCAGGAGAGCAACACAAGGACCACCACATACTACACTGATGATAGAAATAGATGCAGCAATAATAAACCTGGGGTGTGGGCTGGTGTTTTGTGGAAATTCCATCACTTACCACTTCCCGTGCCTCTCCATTTTACTTGTCACAAAAGGCAAGAAAGGGGATTATTTAGGGAAATGCAAGTGTCAATAACTACCAGCTTTATCCTAGCCAGTCTGAGTATCACTGTTTGCATTTTCTGGAAAACATAGAGATTTTGTTTATTTGCTTTGGGGTTGGATTTACTGACTGAAAAAAACAGTCAAACAAGAAAAATAATATGAAAGTATTTGCTTGTTCAATATGAAACCCATGATTTTTCTTGTAGCACTAAATTAAAAATACTGTATCTTCGGAGAAGGATTCACTTGTTGGTACAGAAGTTTAATAAAGAACTTTGCCACCTGCCAATATCTAGAGAAAAATTCAGACTAATGACTTTGTACTGTTGATTTGGCTGAAGAGATTCTTTTGAAAGGTTGGAGCTACCAGAACTCTGTTACCTATGTTGTGATTTTTATACTAAAATGCATCTTTCTGGCTGCATGTGTTCTGGATAAAACTGGCTCAGACAATCTCATCAGCAATGAAATTAACTAGAAAGGGAGAACAGTGGGACACTAAGTTCGTATTTCATGTTCCCAGGTAGTCAAGTGCATGTTCAATATTTCTGGACTTCCAAAGACCAAAATTGTTTTTCCATTTTAAATTTATAGGCACATTGCCTCTATTTCTGTCAAACAAGCTGAATTTAACTCTTGTCACATATGTCTAAATGAAAATATGTTCCTACCTTGTTCCTGTATGTCTGAGATTTTTTTATTAGTTGTGTCTTGTTTCTTTTTTAATCATGAAATCTTCTGTTTTATTTAATTAAATATTACACAGCAAAACCTCTTAGCCATGAGGAGAACAAAGTAATACTCCTCAATATAAGAAACACTTATGGTGGGAATACATTTTAATATTTATATAAGGAAAAATGTTTACAAAGTAAGATGGTATTGTAGTTAATGACCCAAAGGGCTTTCTTTGAAACTTAAAATGTCCAGATTCTAATTTCAGATGTGACTGCATAGCTCTGATGTCCTGTGAACTTCTTTCTTTCCCACATCACTGGCATTTGTCTGATTCTCATTATTATATCATCAGGGCTCTTCACATTTCCCGACATTTTTTCTGGTAACATCCATGTGAAATGGTTGAATGCTTTCACTTTGCAGGCTGGGAACCAAGAAGAAGGAGTTAAGTGACATGGCCAAGGATACTTGTGTGAAGACCATGGTGAGGCAGACTTGGAAATAAGCCTTTTAGCTCCCAGACAGGCTCCAAATCTCAGGTAGCTTCTTCTTACAGTACTACATCCCCTGGCTGCTCTTAGCTCTTTTTTTTCACAGCCTTGATAGCAGAGAATCAGTACTAGAGTTCCTCTATCACAGTGCCAAGGACATCTAAGCATATATCTAAGTAGTAACAAGTAGGTTCTAGGTGTGGGATTTTCTCATATAACTTGAGAAGTCTGTGCTGTAAGTGACCACAGCTGAGTTTACCATCTCACTGTCTCATCTGTTCAGAAAAAGATGTTTCCTGGGTGCTTTTTGTTTAAGGTGTTCAAGGTTTCACCCTGTATGAGCTACCTGGATGGGTCAGTTCAGTGCAGAAGTTAGATAGGGGCAATCCCAACCAACTTTGACTACTGTTTCTAAATCAGCAGAAGTGCTTGCTCTGAGGATTCTTACCCATCTGTGTACCCACATCAGCACATTCAGACTCTTTAAAAGGACAAAGATGCTGCTGGAGGGACAAGCAAGCCATGCTGAGTGGTCATGTAGCGTGGGGCAGGGTGTTTGTAGTCTAACCTTTTGTACAGCAGAGATTCCAGGACAGGATAAGTAGATGGAAGAGCACACTGAGGTAGAGGGAGAAGACTTTAGCTAACAGCAGAGCCTGCAGTTTCTACCAGTGGACAGTGCTATGCTTCATATCAAATCAGCAGAGTAGGAATCAGGATAATCTAATTTTTATTCAACTTCTATTGTTCACTTGGTCCCATATTATAGCTAAAAAAAAAAGTCCACAATGAAAATTGTGTTGCCAGATTGATTTTCATTTACAAACAATAATAATAAAGATAAACTTTGAATGTTACTCAATTACCCTCCATCTTGTTTCCTTCTTTGTAAAATGTGTGAATTAGCACGTTTGTTTTTTGAGGAAGGAGTGTCTTAGACTTTCTCCTAATTGCATCATGAGCTAAACAGTTCTGATCACTGATTAAGGAAGGCTGACCTAATGAATTAAACATTGGCTGGAGAGCAAGGCTTTCAAAGCGGACTTTCTGTGTAGGGTTGCCATGCTGCTATCCATGATTTCCCAGGCAGAAATATGCATGCATGCATTATGAGATGGATTCCCAGTGTGCAGTAAGCCAGGCATGTCGGGGTTATTGTGCATGTGTCGACATTTCTTGGCACATTCATGAACGCGTCCAACTCCCTTTGCCTGCACCATACAATTGATATGTAGAAGATGTTCCTCTGTCCAGGAGGATGCTTGCTGATGTCCACAGACCAAAAAGAGGCACTGTTACTATTGCCAGGCTGCTGGATATCCAGGGATGGCTACTGTCCTCTAATCCCATAACAGCAAGACTTCCAGGAAGAGAATGAGGATATGTTTGAGATTTTTGGATGAGTGATTATCCTCATTCCATGTTCTTAGGTAAATCATTTCTTCTGCTTGCTTTAAGTTTTAAGTTACACTAAGTAGTGATACGATGAGATGAAACAGGGTTAGTAAAGAGTAAAATTCTTCTAGATGTAAATTTTCAGAAGCTGTAACCCATGAAAACACATTTCAAATCATTGCAGCCCTCTCTAAATTTCAATATAAGTTGATGTGCTTCAAGACACCCCCGAAGGAGATCCGTGGGACATATTTTACACTCTCTATAGACAACCAGTTGTTTTCATCTTGTATGGCAATGAAGATGAGTTGGGGTTTTGTCTCTTCCCTTTGTCTGAAGGGAAGTCTGAAGATCATTTCCAATGCAGCGCTGCCAACAGGTGCAGGTCTAATGGGTAGAAAAGGGATTGAGGCAGCTGATTCAGAAGAATAAAAGTTGACCACAGAGGCAGCAGCTTCTCTTCTCTTAGACAATTCTTCAAAGCAAGCACAGCATCTTGCTCTGATTTTGTGTCTGCTCTTGTATCTGTTTGTTTAATGTCATCCTGGGGACATCACTTTCTGCCTGGTAGAGGGCACCTCCTCACCTTCCCAACCTCAGTTATTCTTTCCTGACAAAAACACTTGAGCATGAAGAGATGAAAGTCTTTGCCCTTGAGAATGTTTCCTGCTAGTCTGTGTTTGCCCCTCCACTGCATCATTAAAATCTGACTTCATCTGGAGCTCCAGTTATATTTATAACTACATGAAGGGATGTGACACTAAGGGAAAATTGTGTGGGTTTTGTTTCATATGATTTGTTCATAATTTAACATGGCACTTAATAAAAAAGCTGTATAAATCGAATGATACAAACAATCATTCCTTTATCAGGAAATTACTTGTGCAAAGTATTGGTTACTGGAATGAGTCTTAATGAAATTCAGTCAAAAGCTGCAGATCTGAAAATGAAGAGGGGCCTCTTAATAGAAGAAGGTTCTATTTTTCCTGTAAGGTTCAGAGATTCAGACAATAAAATAGTGATTTAATAGACTTTGAGACAATCAAGATGATACAATAGTGTTAATTAGCCTTTTGTGCCTAATTCACAACTAATTCTGTTGTCTACTTATTTATGTTCTAAAGTGGCTCTGATGAAATTTTTAATATTTCACCTTAGCTGAAGAGTCATTTTTATGCTGGCTGGTAATTTTCTCATATATAGCTTGAAATTGTACTCTGGATAATTTTGCATAGTAGTATATCTACATGTCAGACCCATTGGCTGCTTTGTTGAATGGCTCTTCAGAGCTGACAACTGGATAATAGCTTTACTTTCAGCCAGCAGAGGAAGTCAAGAGCAAAAGTGTAGAGATAATGTGAATATAATTCATTATTCAAATATGCAAGTGATGAACTGAAAACAAAGAGGGAAGAGTAATAATGGTGTCATTATTTTTATTACTCTTGTTTTGCAAACGTAGCGTGAAACGTTAAAGTAGATCTTTGAGAGATTCTCAACAGTACAGTGACAAATTTACTTTCTTGGCAATATTGATAAAAGGAAAGTAAAGCAGACAGGTTTCTGCAGAAGGTATGCTCCGCTGTTAGTTCTACTATTAAATATTTTCATGTTGCCTTTTGCACTCTAAAATTCACATTATTAGTTACTCTTTAGAAGCCTGATCAGTGACTGGAAGAAAGTGCATTGTTGTTCTTGTGGCTCTATTTAGTTAAGACAATCTTCAAAGCTTCTAAGTCTTTGTAGCATGACTAACAAAGGCCAAATAGGCAGGTTATATAAAGCTTTCCTTGAAAAATGAGGAATTTGCATGTGATAGCAAAACATCCTTTATGAAAGCAGATACAGCTTTTGATGGAATAAGGACTTAAAGAGCATTTGTTCGGTAACTGAAGTGTTTTTCCCTTACTGTGCTGTTTGACACTTTACCTTTCACATCATCTGTTTCATTTTTCCAGTGCTTAGGCGAAGGTTCATTTAAAAATTTCTTTAGTGCTCTTAATTTTTCAACCTTTTAATTTTTTACCAAGATATTGTGAGAGTTTATGGAAATAAAGGTGAAAGTCATTTCCTGCTAAACTTACAGCAGTAAGTCCCCTACAAATGCAACATTGCTTTTGTGAGGGACAGTGTGGCAAACACCCTTTTCTCCAGGCACCATCTGCACCAGAGAAAGAGAAATAAACCATCAAGGAGGTGTGGAGGTCTCACCTCTGCATGTGTGAATAGCAGAGAACAAGACAGCACACTGGAAGGACCCAGCTACAAGCTATGGCATTCCCTATCTCAGTTTAAAATCTCTTTGTAGCTGCATAGGAGGGATTTTGGATTATTTTCATAGTACCTGAAATGTGTGCATTAGTTGTTTGTCATACTACAAGAGCTTGCAGGACAAGATTTTATGGGAACTATCCAAAATTTCCTGACTGATTTGGCATGCAGCTGTTATGAGCTTCCAGATCTCTGGGAGAGCTGGAGTAGGGGCCATTCTGCAGGGGGTTAATTTGGGATAGGTAAGAAGGGGATTGTAAGGCACTACCTTTGTGCTATTAAAAGTAACTTGAAGTAAGCAACACAATCAATTCATGGGAAGAAGAGAGGATGATTTTGCTGAACACATGAATGTGAGAAGGGATGCTCAGGAATACTGAGGCACAACACAATTGAGGCAATCTTGGTCAAGGATTTATTTCAAGACTGCCTTTCTCAGCTTCACAAGCAATATTTTGCCTCCTAAGCCAATGATATATTGAGAAATCACACAGATTTAATATCCAACCCTGAAAGTCTTATCAGTTTCATTGTAAATAAATAAGGTATGAAATGCTAAAATGTGTAGAAGTACCACAAAAGTTTGCACTGTAATGTAGCTGTTGATGGATCTGATTCTCTTCTGGATAACATTCTAAACACAAGTAAATGCCACTGTTTTCTTATTTAAAGCAGGTTAAACTTTAGGATATTTGAAATGTAAAGCCTTTAGTTCCTCCTACTAATTTTTTTATCTTTACTTGATTTTGCAGCTGGAACTTGTACCCAAACCTGAAGCAACTCTAAACCTGAATTTCCTGAAACTTCCAAACCTGAATTTCTCTCTAAATAACTGGCACAAAGATTTGGCTGCAGCCTCCACCTGGAGGACCAAAGGGGTTATCAGCACTCCCCAGAGCTACAGACTCTGTGAAGATATGACCAAGGCTACCATGTGAATTGGGGATTTTGGAGCCAGCTTGTTCCACTCCTTTTATGACTCTGAAAAAGTAACTTGGATCCTGGGTCAGAAAACTTTATAAGCACATGCTCAGCTTCACTGGGATAGAAGCCTGTGCTGGCAGAAGCATGTGTTCAAGCACTGTCTTGAAAAAATATGGTTTCCTTTACCAGGGCTTTTAATCCCTCCATTCTCCAGTTCTCCATCTGTTAAAAAGAATTAACAGGTGGCAGAACGGAAATGTTGTTATCTGTCTTCTGTTAGCTCTTGAAAGCCTCTGACTCTTGAGTGTGTGGAGCCACAATCTCAGTGAGCCCTCAGCCTCTCCTGAAGGACCCCCGTCATACTAATATGAAAAAGAATAATTGATGCAGTTGCTTGACAAGGATACTATGTGACACAGAGATTCCCAGAGGAAGGATTCTGAGCACTGGGGAGGGACTGCTGACCTTCCTAGAAGAAGCTGAAACAGTGCAGAGGACTCCATAAATTGCATTGCATTTCAGCACCACCACAAATGCCATAGCTTCATTGTTCTCTTGGACCCTGAACAGGTATTGATGATGTCAAGACCAGGCAGACCAAACTTTTCTTGGACAGCCTCAGAAAAGAGAAGAACAGAGGTGTCCTAAAGGTGACACCTATTTCTGCCTAATGCAACATATTCCCTTCAACAAATACCAAAGAGCACCAACCTACAGAGGATAATTTCTTTCAGGTGATGATCTTAGTTTTGAGAATATTGATCCAGAGCTTTGAGAAGCTGGCCAGGCACAGGATGATTAAATATAATCCAGTCTGCAAAATCTCAAGTTATTTTCCTTTATCATTGATAAAGCCAAGCCCAGAAACCAGTTACACATCAACGCTACACCTATTCTAGGCTCCCTGGCTTGCAAAAAATTCACACTACAAAGGAAAGCTCTTCATTAATTACTATTACTAGATTATGTTTGCATTATATTATGAAGACCCCATATGCAATACAGAGTAGAATATTATTCCTGTTGTAAGTAGTTATAATCTAATTAGATGAGACAATTAAGAATGGGGGAAAGATATAAAAGCGTGAACAAAAGGATAATTAACCAACAGTTCATTAGCGCCGGTATTTTTCCTTTTGTTTGTCTCTTTGAAGTTTTTTCCTTGCTTATTTTTTAAATAATTTCTTTCTAAATTAGCAAAACCATTTCAATTTTCACTTTGGCTCTGTATAAACTGGAGAAACGGCTTCTCATTAGAAATGTATTAATTAACATGATAATAAGCATGATTCTGCCTTGTGGATAAAGGAGCCCATTCCTATTAAAGGAGTGAGAGGGACATTATACAGTGGCTGCTGGAGCTGCTGAATAGCAGTGGAAGTGATCAAAGCCAGCCCAGCCATCGTGGAGACACACGGGGCACTTGCCCACATCACCGAATCCAGAGGGACAGTTTTCTTTCCAGTGTAGCTCCTTGCTGCTCCTTTTCAGCTTTTTAATTTGGAATGGGACAGGTAGGTTTATTTTGCCTGGAGAGCAGGTCTGACCCAGACACAGCAGCAGAGGGCTGCCCACTCATGGGGTATTTGCAACCTGCTCTGGGCTCTGTGCTGCAGCAGCTGCTTTTCTTCCAGCCTGCAAACCAGGCAAATAAAGCGAGCCTGGGTATGTCTGCAAAAGCTGAGGTCAGAACTTTGACTGAAGGTTCACATACTTAGCCTAGCCTGTGCTTAACACTGTGTTATTTATTCCCACAGCTTTCACGGTCAGCTGCTTGTTTATCTGTTTTGCTCACTGTATTCCTGGGAAAGTCTCTTTTCCTCCAAAGGTCGGTGGGGGTTTGGACAAGGGCCACAGCACAGGTGTGGTTTCAGCCCCTCCTTGGCCCATAAAACCATGTGCTGTTGTGCTCAAGAGCATCTTGCCCTTGGCTGGAGGGCAGGAATGACAGAGTGCAGTTGGAGAGGCAGAGTCCAGCCCTTCACCATCTGACACTTCACGAGCCTGATAGAGTTGCCATAGGACTCTTTCACTAAATGGAGCCTCAGACTCCTCCATCCTTGTCCAGCTCCAGTGCTTTTGCACCAGCTCCACAGGCAGGAGTAGCAAGAAGCGTAGGAATGGGGAGAGTGTGATATGTGAGTTATTTTCACAAGTTAGAGATGATCCCATAACTCATACGTGGTGAAGCGGAGCCTGCAGAAAGGAATTTCTGTCCACCACTGACTGCACTCACTTAATTTATTGCTTAGCATGTACCTTTCATCATCAACAACAAGAAAACTACTTTTTGCGTGAAGTTAATGCCTTTGCTTGCTTGATCCTGGGGCAGAGGCTGCCTCCTTCCCCCTCACCCCTATGTGTGCAGAATATTTCTCTGGGTGGTGTGTTTGCAGGTGGATTCTGAATGTGCTGGGTTCTCAGCTCCTGCAACACCACGGACAAAGTTTTTAGTGATAAAAGCAGTTGACAAGTTTGTGTGTGATGTGGCATCTGACTATCAGATGTTAGAGGAATGCAAGAGACATACCACGGTGAGGCACATAATTCAGTGTGTGTGTGTGTGTCTGTATACAGAACCAACAATTTATATTCTAATCATCACAAAGCAATCATACTGTGAGTGCATTTTTATTATTAGTACTTACTCTTTGATGCATAAACAATCCCATTTGAAATTCCTGGTACCAACCATGCTAATCTTTCACTGGAAAAAACTTATTTGCAGAGGAGGAAGAATGAAGGGTAGGTAAGCAAAATGTATTTCATCTGTTTGAAATAACTGCAAAACTATCAGCATTAACGGTAAAAATATTTAATGAGTATTGCACTAGCCAGCACCAAAAGTAGTGAGATACAGAATTGCATTTGTTCTGTCACAGACATGACTGACATTTAATTATTGTCTATTTTTGTGCTGATAATCTCATTCTTATCATTCGTTGTTAAATCCTTTAGAACCCCAAGAAAAATGAGATCAAGTGACAAAAATAAGATAATGAAATCATATGAAATGGAATAAAATTATATTTTGTAGGTAAGAGATGATTCAGGAGACTTGGTTATTTTATAGGGTTGTATAAGCTCTGTAAGTGATTGTGAATTAAATGTGTTGAGCTCACAGAAAATCTTTGGAAGAGAATGGCTGCTTGCAAGCTAAGCTGACTTCTGGGTTGTCATTGTGCAGCACATGCCATGTGTGATGATATAAGATCATTGTAAACCACAAAAGATGGTGAATTTGAGTCTTGTTGGGGAAAAATATATATCTTTCCAGCTCACTTCCCTTTTGCCAGTTTGTTCCCTTTGTGCTGTTGTGAAGCTTTTGGAAGCCAGTTTGTCACTGTGACTGTAAAATCAGGATCTATTTTTATCATTCTTAGCTTTCAGCCACAAAAAGGCTTCCCACTCTTTTGCCAAAAACTATATTGACTACACAACCCGATCCAAGCTTCTGAGTCACTGTATATGTCTGTTTGCAATATGTAACAGGAAAGCACTTCTAGCTGAAGTTTTAAACGAGGTAGGAAATCTGTTGCAAAAATTAGATGAACAATGAGTTCTGCTAAGGGAAAGTTAAAGGCAACACTCACCATTTATTAGACTTTTCCAATATAACCTGTTAAGTGCATTGAAAAATGACTTTGCAGGTTGTACGGTGGTGAAAACACTGAGGGTTTAATTTTGTTCCCTGCTAACCTCTGAATGATGTAGTGGAAATCTGGTCTATGCATGCTAAGAAAAAGTGCTGACAAAGTATATAACTTGTAAATGTGGTAATTTACTGTACAGGAATAGTATTTATTTGAGAGCACTAGATAGTGACTACTTCAGTGTTAGTATTTTTGCCAGCTTTCCCCTAAGTGTACTTTGTAGCTATGAAAAGACAAAAAGTTTGCTCAGTGCAGGAAGACAAAAATTTCCTTTTCTTCACAGGGAGCTTGTGAAACAGCCCTAAATAGGGAAATAGGGCATTTTCCAAGTTCAGTTATTAACTTACTGTTCAACTATAGGTATAGGTCTTGAACTTTATTTCCATTAGTTCCTGCCTTGTAAAAGAGTACAACTCATGATGACAAAGTGTTTTGGAGTTCTGGATGAACATCCCTATGTGAATTCTAAAAGCTCTTGTCATAAGAACTTGTTTGTAAAGTGCTATTACAGGCAGCTCTGCAAATCTCAGGTAAAGACAGCAATGCTCAAAGGGGGCTCTCAGGCTGTCTTCTGTCTTTGTGCTACAATGGAAGACTTCTGTGTACAAAGCAAAATTGGCTTTGTACAGTGTTTGTTTTAGAAAAGCATGCACAGTGTCAAAAAAATACTTATATATAGATAGATTTACTTTAGACTAGTATAATTCTGTTGCTAACATATTACCCTCAGGCAGAATTTAGATATGCAACTTGATAACCTGTTGACATTTACATGTCCATAGGTACTAATGACCTACATCAGCTGCATGTTTTGACAGAGGCTTCCTCTGCTCTCCCCATTTCTTACATAAAGACCTAAATCCCTTTAAAGGACTCCTAACTTTCTGAATTGGAAAACAACACAGAAACAGCATTTAAACAGTGGCTTGGTCTTATGTATATTTCAGTTGGTTTTCCTTGCATTCATTCTATAAGCCTCACTGTTGGTGAGAGAATTAAATCTGTCACCTTGCTGCCTGGCAAATCTAAATAAAGAGCTGCAGCTGAGCCTGTTTTTACCTTGTGCTACACTGGTATTCATGCATTATACTGGCATACCACTCCTGGTAAGAGAGAGGGGAAAGCAAGCCTGTTAGCTTGTTTGCATCTACTAGTTGGAGATATTCCTGAATAATAGAGTTCAGGAGGTTTGGAATAATTCATGTATTCCAGCTACGACATTACTAACCTTCATTGTAGTCCTGGACTGAATTAATCATGCCCTTTTCAAAATGCAATGCAAACAGAGGCTGCAAAACTTTCTATCTGACTTAGGAATTTCTAAACATCTGATTTCAGGTTCCAGTTTCACACTCCACGAGGTTTTGGAGACTATCACCACTTTTTGTGAAAAAAAAGATCTGTCCCTTTGTTTTATAGGGGCAGAAGTGTAATGTACAAACTCAGTCAACCTAAATTCATATGCATAAAAATTCATACTAATTTAGACCGTGACTCTGATCAAGAATCTACTCACCTCATATGCTGCTCATGAGAAGCTTTCTCTTGATACCAGTGCACTTTGAAGGAGTTATTTGACCAGTGTGAAAGCAAGTATTATTACAATATTTTGTTAATGTCCAGTTGTGAATTTAGGCCATAAAATCAGGCAATATATAAATCTACACTCTATCCTTAGTTACAGAATAATGGATGTACTTCAGAGATGCAATCAAAACAATTTACCAAGGATTAAATTCTCACTTTGGAAAGCCAAGTCAATCTCACACCATCTGCAGACAGGAAAGTGTCATGAGGACAGATTTAGTGGCATGGTAGTTGTTCCCAGGGAGCTCCTGCTGCACTGAAATGGTAACATGAGAAAAAAAGGCTAAGATAATTGCTGGAAGATTGAAAAATTATCATTTGTATCATTAGCAGAGAGGTGGAAGAAGCAGATGTTTCGGAGTAGGCGAGGTGATGACTGGTCTGTTGGGAACATGGACAGTGAGGAGGGCACATTGCTCAGCAATCTTCAGAGGTTTCCTTTGACATCAGTGTGAAAAACGAGCCACAGGAAAATGCTGGAGCTTCCTCTGGCGAGATCCTTTTACCCTCATGGCTCCCTACAAGTGATTTCTGTTTGCCATAACAGAGGAAGTGGGAAAAGAATAATATAAACAAGCAGTATAAATAGCTCCCAAAATCTACATAAAGGCTGCAGACAGAACTCTCTAACACACCTTTATGCATTCTCAGTCTCACAGGTGGTGAGGCAGAGGCTTGACAGGTAAAACTGGGGCTGCAGTTCTGCTCAGACACGCTGACAGACACCCAGTACCAGGGCACAGGGCCCTGGTTTCAGGGGTGGGTTTCAACTGCTGGGTTCCTTGTCCTCTTGCTCCTGGCCCACTGCAGTTGGTAGCTCAGTGATGCTTCATTTCTCAGCTTGCCTGGCGGGATAATCCTGGTATTTTATTCTTTCTTTGATTATCTCAGTCTGCTAAGCAATAACATGTGGCTTGACTTGCAAGCTAGGTAAGTCAAGGCTCAGAGAGGAGCCATGGCAAGTGGCAAATGTGAAAAGGGGTATATTACATGATGTTATATGTCTGTCTTTTTCAAGAGTTCCCATACATTCACTTCTCCTTTATTTTAGTACTTTATTTTATACTTCATATTTGAAGTTACCATAAATAAGGAGTCTCTGGAGTTTGGCAAGATCCATGATTATACACACAAATAAAGAAAAATCCAATGCATGCTATTTCCTACTTCTTTTTTCCCTGGCTGTTAAAAGTTCAACCTTGGTGGGGATAGCAACAGCATTGCAAGTGCAGGTGGAAATAGATCCATGTAGTAGAACTGCTATGTGTCTGCAGGACGTTTATTCCAAGGAATAGTATATTTCTACATATGTTATGCATTAAGGAAAAGGTTTCCAAGCTGGAGGCTCTGAAGTATTAATGTCATAGATTGTAGCCCAAAGAACATCTCATCTGACCTAAGAAATATTGAGGGGAGTCTTCTGGAGCAGGAATAGCATGACCCCTGAGAGCAGGTATGGTCAGATATGGCTGCAGGGAGGTCAGTGCTACCTGCACTGGAGACATTATCTAAACTGAAATCAAAACCTCTGGGTCAGCCTGAGAAGGAACTCCCATAATGATATTTTAATGTGTGCTTGGGAAAGTAGGAAAGGGGGGTAAATACACAAGGAAGTTCAAAGTCTGAATGACTTTCCTATCTATTCTTCTAAATAAGGGACAGGTTTTTCTCATTCAGTCAGGGCTTATGAGAATATCACCCACACTAAAAGAGACAGGCGTATTATTTTCACTCTCTCTTCCACCAAATATGTAAAATGAAAAACAGGTGATTGCAGTGCATGTGTGTGCTTTTTTTGCTTTTTTTTTCCTTTTGGGGGGCAAGGAAACTTTTGATCTTCCGTCTGTGCAGAAGCATCCCAACTTTAAAAAAGAGCACTGTCAGATTTATTGTAGCACTGAAAAGTACAGATATTATGCTTACCATTACTCAGTGACCTCTTTAGGCTTGCCATCATGGCCCAAGATTTATTGCCTTCTGTGTTTAAAATGCAAAAGGATATGTCCTGTTAATATTTCTGGGTTTGCTGTGAAGCAATGACTTCCTGTTTGCTAGTACCACAGGTAAGGAAGACACAAACCACAAGTGCCAACACTATGTAATTTTTTTGGTCCTGGGTCCCTAATTTCTCAGTCATCTGATGTGTTCTGTCAAAACGCAGCCTGAAAGTCTAGACCAAGAGATATCTATGATAGAAAGTGTACATCAGTATTTCAAGCCCTCTAAATTTATTCTAGCCATTTGACAGTTGCTTGGAGATACAATCTCAATTTTTTTGCAGTAGCCCCTTCAAGTGGATATTTATGGCAGATACAACTGTAATTATTTACCTGTAACAAAGTCCAGGTCTGCCTGCTCCAGGTGATACAGACAACAGAAGGACACAGAGAAAATATTAATCTTCTTCCTGTCTAGATTTTGACCTTTTGCACCCAGCTTTTTAGCCAATTATGGAAATGGAGCAGTGTTTATTTTTATTTTTTTTTGTTTACAAGTTTTGTTTCCTTATTCCACAAGTCTGTCAGTTATCAGTGTCTGTGCCCAAATGACAGGGTCTGACTGTGCTTCCCTGCCTTACATTTAGTATTCCTACTTGCTTGCATTAAAATTGCTGGAGTCAAAATTCATGTGAGTTAAGGCAAATCCTGAGTAAGCTGAACATTTTGGGATATGGGATTTTTATTAGTGTAATTTGCCTTTTTACATAGATGTAGCTTATTTGAATAAAAAGAAGTCAGATAAAAGAATGACAAAGGAAATAACTGAACCACAAATAATGGGAATCATTATCTCATTTTGGTAAAGACACTAAATCTGTGCCTGCTTCTAAAAGGATAAATAACCCTGTTGATTCAGTCAGGACCATTTATGTCATCAGACATGTGATGAAGAAACTCAGTCAGAGACATGGACACTAAGAGTATTTATATACATTTAAAATGCAACAGCAATAAAACAGGATATTTTGTCCACTGCATCATGTCAAGCAACGAGAGAGAAAAATGGGAGCACCAAATTCTTGTTTGATTCTATTCCTTCAGCAGAATCAGAGTGAACTGGCTGTGTTCCCATGGTGTTCCTGCCTCTGCTGGGCTCAGAGCCACTGTGACCTGTCTCGTGTGGCCTGGCAGAGCCAGCCCTGACACCTCTCTCAGAAGTGCTCTTCCCATGGTTTCTAGGGCTGCTCGTTGTATGTACCACAAAAAATTAAATTATTCCAGAATATAGAAACTATAGAAAATTATCCTTTCACTTGCAAAAACATTACTAAGAAGAGGGCTATTTTTCTCTAATACATATCAAGTGAAAATGCATTTATCTTTGCTGGTGGTTTGGTTTTTCATGTGAGATTGTTTCATCTTTGACTTTCATACCATTAATTTAAAGTTCAGTATGTTTTTCCACATTATCTGTAATTCGATCAGCTCCTTTTACATAACTTCTAATAGTCTGCATTCTCATATTTTGGCATAAAAGCTTAGAGATATTCAGAATCAGAGTAAATCATATGAGAGGAAATATCACTGGAACAGGCATATTATCACTAGCAGCACTTAGGTCAGTAATCCAAGCACAGCTGAATGCTCGAGTTACATTTGAAACGTGAAAATATTCATGTGAGCAATAAGTAATAATACTGTTCTAAATCACTGTTCAGCCTCATCTTGGTTCTTATCTGTGTAGCTACTACATTTTGGTTTAGTTTTGTTTTTCAAATGTATTCCACTTCTACAGACCTTTCAACTAGTTATTCTGTGGAGCAAGAAAACAAACCCAGTTCTGTGTTATCCCAATAAAGGCAATGCAGTCACCTGATGGATGAATTTAATATTTTATGCCAAGTCCTTTCAAAGCAAATACCACTAATTTGTTTATAGCAAATTCTTTAAAAGCTGTTGAAAATTTATTACACATTTTCTATCCACTAGATAATGTGAAAGATTACAAAGAGCTGATTCTTCTGCTTTTTGGTTCCCTGAAAATGTCACTTAAACCAAAAAGCAGCTGTTTAAAAGAGTTTTTCAACACCCAGTATCCCCAAAGTTAAGAAATAGATCCCAAAAATCATGTGGGCATTTTTATTTTCCAGTAAAACATCCTGCTGCCTAAAATTCCAATAACTTACATGTCTGTAGACAAGCAGGATTTTTGCAGCAGGCTGGATGTGGAATTTGCAGGAATTACTGGTAATGCCTTGTAATTAAGTCACCAAACTAAATTGGTTTGCAGAAGTCACCCCAGTCTGCAAAGAGATTTTAGGAAAGCTGCCTGCCTTTCCCACTACCCATTCTCAAGAGCAGCCAGTCTGAATCCTTCCCAGTCTGCATCCTTGCTGCATCCTAGAGAATAATTTTTATTATTCTCACTCTTTGAGTGCACCTCTAAGAATAAACATATTTATCTTTTTTACAATTGCCTTGGACATCAAACATGGGAGTCGGGACTTCTCTCCCGAGTGCAGAGGATGTGGATCCAATGCAGGGAGTGTTTCCACACTTTTATCCCTGCTATGTTCCCAGCTGCACAGGGATATGGAATTTCATTCCATTTCTGGTATGCAGCTTCAGCTTCTGAAAGCTACGATGAGATGTTCATCTTTTCTGAGCTCATTTCAGCAGTGTGTCCACTGCTTTGAACAATTTGACACACAGAGATGCTTTTTACAAGTTGATTTTTGCTGCTTTCTTTTTGTTGACATGATTCACTTGTCAGGCTATGTACTTGGGCTTTCAGCGCCTCTTCCCAAGTGGAGACTGCATATCTTCATTTTGGCAGTTTCTGGATTCCATCTCAAAATGTAACTACTGTACTTTGTTGCCTTCAGTGCTGGAATCTCTGGAGATGATTTTTATTGCTGTTTAGGGGGAGGAGGAGGTTAGTGATTTGGCAACAGCCCTGCAGCTGTGACCCAAAACTTCCTATTTTGCTCTTTATTTTTATAATAGTGTGCATTATTATAGTATCCAGAAATCCAGCTCCCAGCCCTAAGACATGATGACAGCAGATACAATTAAAAGCAGCACTTTGAAAATTGCACATACTAAAATTTGACAGGACCAAGTTTGTTTGCAAACTTACATACAGCTTGTTGAAATTGACGGGAATAAAAATATATTTTAAATTAAAAAGAGCTGTTTCAGGTCTGACTCTACAGGTTTGGGATGGTATTAGGAAACCAGAGGAAACTTGGTGATTCATTTGTGCTCAGACTTTCTAAATTAGTGCGCTAGAAATATGTGTACATAGCTCAAAGGCAAGGCAAAAGCAGAGTTTGCCTTTCCAAGATCCTGATTTTTATGAATATTCACAGAGCTATGGGCAGAAGTGCCTCCAAATGTCCTGCTTTATCCTCCTGAGTACCACATTCAACTGAATTTCATCCAGTTACTCTTCCATTGAGACCAATCACTTGTGTCTGATGAAAGATTTTTTTGTTGCTTTTTTGGCAGAGCATAATTTTGAGGATGGAATATAGTTTTATTTTGTAGACATCAAGAAATGAAGAACCCCTCAGCCCTCATGGCTCTCACTGCCAGAAGTTTTGCCTGTTTGGGGGCTTTTTGTTAATAGTAGTATTGTCTGATATGCTTTTTAAATCATCAGCGTTTCATTCTTCTTTTTGTGGTAAATCCTGAGTTTCCCCAAAGGTGTTTTAGGTATTATGACCAAGTGATTATAATACCTAAAAGTGTGCCTCAGGTTGTTGACTCTCAGCATTTTTTCCAGGCCTTGAATAGGTTTTTAAACTCTTTCTTCTGTAACCAGTTTTTTAACAACCTTTGAAAAATATGGAGCTATAGGCTCCGAAGGCAAGGCATGAGGCAATATTTTCTAGGTCCTAAAGCAATGTCTTTCTACTTAAAATGTTTTACAGCTGTATTTAAAAGGTCTAATCACTGCAGAGATGCACAGCCTTCTGTTGTTTGCTTATTCACCCCAGGATTGCACCAGCCCTCTCTGACACAGGATTTCACTGGCAGCTCAGGTGCAGCTGCTAATGTGAAGAAACTTCTCAGAATCCCCATTTTCCAGGATGCTGGTCCTTATTTCTTAAAACACAACCTCCAGTTCTGGTCCTTGAATATCTGTTCTTGCCTTTGGTTCTGTTGACATGAGCTTTATTTGGATTTCCCTAGGTTGATTCCTCTAAGGGACCATCTTCTCCTTACAGTATTGACTCTGCATAATCTGTGCACTTTATCAGAAAATATTTTTGCTTTATTTATCCTCACAAGGTTGATGAGAAGGACATCTTATTGGGAGAAATTATTCCTGAGAAAACCCATAAAATATTTTTGTGCAGTGGTGTCTAAGCATTGTTTTTTATTGAGCTTTGAGTATGCACCTTATTATGGCAAACTCATGCTCAGCCATGCTCAGCCTCCAGTCATTCCAGCTGATATTCCTGAGATGTCCATATCAGTGATTCCAGACTACCTGGAATAAGAGCAGACAACATGATCTTGTTGCCTTTTAAGTGTTTGTTCTGTGATTTCAGGCCAGCTCAGTCATCCCTCGTTTCAGTGGGTTCACTGCAATGATTGTGCTCTGTGCCAGAAGGAATTTCCTTGAGTGAGTCATACATTTCTTCCAGACTGAAGGAGCACAGGAAGCTCTGGTGTTCAGAGGAAGGACAAATTTTAGAGCTGTAGAAGGAATTTGGTTTTTAAAAAACCTCATGACTTGTTGTAATAAACTTTCTTGAATATATCCTGGTGCATATCCCACAAATTCTGGGATATGAAAGGCCCAGAGGTTTGGTGCAGACTTACCTCTAATCTTAGTCTTACAGAGGGGGTCAATTATTTAAATATTACTAGGGATTTATAGTATCTCCTGTCAGTGCAGAGTCTGCCCAACTTCTGTTTAAAACCCATAACAGCAAGTCTCTGGCTAATCTTCAGGAATTCTCATTAATTTAAAACTCTACTTACTGTAAGATTTTATTTGATTTTGGTTACCATTACCATGATGGTCTGGGAAATTTACTTCTTTGGGGGTATTTACTGGCTCATTTCCTTCAAGTCTTTTGTGGGAAGTGAGGTGGAGGAAGAAGTCTTGAATTGTGGTCTAGAGAAACCCAATCTGCTGGAATAGCGAGGGTGCCTTCAAACACAAGATCAGACTGATGGAAAAGGATCTCAATGAAAAAGTTTTATCTCAAGTAATGTAGCTGTGGCAAGAAAGACTCACTACAGCTTAAGTCAGAGGATGTGGGGTGTTGGTTTTTTTCTCAAAAAAAATCCCAAATATTTTATCAAAACAGCCGTATTTCAGCTGGCCATAGAATAGCAGCACATGAAGCACTTGTGCCAGATAAACACACACAGTGTGGTGAGCCAAAGAAATAAAATATAAGCGGGTAGCAACAAGTAATATTGACATAGTGACTTGCCTTCTGGGGAGGGGTACAACCCAGCCTGGGGAAAAAAAAAGTTTACAAATGGAAGGTTTTGAATAAGTACAGATTATTAATAACAACAAAAAAAAGCCCCAAAAATGCTAAGGAAATGAGAAGCTTAGGCAAATGAACTGAAAATGGAGAAAGAGTTCATTAGCTATCATAAGAGAAGCCCTGTCTTCCCTGCATGATGTTGAACCACATAAAATGCTATGAAGAGGGCTTCAGGAATTTTTCTGTTTGAACTTTAAGATTACGAAATAGTTGTGCCCAGCTTGCTAACATTTTTCTGGTTTAACACTCACAGTTTTCAGAGATGTGACGTTTCTCTGGTAAGAATCAGCTGCTACCCACAGCTATGCTGTGACGTGCAAATTCATATTCAAAATCAGAATTAGGTCTGAATTTTTTTCCTTGGAAAATAATGAAATTACTGAGTCAGAATTAAGATGCTTTTAGTTGGTTATTGTTCCCATGAAGACCATTCTTCTTTGCTATGTGAACAATGTAAAAGAGTCTGAGGCTGATTTTCTAGCTTAAGTTACTTAGACCAGTGAGAAACAAAATCTTGTCAAGGCCCATATTTTAGTCTACATTTGAAAGTTTGAATCTGATTCTGAAGAGTATTTAAAACCCTTGGATAAAAGCCCCTGGATTTAAACAAACAAACAAACAAACAAACAAACAGAAAAACCCCACCAAAAACACTGGAATTGGTGTTTCTCCAGGAAGATGTTTTCTTCAGGAAGACATTTCCTTCACAAAGACTTAGGTGCTCAACATCTTTTCTGAATTTTATTTTTTTAAGTGCTGACTACTTTCCAGCCAGACACAAAGGCTTACAGCTAAATTGGAGCTGCTAATAGAAGTACTGGTGTTCCCATGAGCATATTTTATATCATATAGCGCTTCCAGTTAGGACAAAAAGAATTGTTCATGTGCTAATAATTAAACATGTTCTTGATTTATTTTTTGCTAGACTCAGATTTGACATTTTTGCAGAACTGAGAGCAGAATTTGGCCCACTGTATTGAGATGTTTCTTTCAAACAGATTCTTTCATTTTCTCCTGTTTTTTGCAACTGAATGAGGAATCTACCTTGAAGTTAAATAGGAGTAGTATTTTTATAGTTTAGGTTTGCACTGAATGTTTAACGCAGGTAAATCAACAAGTGGTGGTCTGTGTTAAGAAATTTGGTTTCAGGGTTTTTTGCAGGGATAGCAAGAGGGGAAGAAAGAAAGAAGTCAGTGTAACTGTCCTAGAATTATCAACAAACTGGGGGGAAAAAGTATTAACAGAGCAGTAGAGTAATTGCTCTTCCATTAAGAAGTAGGAAATGGGCTCAAATATGCTTCTTTGCTAAAAGGCCACTCTTGTGAAGAATGGCATTGTAGGGTGCACCTTTGACTCCAGATCAAATTTGTGTATTTTTATGGTGAAAAGATTATTTTTCTATCCTGCAATGCTGCCAGCTAATCCTGCACGTGAAAGTTGAGCTGCACCCTGTCTGATTCTCACTTCATCACCTGGGGCAGGGACTGGGCAGCTGGAGCAGGCTTTTGCTGATGATGGAAGAGAGTCTCGCTCCTTCTCCATTAGCTGGGCTATGCTATGCTAAGTAGAGCAGTAAAAACATATTTTTATCAGGAAATTCAGTAGATATGGGCCAATTTAAATGAGTGCTCATGTTGAATGGATCTGTTGAGTCAGTGTGTTACTAAGTACAGCTGCACATTCATGCAAAGCCAGAGCATAACGCCAGGCCTGGGTTTAACTCTGTGAACTTAAAGGGTGTAGGAAACAGCTCCCTTCTAAGCTCTAAGAGATGGACAGGAAAAGTCAGTAAAAGCAGAAGGAACCATCCTGCATCCTCATGCATAAGGAAGAGATGTGTGGTAAGATCCATTCACCTCCTGAAATCAGGGAAGCCCAGAATTCATTTCCACTGTAAAGACTCCCATTGAACTCACTCAGCCTGGATCAGATCCCGAGTGGAAGCAATTCATCTTCTGACTGCAGGTCAGCTTTACAGCTTTGCAATGCTTCACTTGTGCTCTCCTGATTGGAATTTCCAGTGTTTACCTTGTGCTGAGCTGGCAGCAAGGGGCTGGATTTCATTCTGGCTCCAGCACATTTCTTTCTTCACTTAGGCACAAGCCCCTTTCAGCAGCTGGGCACAAAACATACAGAAATAGAAACCTGGTCATCAGGAGGCAGAATAAGCTACTCAGTGCCTGTACTGGACATCTCAGAACTGCCCATGTGCCTTTGGGTTAAAGAAAATGAAGCTGGTGGAAAAAGTTCTGACAAAAGACCAAACTCTTCAATTTGCAGCTGGTTGGCAGAGAAAGTAGATGTGATCGAGGACTTCACATCTAGGCATGGATAAGGATCACAAAATAGATGTCAGATGGATAATAATTCTTTAATATGAAGTTTAGATGGTTAGACTGATCACAGAGGCTTTTTCATACTTAATTTTTAAAGAGACCATGTAAAGTAATTACTGACTCCAACTTTGTTCCAATTTGTTCTCAAATATGTATTTTGTGTTGCCTTTTCCTAAAAATTCCCAAACATCACCAAAAAAATTCCCCAAAAAAGAAAAAACAAAAAAAAAGAAAAGGAAAAAGGAAAAAAAAACCAAAAAAGCCATCATACCATTGAGGGAGAACTCTGTGTTGCAACATTTTACAATGCCACATTTGGACAGCAGCCAGGGGTGGAGAACCCTTGTACTAGAAGCACCACAAATTTCCTATGGTCTTACTGACTTTGCAAACCTCTGTGAGAACACCATCAATTTTTAACAACTTCCACAAGCCTGTTCATATGAACAGACCCACATACTGCTAGAATGACACAATTTACAAGTTGTGTGAAGTTACATAATAAAATCTTCAGTGTAAAAAGAGGTAAAATTAATGAGAAAAGAAAGAAAGCTGGAAGAAGGCTATGCCCTTCTTATTTACCGTTAAGAGCTGGGAAATATCCTTGTGTTGTGGCTCAAGGGAATTTTTCTACTGAAGGAATCAGAGCCCCACTTGATGGGTCATCTTCAGCAATGCATTCAATGCATGTCTCATTTGCTGTTTTCTTAAGAATTTTCCTGTGCCAGTATCTGGATGGAGCAGCTTTTCCACAGACTGGACAGTATTTCACATTTTAGCTAAACAAAGTAAAAGATATCCTCATTAAAGTGTAGGTTTGATTCACAACACAGTTGTAGCTTGTAGTACCTAATATGTTCTTAAAAGACCAGGCAGAGGAATTTTTCTTTTCAAAATGTTGAATAAGATATTTATCTCAACTGTGTCCCTTATAATCAAAGCCCTTGATTAGAGGTTCTCATCATGAAAGACCAGTAGCTCCTGCAATTAAATATATAATGCTTCTGCTCCTGTTACAATTTAAGCTTTTTTTTTTTCCTTAGGAAACATCCTTATCTGATATAGTCTGAGGGACAGCAACTTATCTTTCTTCTTCCCTTCCCCCTTTTCCTGACAAAACATTTCCTTAGTCTGACTGTCCATGCATTGAAGGAATTCTGATAATACTTTATAAAAGTCACTTGCCAACTATTTGAGGGAGAAAATAAAAAACAAAACAAACATAAAAACAACAAACTAGCCAAAACTTGCTGATGTTTGTTTTACAATTAAAGGCACAAAAAAAAAAAAAAAAGAAGAAAGATAATGATCAAGAGGAAATGTCAAAGAATCACTGACTTTGAACTACTGTGTAAAAAATATGAGTGAAGGTGATCTGGGGAGTAAAGTGAGCCCTTTTGGCACAGCTCAGTGGGCAGGTGTCATTGTATGGATCAGCACTGTCTGCACAGGGTGTCTCAGGACATATGGCACTAACTCCTGGAGAAGACATTGAATTGAGGCCCTAGAAACTCCACATCTGGTAAATCTTATGCACCTAGAAATACTCCCAAGAGTAGTTGCCTGAGTTATAATGGATGTAGAGCCCATGAGCTGGTTGTGTGGAAACTCAATGTCCCTGCACTGATCCCTGCAGCAGCTTCCTGACAGGTGCTTGGGAATGTGGCAGCAAAGCCCAGCTACAGCCATAACTAGTGTCCAGTTTAAGTTCATTCCTACAGAGAATGGCAAGCAGACATTTACTTATTTTCACTTATTTGTGTGAGAAACAAAGGAGGACACATAATTCTGGACTGTTCAAATATGTGTAATCCAACAGAATGTTTCTCTTATTTATGATGAGACAGGGGGAGAGTGGAAGAAGATATATTTTCCTTATTCTGATGTTATTTTTTTGTTTTCAGGGAAGAAAATGAAAGTCCTGACGTTGTGGTAATAAAAGCTGACCATTATCCTGGCACCAGAGAGCACATGTTCACTCATGTCTGAGATACTCATGTAAAGGAGGAAGTGGGGGAAATAACTAATTTAATTATCTTACCCATAAAAAAAAAAAAAAAAAAAAAAAAAGCAACAATCACTGTTGGAAAGACATGAGATGTATTTTTATTCCCTTGAAATACCCACATCTATTAGTGTCTAACATCCTCAAACTCACAGATAACCCCAATTACTGCCCACATGCAATTCCAGATGGGAAACACAATCTGTAGAGGTAACATGTCCTTTAAAAGACAGAAAAAGAAGTGTCATTTGTACTCAGAAGTTTGTAAAGAAAAAAAAAAAGAGGAAAGGAGAGGAGAGGAGAGGAGAGGAGAGGAGAGGAGAGGAGAGGAGAGGAGAGGAGAGGAGAGGAGAGGAGAGGAGAGGAGAGGAGAGGAGAGGAGAGGAGAGGAGAGGAGAGGAGAGGAGAGGAGAGGAGAGGAGAGGAGAGGAGAGGAGAGGAGAGGAGAGGAGAGGAGAGGAGAGGAGAGGAGAGGAGAGGAGAGGAGAGGAGAGGAGAGGAGAGGAGAGGAGAGGAGAGGAGAGGAGAGGAGAGGAGAGGAGAGGAGAGGAGAGGAGAGGAGAGGAGAGGAGAGGAGAGGAGAGGAGAGGAGAGGAGAGGAGAGGAGAGGAGAGGAGAGGAGAGGATGAGACTAATATTTTTGTTGTTCTATCAGGCACTGCAGTCACAAATGATTTGATTTCCCATAAGGCCAGGATTGTGCCAGCATTCAGAACATGACTCATGAATCCTCAGTTACTGTTATTTTATAGCAATTTTATATAATTTTATATAAGAAATACAGATAATTTTGTATAAGAATACATGGATATGGGTGCATATGTGCATATACATGTGTGTCTTTCTAGTATATATATGAGTATAGATATTTAAACTCATTCCTAGCTGGAAAATATTTGACAGCCTTAGAGATACAGATGCACAGAGGTATCTAGTGCAGCAAAGTTTGCCTTCAGGGAAACTCAGAGGTTTCAACACCAATCTGTAGAATTTGGCTCTTGGGTGTCAGAGAATCTGTTTCTGCCTCTGCCCCACAGCGATTGGGCTGGGTGAGGTACCTGGAACTGCTGGTGCCTCTGTTTATACAAGTGACAAGCACTGAAAGCACACTGTCAGCAAACCCTCTCAGTGTGCATTTTGCTTTCCCATTTCTCAGTGTGTGATCACCTCACAATGCTGGGAAGCTATAAAGTAAAGGGGTGAGACACACAAATTCAATGCTGATAGAAAAGTTTATAAAACTGCAAAGAAAAGCTGAATTACATGGGTACTGGATGGAAAAGGTGGTGCTGTGGATTCCCTGAATTCGTCAGACACATTTGCAGTGGATCCATGGAGCCAGAATAACACCACAGTGCAAGGTTGGCCCTTTAATTATGTTGATTACCCTAAGCCAGATTTTTACATGCAGACAGATCCCTGCAGCTACACAAAGACTTTTGTCTACAGTGACAAATCCCCTGCACAGGGATCTGCCTGGGCAGTGTTCACAGCAGGATCTGGCCCCAGGTTTCTGTGCATACATTTAGTGCCAGGTCAGCAGCCTGACCACATGTGGGCCATGGAGTGAGTGTGCCTGCCCCACTCACTGCCCTGCTGCAGTGAGGCACAGCATGCACTCATGGCACTCATGGACAGAGATGAGCAGTCACTGTGCCTGGGCCAGGTAGGAGGATCTGCCCTTGCTGCTCCCACGGGGCCCAGGCAGGCAGGTTCAAAACCTGCATCCAACTTTCAGGCATGGTATTTGTTTCCATCACTCCAATTTAAAATATTGCACAGTAATTTCCACACAGAACAATAAAGGACTATGTCTGTATCTATGAGATTGTAATCAGTGTCCAAAACCTAGATATCTCTAAGGGAGAGAGACAGCAGATACAAAGGAAAATCTGTTTTGATTATCACACCTGATAAGCCTCATTGGTTCATCATGTCCAGCATCTGCACTGCTGAAACCTAATGATCATGAGTGAAACCTTTCTCCCTGACCCATAATAAATTGTACTTGAAAGGTGATGAATTACTTTCTGCTTTTTGCATCTTGGACAAAAGGATTGTATCACCCTTTTCTACAAAGTCCTACAAAGGAACTAGTCCAGTTTACACTAAAAAAAAAAAAAAAGAAACAAATAATAAAAAAGAAAACAAAAGACTACACAGGCTGTTTCTTGCTCTTGTGGGAAATCTCAGTCTAAAAAGAAACAATAAATTTCTGCCAGTTAAAGCGAGGGGGGATTTTTTAGCAACAGCCTTTGCTGTTTCATTAGTTGCCCTTTACATATATTGCAAAGTATGACCTCCACATTGTTCCTACATTGTTGTACCAGTGACTTTCCACTGACCACCCTGGACCCCTCTTCCTCACACCAGTACCTTGCCACAGGAGCAGTTTTACTGAAGGCAAAAGAGTGCCTGCCTATCACAGAAATTTGGGACTCACAATCAGCCCCAGGACGGCGAGTAGTCTGTCCGAGAACAAATGAGGGAATTTAGCAAAATGTATAAGTCCTTCCCATGCTACCTACTGAAACACGCAGATCTATAGTCAATTTATTGAGCATAAATTACTGCCAACCTTCGCTAGAATAATTTATACTCCTGAGCCACTTCAGACAGGAAGGCAATAGGGAACTGTCAGGATACATGAAGTTTTATATAGAGATGAACGAATAGCTCATTATTCAAAGTCAAATGATATTCATATTTAGGGGTCAGAGAATTTGGGAAATGTTTAGACCCTCACCTGAGATTGCAGTACGAATCCTCTTTCCCCATAAGGTCTTCTCAAAATAAGTGCTGGCTTTTCCAATCCTATTGCCTTACCAGAATAGTTAACCCAGGCAACAGTTGGGTGGGGAGAATTAATAAGAGTAAAGGAGCAGGAAAATTAACAGAGGGACTCAGCTGGCAAAGGATAAAGGAAATGAGTGAAAATAAAGGGAAAGAGGAACGGAAATATATGGAAATAAGAAGAAAAAAAGTGGTAGGAAAGAAGAGACAAAAACAGACATCAAAAATAAAATTACATCGGTGTTATTTCTCAGAATGACATTGTTCATTCTTTTATTGATTATTTGAAAGTGTTTGAGCAATGCAATACAAAAGGCAGAGTATTTTCCTCTGTGCTGCTCTGTGTATCAGCCTAGGATGCTCAGGCTTTATGAAGTAGAATGACACTTTTGCCATCTTTTTTCCATATATTTTAAGGTCATAAAGGTTATCATCTCAACCAGAAACAAATCAGGTTCCTTTTTAACTAAATAAATCCAGCTTTACTTTAAATCAATTAAATCACAGATCTCTTCTGGAGTGGAGAATTTGGAGTGGAGTTCCTGTGTTTTAAGCTCTAGCTTTCCAAACTGACACAGGTTTTGTTGAGCATTTAAGATTGAATTTCAATAGAAATAACCTGGCGGTTTTTTCAGCTCTTTCCCACCCCATCACAGCATTTGGGGCACTGTGCAAACTCACAACCAGCACAACTCTCAGTTCACCCAAATCCAGGGGGAAGAGAGAGGGAAGGAGCTTTGCAAGCGACGGAAAAAATGTCAAAAAAGCAATACTTGATTTTCTCTACAGTATCTCCATTAATTCTGAGGAAATTCTCGTGTTCAGTGAACTTGAGTGGCACAGTCACTGAGAAAGTTCAGGGTATGTTTCACTCCAAATTTCCCCGGTGCTGCTAATTCCCCAATCAGCCATTACGTTCGTTTACTAAGTCATCTGTACTCACCTACAGTTCCTTCACTTCATTACTCCCCGGCCAAAATCTCTTCCGAAGGCTACTCTGACAGATTTATATTCTGAGCATCAGACAGGAATGTGGTTCTCTGTTTTCCCTTTACCTTTGCTACATAAACATGTCCTTGCAGGGCTCTCCTGGATCCTGACACAGAGGATCCCGTGCTGAGCAGCACAGACACCTACAGAAACACTCCTGAGCTCCCTGTGGCTGTTACAGACTGCTCAGATCAGCTCTCGCCTCCATTTCAGGACCCATTTCTTGACTGCAAGGGCTGTGGTCAGGGGAAGCCATGAAAGACAGGGAAACATTTCACAGCAATGTTGTGCTCTTTAACACTCTGAAAGTTTGCTACAATGCACCATCAGTTTAACTAGGCGGAGTCTCCACAGCTTTTTGGGAAATTTAATTTTGTTCTGCAAATCAACAGGAATTTTATGGATGCATGTTTTAGAAACTACTTTCTTATATCACACAGGAGTGACTGCACAAAACTCAACCCTCCAACTCTGTTCTGGCAGTAGTGGCTTTTCAAAGCCTACCTCTTACCCCTTTTCCCCCAAGAAGGTAGTACATACAAAAGTGTTGCTAAGGATAAGAGTTCTTCCTTTCATAGAACAGTCCTCCTGTCTCTTGAGAGCTTCAGCCATGAGAATTTATATTAAATGAAACTAATTAGCTAAAGGTTGCATCAAAACTCTCACAAAGACCCACTGAGATCAGATTCCTTTCCTGCTAGTTATCTCCCCCGCAGTTCCCCAAACAACAGAAGGCATTGTAGAGACAATTGTACAGATGCAGGTATGAGACCAGCTCGAGCAATGAGGGCTGTTTCAGCGGTACAAGTATTAGAAGAAAAAGGAAGGAGAAAAAGGCATCCTCCTCTGCCATTTTCTGAAAAAGAAACTCTATTAATGTCTCATGTCATTGCAAAACTCTATTAATATTGTGTTGAGGTTCCACGGAAGGGCTGGAAATGGTAAAATCTTCACCTTGAGTTTTGTCCAGCCACCTTGCCCTCAGGTTTAATATATATATTATTTACCTGGAAACACTATTGTGATCCAAAAGTGCCTTCAACAGATGTAAAATTCAGATGGAGAAAAGTGGCCTCACCTAATGATTTTGCTCTTCCAGGTACTCCCAGAAGAGAGACACAAGCAGCAGTTTACACAAATGTGCATGGGGAAAAGGTGCTGGCCACACATGTAGCACCCAGAAAGGAACCAAGCCCAGCCCCAAGCTCTGGTTTGGAGCAGAGGCTGCTAAGGGCTGCACAGAAATTCCAGTTTCACTGTGTGTGTAAGCAGGCACGTGGCTATTGATAGTGTCAGCTCCTGCCTGCAGAATTGGCTTGTCTCAAACCAGCTAGCCAGCCTGCAGGTCAGAGCACAAGGAATGCTGGTGTAAATCGTACTTGTAGGCTCCTGAAATATTTAGTCAAGAAAAACCTGCAATACACACATATTCTTGTGTATAGAAGGCAGGAATATTCTTGTGTGAGGCAAGAATTCTTGACTCAGCTACTCCAATGTAAGATCTTCCTTATTTAATTTACATTGTCTCGAGGAGTGAAGCACCTTAGAAATATGTTCTTCATGCACAGATTGATGCCAAGAGTAATAACATGAAGATCATAGCATACTCTAGAGGAAAGATTTTGTTTTCTAAGACCAAAGATGGAGCATTTTTGGTTGCAATTCTTCGAAGAAAATTAGAGGGTAAAAGAGACAAGGAAATGGAAGGATTTCTGTGTATTAAGAATTATAACTGGGTTTGTTAGCTTGCTATTTTGAAGAAATATAGGTAAGCAAGGCAAGATAAATCACAGCAATTTGAAATGTCATTTGGCTCTCCTATCGCATTTGAATTTCTTCCATATTACAATAGATCTTCTCTCCTTGTGCCAGCTAAATTGAATTCCTCTTTTTGGGCTGTTTCTTTGAAGGGCTTTGGATGAAATGTCTCATGGAGTTCAATTTGGAAGCTTCCCAAATCAAAACCCCAAATCCAACATTTGTTTCGGTTGTGGGGAATGGGAATTCAGATTGTTTTTTACCTGTTCATGAGACATCTGCTTTCACTATTTGGCATAGCGTGGGGCTGAGGTTAGTGGGGGAAGGCAGGCTGATTAGCCTCAGAGGATTTATTGCATTTGATACATTGAATGTCTGATTTTGCCTCCCTTGCTCTCATTTGTTCACAGCCCGTACATTGAGATACAGCGAAAAAAAAAAAATTAAACCATTTATATTTAATTATCATGTCTTATTTAGCACTGAAATATTAAGAATGAGTCACTGGTATCTGTTGTTTTTGGAAGTTTTGCCCAGACTAAACCTCTGGACTCAGCAATGGAAGCCACAGAATGGGAAGTTGATTTACAAACTGCCTTTAAATCCAGTGACATAGGCTAAAGTGCACTGAATATTCACAAGCTCTATATTAGCAGCCTCTACTATTTTGTGCTCCCCATGGCTCTGGTTTAGTTGAGGAACACCCAAAGTGATCCCAGATTTTGAAGTCTGGATGATCCTGAACAGAGCAAATTTCAAATTAAACCAGAATGCTTTCATATGCCTCCTATGCACAGTTAACACTTGACTACATATGCTAAAATTTGTGGAGGTTTTTGGTACCTGAAGTTTTATACAAATTCGAGTAAGAATTAAACCATTGGTAGACCATGATGTTTTGTTGGAAATATTTCTAAATAAAGCAAATTTGAGGATGGTGCCATATGTCTTTGTAGGGGCAAAGAAACTTAAAATGAGCTGTGAAAAACAGACAGAGCTTGTCAGATGTGGAGTTTGGCAGTAAGAAAGGCTGGTCAGAAACCATCTGATGACACACAGTTACAGCAGAAATGGTGACATTTAATTGAAATTGTGAAGTTCACAGTGTCTGTTAGGTCCAAAGAAATATTGCCCAAACCAAGGCAGAATTTTTCTCAGAGTCCATGCCCTGGTCACCAGAAGAATTTTTTTTAATTACTTTTTTTTTTTTTTTTTTTTTAACAACTCCAGGACCCAAGAAATGCTAAGAACTTCACCTGGAGCCACTTTTTCTTCCACCTTTGCTGCCAAACAGGATTCAGACCTGGTCACAGGCAGGATCCAGGCTGGAATCAGATGCTGCTTGGTGCAGGTGACATTAGTGTCACTTTTTGTTGAACATCTGAAGGATGCAGAGAGACTGGGCTCTTTGAAAATATGAGTATTCGAGCTTCTGAAATGAAATTTTAACAGCCTTTTTCCAAGCTTTTTTGCTTTGGTCTAAATCAGGATGAATACAGACTGTGGAAGAAAATAGTGAAACCTTTCAGGTCCAGTTGTGCTTAATATTCCCCCTGCAAAGGTTTTGCTGTAAACAAGCACACATGTGCACCCCCAGACACATACACACACCAAAATGTTCTTCCCGAGCTGTATTTTAACATCAGCATGTTATTTGCTCTATTACCCTTCTGGGTGGCCAATAAAATATCAAACAGCAATTCAAGAAAGCAATAGATAACTACTATAGTGAGCTTTCTGAAAGCAGAGGCCAGGGTAAGCAGGCAGATTTATACACTTCAATTTGAGGCAAATGTGAAATAATAACAGACAATAACTGGTTGGCTTTTTATTTTTTCCAAGCAACAACTGCTCAGAATTTATTTAAGGTATGCAATAACCATCTTGATTTTAAGATGAGGGCTTGGATTCTCACCTGGTGAATATCAGCCCAGATCCATCACTCAGAACACAGATTGCTAAATCATGAATGTTATGCCTCAAGCAGAAGGCACTTGGCCAGCCCCTTCCCAGTGTTAATGTTTTTTGTACATTGTGCAGGTTTACATCAGCCAAAGATCTGTCTGAATGCCTCTTATTTTTGCTGAGATTTTAAGTACAGCCCTGGTCTCTATATTCTTCAGATATTTTCACAACCATAATCTTCAAAACCTTGTCTGGCCTTGATCTCTTTTTCCAAGCTTTTAGTCCCATTCCCTCCCTTTACAGAACAGATAAGGGATTTATAGTTGTCAATCCCAATGTGGTTAAGCTGACATATTGATGGTATATGAAAAATATGTGCTAGAATACCTCATCAATACATTTTCATTTCTGGGAAAATATGAAATAATTAAGGAATTCCATTACCTGAAAGTAAGAGTGCTTTTAGAATGTATGCATCTTACCAGGCTTATAGAGTGGCATTATTAGGTTCAATAACATCCCAAATGGAGAGCAAAAATGGAGAGGGAGATGAAGACATGCCCTATGTGGTAAAAGAAATGCTGCCATGCAGTAAATGAAGAGGAAAAGCACAGCATGATATAGAAGAGGAGGAAACCAGGGCTTATAAAACTGCTGGTAATCTTATACTGACAGAGCCAGGGGGGAGAAAAATGGGGCTTGAATAAGCAGGGAAGGTTTGAGTTAATGGGAATAATATCTTTCTCTGGCTTCAGACTTAAAAGATTCAAAATCTGGAATTAAAGATGATTTTTTTATATTTAATCCAGTCCTTTAAAACAAAACAAAATAAAACAAAATATTCATTTCATGTAGCCTAGTCCTTGTGAGGGAAAAGACAACTATAAAAGATGTAAGTTCAGATCCAATTAAAGGCAGTTTTTGTGTACATTTTCAGGTCAAGTTGAATCCTAGGGTCTTGCATTGTCTTTATTTGGACTTGCTGACAGTTGTTCCTAGGAAATGGCTTATCTTTATTAGGGCTTTTTATACTAATGCTAGGAAGAAACACACCTTTTCTACTCTAAATGGAGAATTCAATTCTCATTAAAGCCGAGGAATTAAATGTCTCTGAAAAAACCCCTCAGTTTTGTAGAATCAGAAAGTGTTTCACTTTGAACAAATCCTTCCAAATTCAAGAAGTTTTTAAAGCAGCTTTACTTTTTAAGTGTATTAAAGGGAATTTCAAAACAAAAAATCACGTAGATTTCAAGCATTCTGGTTTTAAAATAATGAAATAAAACATTACAGAATTTTCAACATCATGGTTTTGTTCCAGACAATTTGGCAAAGCTACAATGAATTTAGAAAGCACTTCATTATTGCTAAAACTGCATTTTTTCAAAGAAAACAAAAACCAGCCAGGGCTAATGTGAACCCTTTGTTATGAATTAAATGAATCTGTGTTATGTTTTGAGCAAGCTCACTTTTACCATATTAATCTGGGTAGAGATTTAGTTTAATTTCAAACCACCTAACACAACACAACACAACACAAGCTTGTAAGCAAAACTTGTCTGCATGTTCATTAACATTTTAGACTCCAGGGCTTTAAGTCAGCGTGAACTAAAACCTTCTTTCTCTCAACTGCAAAAAGAAAGAGTATAATAAATCACAAATCCATTGCAGAACAATATGGCAATACGCTTTCATGTATTTAACTGAGACAGAGTTTGCCTTTCCACTTCTGTAGGAGCTAATGGTTGATTTAATCCAATGTTGAAATCATCAGACCTTCGCTCAGATTTTGTTCTAGCAATGTGCCTCTGATAAATAAACTTCCAGACTGAGCATTCCAATCTAACAGGGGCTGCTATTTGGGATGTGCTAAAGAATGGCAAAAGATGTTTGATTCAGGGAAATGTAATAACAACGGATAACAGTTTGGTTTTCATTAAAGAGTTAAAAAATGTAAGTTTCTGGTTTATCTTTAAATATACATAGAATCTGTCTGTGGCACATTTTTGGTTGCATATCATCTCCCTTTAGAAATACCCTTAAATGTTTTATAAATATTGAGGGGTTTTTTTAATAATTCTTTAAGTAAGGTTCCAATTTTTTTCTTTGAGCACGTAGAATCTTATTTTGTGTACTTTTTTTCCTCTGACTTCAGATCTACAAATGTTGTCTTATTTTTTCTTATTCACTAGTAATAGGTTTTTTTCCTCACCTGAAACCAGGCACTCTCTTGTGTTAGCTGTTGTGCAATAATTAAAGACAAGTTACTGTTCCAGAAAGATTAAAAATTGAATACTCTCTAACCAGTGGACTCAGAATTATGGAAACATTCCCACAAAAACTGAGTTTTTTATTTTATTCAAAAAATCATATAATAGCATATTTTCTAACTGGCTTTTTTTGCCAGATCCCAGTACAGAGGCTATTGTCCTCACCCCTTTCTTCATGTCTAGGAAAGCACATAAGGAAGATCAAGCAATAATTCCTCCTCACTTAAGAAGAAGCTTCATAAGACACACAGAAAGGCACGTGCTGCAAAGCTCAACGAAAGCTAATCAAGCCAGCTTGTCAAATTTTCTGCTGTTAGCCTATGCTGTCATTGCACACATGCAACTCCAATTGCAATCAGTGGAGGGGTTCATATTAACCAAAAAACAACAATAAAGAGCCTTAAGGAATTGTACAACACAGCTCACAAAAAAATTACATCTGCCCTATGTGCTAGCTGCAATTTTCTCCTCCCTGAAAAGAAAAAATCAAATGCCATGTTTTGCTTTCTGCTGAACTTTGGTGTATTTTCTAACTGCTCAGGGGGAGTAGGAGCTTCCTTTTGTCCCTGTTCTCTGCCATTTATACAGTTTATTCTGTGCATCTTAGTAGCACAATTAATGGTTTGAAATCTCCCATTCTAAAAAGCAAAGGGAAAATGTCATTCAGAGGTTCTGATCACAAGAATAGGGAAATAATTAATTTGGATGATGGCTTTGCAAAATAGAAATGACATTGTTGATTAGACTGTGATTATAACACTCAATGACCCAAACCTGCAACCAAATTTCTGGGGACAAACTTTCACTTTAGCAGAACAGGCAATGAGAAGCCCTCTGTAGTGTGAGGACAATATCAGATGTCCTTGGAGGTTGGCAAAGTTCCTCTGGATATTGGGGAAGTAGCTGGGTACATATACATATATTTTTGAGAATTCTCCAGGCTTCACAGAAGCAGAGCATTGAAGAATTTCCTCCCACCAAAATGCTTTGAGGCTGTTTACTGCAGATTCACATTTTGTTCCCAGAGCAGTCAAAATTAGTTTGGCCACTGGTTTTTCACAGCAAGTGGGGCTAAGCATAAATCTGCCTTGGACTGCAGGAAGTGGGGGACAAAACCCCACTGTTGTGGTGCCTGTAAGTAACAGATATTCCCCTGTACTCCTCTCCACTTCTGAGTGACAGCAGCTGGAATTTATGAAGCATGCTTGTGCTTTGCACTTTCCCTGTTTTTACATTCAGGAGAGAGAGAAAATGTCTCTGCTTTGTTCAGTTTGTCAGGCTGCTTCCTCCTTTGTGCCCAAATATGCGCTGTGCCTTAGGAAAGGTCCCTTCTTAAATTACATCCCAAAAGGTGAACGGGATATGTGCAAAAGTCATTTCGCCTTCAAACAGTATGCCACACCTGTATGGGATAT
Organism: Cyanistes caeruleus; assembly: GCF_971803275.1. NCBI lineage: Eukaryota > Metazoa > Chordata > Aves > Passeriformes > Paridae > Cyanistes > Cyanistes caeruleus. The sequence goes on along the minus strand of NC_141707.1, from coordinate 32,868,874 downwards.
GTGACCTTCTGATAGAGAAAAATGACCAAAACTGACTGTGCAATTCCCACCTGAGTTGCTGCACTCAGGAATTTAAGATGACTCCTTACTGCACTGGCATGGGCCGAGCCCTTTCACAAGCCGGAGTTGACAGAAGGTTTCATTTTGATGGCCATTGCAGTGGGCAATATGACTGAAACCAGACACAAGACAGGACAAAAATATAAATTTTGTATTTTCACTACATATCTGTCTGCACCTATAGGAAAAGTGTCTGAAGCTCTTTTTCCCCTTCTGGAGGCCATTCCTCACTGCTAAGCACATGCGCACGCACGCCCGCATGCGCACACACACACACACATTTCTACCACTGCAAATGACTGAAAGCCATCAGGCTTTCATGATGGGAAGGGGAAGAGAGAAGGGAATCCATAGCTCAGCAGTATTATTTCCCCCACTTCCTTACAAAACCTCTCTCACTGGAGTTTCATAGGCTCTCTTCTCCAAATTATTTATGGGAGAGGGGCAACCCACTCGACGCTGTATGTGCCATTATCCCCAGCTATTATCCAACAAGTAGTTAATGTTGTTTGAAGCAAGCATGATTCCTTCTGAGCTCCTCTGTGGCTGCTACTGCATGCCTAGGGCCTGGTTGTACTCCCTTAAAGTCGATGCTAAAACTTCCCAGCCTCACAAGGTGGTTGTGAGGATAAGTTCATTAACGTTTGCAAGGCCCCCAGATATCATAGTGCTGGGAGTAATATAAGTATCTAGATAGCTAGTTCTCAAAGACAGCATCTCTGAGGGTCAGATTCTGCACTAGAAATTCCCTTATGCCCATCAATTAACATTTCCTCTTGAATATGTATGTATCATGATGTTTTCCTATTATACATATTTAATTATGACTTATTCTCCAATAGCTATGTAGGATATGGAAAGAAACATCACAGAAGCTAGACTTTTGCAGACTACCTCAACAAAAATAGGTTCTGAAAATCTGGATGAGTCTGAGGATTTTATTTTTGTCTGAATAGCTCCATCTCAGTTGCCATTTCTTCATAGCAAAGTGTTACTTGTCCCCATTGTGACATGCCCATGACTGTAAATGTTTAAATATCCCTTATTCCCTTATGGTTTCCATTATAATTTATTTCTGTCGCAAGCAGAAAGATGTCTGGGTCATCCTTCCAGCCAGGATGAAACACAAAAACAGGGCAGAGCAAAAGAACTGTAGTAGTCAAGAGAAGTTTGCTGAGGGGCATATATTGGGCAATCTTTTTACTGAACTGCAAAGTCTTGAGTCTATTTGAACTCCTAAAACCTTTTCTCACCTTTTTTCAATGCAGTGGGTCAAATCCACTGTTGATGAAATTCCATTGGCTCTGTTGCCAGGACCAAAATCATAAACCAGTGTTACTGTCAAATCAGATCAGTGTTGGAAAGCTTAAGCATGTCCTTAGTTTGAAACATAGAAATGGAAGTCACCAGAAACAATTGTATGCATAAAATTAAACACACACATAAATGTATTTAATTGGATTGATGTTTTAATCTGGTTTTGTGACTTCAGTAGTGAAACAGAATCATTTTGCTAAATTAAAATGAAATAGAATTGTTGAGAGTGCAAATTATTGCCAGATATAGTATCTATAACTGGCATGAGGAACACACATACAATGCAGTTGGCTGTAAAGACTCAACTTCTTAATTAATTTTCCTGAGGCTTAGCCTTTCATTTAAAATACAGCTGTTCCAGTTCCAGGGAAAAAAATATAAAACCACCCTTGGAGACAAGGCCCAAATGTAACCAGCTCAGCAACGTTGGTTTGAATTTGCAGAGAGCCTGAAACCACATCCATGACACATGAATTTCTCTACCAAGTGTATCCTGAAGCCAACGAGAATCACGCTGTTTCAAACAGAGACATTGCTAGCTAATTTGTCATTTATTACAGCATTAAGAACTGCAATCTCATTTTGAAGATCTCATCATTTTCAAAGGCTGCGTGGGGCATTTTCTGGAGGACAGTGCAGGAAGAGTAGAACTTAAGACAGAAGGTGAAGACAGAGGCATTAAGTTGAAGATGTTGAGCAGCTCATTACTTCTTTTTATCCTGCCATAACTCCCTACTCTAGCTCTTCTATTTGGGTTCCAAGTTCTTTCTGGGAAGGACTCGTACAACACAAGGCAAAACATCCCTCACTGCGCCTAGAAGCCCCAAATCTAATACCAACAATAAATAAAAGTATGACTGTTTTCCCAAGGGAATGGGCTTTGCTCTCAAAAGCTTAGAAACCACCCCATTTCAGCAAACTCATAAATCTCTATTGTAAAAACATTATTTCCATTTTTATTTTTTAAATGAATTCATTCCATTTGATCACTTTCCTTTTAAATAGTTTGCTGTTAATTGGATACAGGCAGGACACACAGTCAGAGCACTCCAACTTCCCTGTTGGCTCCACATTTCCAAGCAGATATTTTGAGAGACAGGCATTGTCTGTTAAATGGGAGTTGTGAAACACAACTACACTGGGCAGTTTTAAAACTTTTCAATTGCCTTAGGTAGCTAGATAATTTTCTCTCTTTTTTTTCTTTTTTTTTTTTTTTTTTTTCCTGCAATATTCCCTAGGTATTTGCTGCACTGTATGCCAAGGAAGAAAGCCCTGGAGGGAATATTAAGGTCAGGACGAGATGGAACTAACAATATACAGAATATTTCTGCTGCACATAGCCATCAGTACAGGGTTTGCCCTTAATATTCCCTAGTGTGCCTTAGTTACCATTGCTTCGGTATTCCCTGGGTATCTCTTGTGTTATGAAAGTCCCCTCTCTGCTGTGGGGAGGGGAAGAGCAGAATGGAAAACAGAATAACAATGGGAGGAGAGGAGCAGAAACTAGACAGTTATTCATGAAACTGTGCTCATCAATAGGGAAAACACTTCCCTGAGCCACGCTGCACCCTAGAGTGTGTGTGCTCGTGTTGCCACACAACCCCCATGGCCAGAGGATGTCCAGCACTCCCCCAAACCACAGCTTCAGGCAGCTGCAGGACTGACCTGGAGAAACTCATTTACAGTGGGTTTTTCTGGGCGGTGTAAGCTGTGCCACCCTTGCCCAGCCCCTGCAGCCACTGCCACGCCAGCTCCTCAGGTTGCTGCTCCATGGGCTTTGTGCAGATCATCACTTCAATGTGCTCCTCATTTAATGCCTTGCAGCTTTCAATGGCATAAATGTTTTAGCATCAGTTGAAGAGAACTGTAAATGCAATTGTCAGCTTGGTATAAGGGTTTGTGTACATCTGACTGTAGTACCTCTGCTTCTTATTTCAATAACCCAGCACAGTAGGGACAACATTCTGCCATTACACAATAAAAGCTTCTCCAGGCAGGGCTGACACACTCTGAAAAGCAGAACAGATAGTGCAGCCTCATCCTGATGAAATTAGCAGGGGAGAAATATGAAATCTCCACCTTCCATTACACACATTCATGGACATTTGGAATCCAATCTGAGTATGAATCTGAATAATTTTTTTCTCTCCTGTCATCTTACAGCATGTATATTTACTATATAAAGCACAGCATTTTCTAAGATGAAACAAGTGTTGTATTAGGAAGCAAGGAATACAATAAACCTTTAACTCCCAGGTCAATAATCATATAAAAAAAAGGACTTGATGAAGTGCCCTCTATACCTTTTTTTTAATATGTCAGCAGGAATAAAAACTGCTTTACTTTTTACCTCAGCTTCACTATTTTAACCCAAGCTGATGGCAAGAAGCCTAGAGAATATTGCTAGCAGCCTGTTCTCTTATGACACCCACCCTTCATCTGGATGTAATATCTCAATATTGCTCCAGAAGATTGGATTTTATTTAGTCTTTTAGCATGATGTGAAAAAATGAACCAAATTCTTAGATGGCAGGGGCTTTGTCAATTAAAGGAGTCTAGTTTACTGGGAGCCAGCTGAACAGCTGACTTTATCATATGCAGGAGATTAATGAATGCTACTGCTAGTCAAGAGAAACAAGAGGTCATCCAAAGACTACTTTGTTTGCTCTCTTGGTACTTTTAAAAAATGTTTCTTTAAATACTTTTAAGTCAGGCCTGTTCAGTGCTATAAGGAACACACTTGCCAGTCAATCTGTGATACATACCAGCATCAAAGACCTCTCCTAGTTTTCAGGTTTGCATCTAAAAAAGCATTTGTGACATCCCAGCTGGCCAGGGCTGGTTTTTTTTTAACACAAATCCTGCTATGAGAGCAGAGAATGGGAAATGTTTTCTGCACCTTTTCACTGCCCTCCTGTTGCTAGACACACCAAACAATTCTTGTGGCTTGGCACCTGAATTTACACAGAAGAAACTTCAAATTAAGCCCTTAGAGCAAGGTTTTGAATGAGGGCCACTTACTGTACCAAAGCAGTGTGGAAATCATCTGTTTGTGTTTTTTGTTTCTAAAAGTCTCAAGTTCATTTTGCACCACAGTGTAAACAAGAGATGGAACCTTTAGTATTTCAGCAAAATACATTCCTTTTTTTTCCTGGAAGCCTTGGACTTGAGGAATCCTCACACTGGGTCTGCACTGTGCCCACCACCCAGCAGTCCAGCACTGGCAGTGGTACAGCAGGGGCTGGGACATGGGAGCAATTGCTGCCTCCCAGGAGGATCCCACTGGAAAGCTCCAACACCTAGTTCCCTTTTGTGGGAATGTTGTTGGCTTTTAAACTCCTATCTCTTATTCAGTGGGGGACAAATTCCTGCTCCTACCAGGGCAAGAGGAGCTTCTCTCCACTTTGTGGATGAAATCCTCCCTTGAAGGTTCATGGATTCACAGCAGAGCTGCTGTGAGGGCATCATTGCAGCCATGAGGCAGTAAAGGAAAAAGCATAAAACCACAACTGGATGTACAAAACAGAGTTTCACAGCTCTGACTGAAGTGATGCAGAGAGGATCCCAAAGTTCCTCATCTCTGAAAATCTCTGGGGTCCTTTCAGCTCTTTTCTTTATTTCCTGCACGATTCAACAGAGCAGAATCTCCCGACATTGAGGCTTGACTCTCTCAGGTGTGCTTGCTCCCCCACCCCATATTCATATTAAAAGAGCAAAAGGACCAAACACTGTAGATAACATTAATTCAACATCCCTTAATCTTCTCACAGCCAGCAATAGGTGCTTAGCTAAAGACACTCTGACTATAAGGATGCAAGGGTTTCTTTTAATTCTCCAAGTGCAATAACAAATCTCGGCTGCAGTAGAACATTTATTTTCCCATCTGGATGCACAAGAAGTAAGAGACAAGTTTCTTAGCACTTCCAAAAGAGAATTTATCTCTTAGCTGGCCAGATACTTATGGAAACAGCCTGTGAATGGAGAAGGCAGTAGGGTCGCTTGGCTCCATTCCCACTATCACTAAAGGAATAGCTAAAAAAATAAATCCATATTTTATCATTATTTTTACCTCCCAGTGTACATCACTGAAAGGGTTTATATGCAGCCCTCTTAATTGGCACAGCCCCTGCTGGAAATAGAAACATGCTGATGAATTGCTCATTCAGATTAGGCTCCCAGGAATGTATTGTGCTGAGAGACACTCACTTTTATTTCCTGAATTGGTTTAACGATGAGCACTGAGCAACTCTTCCTGCACTCCCTCCCTCCCAAGAACCCTGAGCTGCACAGCAAGGCAGCAGCTAGAAGCTCCACAGTAAGAAATATCTGCATGTAAATAGCAAAGCACACCTGTGAACAGCTGGGAGTGGGCCTTCAGATATTGTGTTTTCCAGCTAAACACATAATTCTCAATTAAGTGAGCAATTACCTGTTATTGTTTAGCCCTTGAAATTCAGCGTTGTGCTGAATCTATTCCCTGGCAATGATCCCAGTGAAAAAGCAAGTCATCTCTTTAGGGTACAGATTTATATTCTCTGGTAGTAGGGTCACTAATAACATTTGGAAATAGGATTCACTGGTAAACTACCACGACTTCAAAAGGCATTGAGCACCTTCAGGTCCCACTGTACAAAGTTCTGCTTCCAGAATATATATGTAGAATGTAGAAATTTCTGCTTCCAGAAATCATGGCTTTCCTTTTCTTCTAGCTACTTGTTCAAGAGTGTTGTCTACAAAGTTATATGGTTGCTTTTGCTATTGTGAAGAGTGGGGATAAGAATATGAAATTTGGCAGGTCTAGGTTCTGTAACAGGGTAAAAAAACCCACAGTGCTGGTGAGAAAAATCCTCCTGAATTGTTAGTGGAAAAGATGATAGCCAAGAAAACTGGGACAAGCTCATCTTCCAAGAATGTTTGTTCAATAGACTTGAATTGCAGGACAGATAAGGCTTTGTTTTCTTAAAAACTTGTAGCCATGTTGAAAATTAAAGATTATTAATTGATAAACCCAGACAAAGATTTTCTGGCTTTCAAAAAACAAAAATTCTTTTTTTTCCATCTGAAAACCAAAAGCTGGGTGCCAGCCACAGATAGGCTCAGCATAGATGGTAGAAAGAATCACCTCAAACCTCTCTTGTGCTTTGTGGATCCTTCCTAAAATATTGAAGTGAAGAACTTGAATTAATCTAAACCCAAATTTTCTATCCAAAAAAGCTATTACCAAAGATTTTCCAGCACTCTCAGCTGCAATGCAGACCTGTGAGCATTTATGTGCAGACCACAGCTGTTTAAAACTGTGTACATAAGATAGATGAAAGGTTGATTTCAATCTAATGGTATTTTAACCTGTCGTTTCTGGAAACCAGATTATTTGGGTTGATAGGTTTCTGTTTCTCATCTTATAAAAAAGGTGAATTTCTAAGATAGCTTTTTAGCTCCTCAGTCCTGCAGATGAGGGGTGGGGAGGAGAGCAGCCCCCAGGGTGCAGGGGGACTGAGGACAGCAGAACTTGTTATGCTTTGAAAACTCTTTGAGAAAGAATTGGGAAACAGTCACATTTCAAAACCTGGAAAGAGCCAGAGCAGGGAAGGCTTTTAAGTGTTGCTCAAAGTAAACTTGCACATTGGGTTAGGCTTCATTCAGTTCTATCTTCAGCAGCACCCAACTTGGGCAATACAAATCTGATGCCACTCATGATGGATTGCACACAGGACCAATTGGAGCCCTACGAGCTTTAAAATTGATAGTACAGAGACCAACGGCGGCGGTGCAGTTTTTCATCAAATGAAATGGAAAAGTGATTTAATAATTCTTTCTGTCTTAAATTGCTTAAAAGAATTTTAGACAGTTAAAAATTGCATGGATTTTGAACCATATGTGTGAGAGTGGAAAAAAATAAGGGTTTTGTTTTTCCTATTTTTAATATGAGCCAGATGAAACAAAAAGATTGTTTCCTTGCAAACTATAGGTCAAGTACCAATGTAGGATTTGAGATGGCTCTGTAAGTTATCATGTTATCTTTCTTCCTTGACAGTATACCATTATGTGGTGTATCATTTCAGCATTTACTATCTTTCATGTCCTTTTATCTTCACACTAGGATTTCTTTCTAAATTCCAAACCGTGCATTTGGTTTCATTATATAACACTGGCTTTTACAAAACATTGGCTCTTCATATTCTTTGGTTTCATATTTGTCGACATCAGGCTGAAATAGTAAACCCTCTACGTCTATTTTATCTTGTTAAAGATAAAAACAATATGGCAAATGAACTATTTGAGGAACACTGCTTTCAAATTAAAGGAGAGGAAAAAGTATTAAGTGTCACCACTGAGTTGAACTATATTGAAATCTTGAACTGAAGTGATTTTTTAAAAAAATTGAATAAAAAGGTGACCCAAAATGCTACAACTGTCATGCAGGACTCTGTTATCTTAAATTATTTATTTAACATCTGGTAAATATTATCCAAGCCATAGTACAGATAAATTGAATAAAAGAATACCAATGCCAGGGGAAAAGAAGAATTGCTTAATACTGTAAGTATATAGAACTGTTCCACAAAGCAGCTCATTCTCTCTCTGCAAGGGGAGATGAGAAGCATGGTATTGGGGTAAAATGCATCTGCTTCATTTCACCCTAAGTATGAAGCTATCAAAGCAGTTTTAGAGATTTAATTTAATCTCAAACACAAATTCTATGAAAACAGTCTGACAGTGACATGAAATTTTACATAACTTCTTTTACCCCTCCCCCTTTATAATGCAGCTTCCCAGCTGATTCATTTTATTTTATCCTATGCGTATTGGGGATCAGATTGAATTTTCTTTGAGAAAAGAAAATAATTAAGCCATCTGTAAAGCTCTGGCTGGGCATGAACATAGCAGCACAGGATAGAATTACTTGGAGGGGGGAATGAGGTCAAAGAAAAGTACTGCAGGGGAAAAAATCAAGTTCTGTAACATGGAGAACAAAATAAAAAGAGGATGGAGTCTGAGAAGGGGGAAGGGACCTAAATTCCTTGTCAGTTTGTGGGTTACAAATGAAACAAAAGGCTTATCTTAAATATATGCAGGTTTAGAGATTTTTTTTTCCTGGAAGCTATTGAGAGCTAATTAAATTATGATCAAGTACTAAGCATTTCTCCGGTGCTTCCACGGTCACTTTCTGCTGAGCTCTTCTTGGTTACTGGATACTGCTCACGAAATAAGGAAGATTGATTCCCAAATATTTGTTCCTATTCCCTCTTTGTGGATTACATTATACCACTTTTCATTCTAAGAGTCTTTGCTTAAGCTGCAGGATATAAGGGCCCTATTCCCACTGCCAACTACAGCGCCCAAGATTAAGAGGCTGCTATCGCACCGGAGTTCAGGAGGGTAATGAGCAATTGAGACCACCAAGAGTCTGCAGCTGCCAGAGCCTGGCTCTGCACTCCCAGCAGTGAGCAGCACTCAGGACACCCCAACTGTGCATGCACAGGCTAAGCACAAAGATTATTTCTCCCCACTCCATGCTCACTGTATTGAGAAACAAAATTTGGCAGCCTGCTGCCAGGCACTGGGGTTGGCCTGGTGCTGCCTTTCTCCCCAGGCAGCCACGACAGCCTGAAGGCTCCAAAGAACACTAAAGTCACTGGGCAAGCTGGGATCAAGAGTGTTGGTGTGAGGGTCAGGATAATGCAGCTTCCAGTTTCATCCTGGATTTTAACCACAGGTCTTACAGAACCCAGCTTAACATACCAGCACCCACAATCTCCTCCTAATTCTCCTCCCTCCTTCATCCCCACCTTTTGGCCTTGCTAGGCAGCCTCCTCCTCCTCTGATATGGGCAGAAAGGGCCAAAAGACATTACGTACCCATGAGGTTATGGTGAAGGGGTGGATAGACACATCTCCCAGCCTAACAGGGCTTTTTGTAGAGGAATACCTTGTCTCCTGCCCCAAAGCCAGTGGGTAGGAGCAGTTCCCTGTTAACCACTCAGACTTCTGTTTCAACAGCCCAGGTTGTGGATGCCAAACTGGTTTCCCAGAGCCTGTTTTCCCCGGCCCTGCCACCCTCCAGGAGCAGCAACCACCCTGTACTGCGCTGCTCCTTGACCTGGGGGAAAATATCCAGACACGTGAGAAGAACCTGATGCCTAATCATTATATAAAAACCCATAAGGGAAAACCAGAGGCCAAAACACAAGCCATGAGAACTTCCTCTGGTTAGTTCATGGGCAGTGTGGAAAGTTTAAACCCACTCACAGATTCTGCAAATGGATAATCATAAAGATTAAGTGAAATGCCACTGAAATCTGTAGCTCACAGAGCCGAAAGCCTTCCCCTATAGTTGTTCCAAGGCAAAAGCTTTTTTTGTAAGAAATAATTTTCTGCCATACCTGGATTTTTCTTGCAATCATGGTTAGTAGCAAATCTGAATCTGTCAGCACAGCAGTATAATTTAAATAGTACAATTCACAGCTGACAGGGGATTTCCACCGACTTCACTTGGAAAATATGTCATTTGCTAGCTCTTGTTAACAGGTAGCAAGGCATCTGTTGCTTGCCCACGGTTACACAGACCAGCAAGAGACATTACGGAGAAGAAAGAGAAGAGAGAAGGGTTGACAGCAGCAAGCCAGGTGCAGAAAGGAAGCTTGTAAATTTGTGTAAAATGCTAAGCAAAGACCTGTTAGTAAGTTGCTGACACCCCAGTTTATCTGAATTGTCTATTGCAAAGTCTGTCTTGGAAGTTCTTACTCCAAATGCCAACCATGCAAAAAACCCAGATCTTGAGATAATCCTCAGCATCATCTGAATCATATTAGAAGTGAAGTTGCTGAAAGACTCCCAGTAAAATTCAACCCAGGCAAGCAAAGTGGATGTCTCCTTGAAGGGCAGCAGCAGGATGGCTTGGCACCCAAAGCATTATACCAACATTTTTATCAAGTGTATTGTACCCACCGTAATCTCATGCTCTCTTGGAAAGGCACATGCTGTCTCTGCAGTTCTCAAATTAGCTTTCCATGGGCCAGCATTAATGCTGCAGGATAACAGGATTCCTTGCTCCTTTGTGGTCTCAGTCACAAAATGATGGAAAGTGAGCAGGAAGTTCTCTGTAACATCATCTTCCTCCCAGCAGATCACTACTGAAATGAGGAAACAGGATTCTGCCCTTGCAAACAACAAAGGAAACCCACCCATCTTTGATGCAGTCTCCTTTATTTACAGGGATAGTGTCAAAATCTGCTCTTCCTAATTGTAGAAGGACCATCAACAGAAGGCAATTTGCCTGATCAGAAACCTGTAAACCTACATTTCTGATTAATTCACTGTCCAAGGAGCCCTGTCTCCCTGCTCCTTCCCCTGACAATCCTTGAACCTACTTCCCTTGCTGACTATTTCTCACTCTCTTTCTCCCACATGCTCAGATAATTGTGGTTAAAAAGAATGGATTCACCAGCCTCCTCATCAGTCTTTCAGAATTCTTTTCAGGGGATTAGGTATGTATCTTTATCATGCAACCCAACACCAAAAGTTTTGTTTGAACTATCAGTATACAAGAGAGCATGTAGCTGTTTCTTCACCTGGATTTGAAAGTGTTTCTCATGATTTTTCAGTAAACCTGTATTTGTTTATTGATAAAGATCCATTTGATAATAGCTATAAATATCTTTCAGTGTAACACTCAATATACTGGCATTTGGGTCTTTTTCCAGAGGAATTAGACAAAATTTTCTATAAAACAACTTATCCCTTTACCCCAGGAGTTTGTCATGATGAACTCTTTAAGCAATGTTTTGGCAGGTGACACCTAATGTTCCCAATGCTACAGCATTAATGGTAGACTCTTCCATAACCTACAAAGTCTTAAAGAGCTTTTCTTCACTGATTATCCCCACTATCTGTATCCCATCTTCCCCCCTCAGATAGGTCTATTCTTTATGGTGACAAATGGTGACTGGAAGGTCTGTTTACTATGTACTGTATACTCAGAAGGTCTTAATATAATTTAATATGAAGGTAGGAATGTTTCAAAAAGAGTTCAATAGCTTAAGAAAACTTATTTCAAAAGATTGGGTTTTTTTATTATGGACAGTTATTTCTTGTGGTGCAACTGCACTGCAACAAAAACACACTGTAAGGTCTGGTTTGTGAAATGCAGAAATTCTAGAAATACAGTCAAGAATCAAAAGCACTTCCCAATTTATCTCTCTTTAGATCCAAACTGGATATATTTAAAAACATATATATATAATCTGTAGAAAGAACTTATGAAGCTGAAGAAGGGAATAGGAGACCTAATTAAGTATTTGTCTCAAAAACAGAAGAAATCATTAGTAAAGTCCCTTCCAGCCTTAAAGGTCCTGGGTCAAGATAAGGACCATTTTTGGTGTTTGGAATGCTGCAATATCTGCAAAATAGGATTTTCTGAATGGTCTAAGCGAATCAACTTGTATAGAAAACGTATTTTACTGATCATATAGGTGATGGATTTCTTAGTTAGTATATTTTTTTTTATCATTTTTAACTTAAAAAAAAATAAAGGCAAGTATTACCTGGACTCTTGTTACTGAATGTACCTAACCTCAGTGTAGAGGTGACTATGATAAAAATCATCTGAAGATAATTTCTCCCCATATTTATTCTTGAATGATTGGAAATATTAAGGGCTTTTTAGTGTGGCACATATGTCTCTAAATAAAAGCCCTACACTTATAACTTGTTCCGTCTTCACTCACAGGAATCACATTTGTCTTCCAAGTCCAAGAAAAGAAATCAAAGATCTCCTCAGATGTTTGTGAAGCTTATCAAACTGCTATTATATTGTAGGCTAGTTATTTCAAGTAAATCACACAGGTCAATTTGCCAGAGCAACTGTTGCAATTCATAAGAAAAAACAACCAGTACTAAAAATAGTCCAGGACTAACCAAGGTTACTGACAGCAGATTGTGGAAAGACAATAAAAGTTTCACCTGAAGAAAGAGTCCTATTGGCATGGACTATATCTTGCCAAAGCTGTTAGATAGCGTTGCCTAGTGCTTAGTATTTTCATTACAGAGCTTACAGTCCTTGAATGTGTTCACAAGCTTGTATCTTCATTTTCCTTCAGGTGTAGGATTTAATCAGCTTACCCCTCTTACTGAAGGACATACCAGCTTTGGAGAAGGATGCCATGACATTCAAACCACAGATTACATTATTATTGGGTAAGCTTAGAAGTAAGTTGGAGAAGTGCATAGAAATTACAGGCCTTATTTATAAGTCTGCCAAACATACTGAGCCTGAAATCTGTTAGAATTCTCTCCTGTTCTCCCCAGTAATTTACATCCTTAGGTGGATTACCATCCTAAGTCCTTACAAAGAGCTTATCTTGGAACACAGGCTGGAAATATTTTTCAAGTGCTTTGTAACAGAAAATACAAAATACAAATATATGATATAAACAAATATATGATGAAACAATGAATATTACCAAATTCATTTTATTTCACGTCTTTAAAATTTGTTCCTCATTTAGAATCTGTTAATTGACAGGAATTTTGCTCTTCTGATGGTTTTTGTTTCTTATCTCCTCTGTGGAGAGATGTGTTGTGGTGGTGGTTTCTCCATACATCTTATAGAAATGTCTCTTATAAAAAAACCTTAGAAGGCATTCATAACTATGGCTCCAGATGGTCAAAAAGAGCTAGAATTGATTTTTTTTCAGACTTCCTAAGCCATACTTCATTAGCTGCACCCCAAATATCAAATGTATTTGCCTTACAGAAGTGACAATTACATCTTAGAAAATCTTAAATCAGGTGTAGTCTTTATGACACATGCACAAAGTACAAGAGGAGAATTCCGATAAATTTAAATTCCTAAAAACCTGCAAATTTTTTTTATCTTGCTCCTTAGCTTCCCTGTGAGAACATAATGGAAAACACCGTGCAAATGTTTTACTGCAAGCAAAATATATAGCAAAACAGCCTGTGACCTGCTTATAACCCCTTCCCCAAAAAGAAGAATCTGAGGCATTATAGTCCAGCCAAATTAACATGAATTCCTGGAATAATGCTGGAACAAAATCCTGCTTCAAACATTTATTTCAGGGAAGAACTTGGAATATAGCAAAATGAATAGGATTCTATGTAGCACATAGAATATATTTTATGACATGACAAGCCAGCTGCTTTCTGTGACAGGGCAACAGCCTGTGTGCATAGAGAAGAGATTGTTATTATCATATGCTTTAATTCTAGTGACAGTTCTTACATGGCTTCTGTGATATTCTCATAAGTCAAAATAAATGAGGTATTCACATAACTTCTAGTGAGAAGCAGAAAAGCACAGTCTAGAAAGGTCTGAGGTGGTTTAGTCAGGAAAGGGGCCTGAACAAGTGGCTGAACAAGTTACAGTTGCAACTGATCTGTTTTCCATGTCCATTGTGCACAAGACAAGCACTAATGGATTTATATTTTAGTTATATAGTTAGGTGTCAGCAAAACCTTTGGAACACTAGGGATAACAAGGCACATGAAGGCTGGGTTTTCCCTTGTGGGAGATACCTAAAAGCAGGCTAGACAAACATCATTAAGAATTGCAAAAGGGTCACTGATCTTGCCTTAGGATGGGGAAAGGTTCAGAAAAGATCTCAATGTCCTTTCTGTGCTATGATAAAACATTTTGCTCCTTCTCAGAGCAAAACCTTTTTGCACACTGGGACTCACAGGACAGGCTCTCCCCCCTCTTTCTGTTCAGATGACCTCTGACATTTGCCCACCCATTCATCAATTATAGTCTGAAGAGTGAGCATATTGCCAGAGAAGGAGTCTGGGGAAGTGACACTCACAGAGCATCTGAAACACACACTCACACACAGGCACAGAAGGTACAGCTACCTCTCTACTCTGCTTAGAAGCTCTGTCCACAGCCTCTAGGAATAAAGTCTCCTGTAGGATTTTTGGTTTTTACCATGCTTAAAGGCCCAGCAAACAACCATTCACTGCAGCCTGCCCACATGGTATACCCAGGTGGACCGTAGCTAATACAGACTGCACAGTCCATGTGTGAAACACATGTGTGTGTTCTGCCCCAATACTGTGGGAGCTGCATAAATTACACATGTGAAATGTGTCAAGCACGTGTAGACATGAATCTTCATTAATTTCTTGTACAAAATAGAACCAAGAGCATTTATTTCAACTATTTTTTTATTTATTTATGAGGAGGGACTTCAGGAGAATTTGTGTAATATTCAAGCTGTAGAAAATAGAAGATATTATTTACAACTGTGCTATGTATTACAGTTGTAATGTTAGATGCCAAGATTTTCCTTCCCTTCTGTGACTTTTACTCCTGCACATTTATTACTTTGTAGAATTGGAAACTCTTGCTGCAATATGTAAATTAAGATACCACAGTGCAAGCTTCTGGAGGTAACACAACATTTTAGCCATCTGAATGCTGCTTTAAGTTCTATCTCTACTTATCAGCACTATTTAGTAGCTGACACTTAAAGCAGATGGGAAGTGCAGTGACTTTAATCTTTCTTGCAATATATCAGTTGAGTTTTTCCAATATATCAGTACAGAAAAAAACAAAATTAGAAGAGCCAAGGTTGAATTAGTACACTAAATCAAACTCCCAGTTCTTCAGGGCTCAAAATCTGCAGCCACTACTCACTTGTACCTGTTGAAGTAGGACATTGAATACAAACTCTGAAAAGATGAGTTTCACTTCTCAGACTGAATTTGCAGGTCACTGAAATTGTCACTGGAACAGGCACAGGTTTTTAACTACCAGCTTTTTATGTGTGCCACTTTCCTAATGGAAGATGGAGTTGCTGGCTTCTTCAGTTGGTACCTCTAAAAAACCCTATATCAGGTTTTTTATTCCTTTTTCAGCACGAAAAAAACCCCTTGGTTAGAGGAACATGTAGGACAAAGAGACCACTGTGTATGAACGAAAGGTAATATTTAGAAAATTGCAAATTTTCCCTGCTTTTCTCAGATGTCCTTGCAGGGTGGAAGGAAGTCAATTGAGACACAGAGCCAGCAGAATTCCCAAAAGCAGTTCTGCAGTCTTGCTCCATGAGTTCTTCAAATCCATAAAAAATGGCTGCTCTTACAGAAAGAGTTATCAGCCCAGCACTTTGTTTCTCTGAGATGTCTCTTTATTCTTTGTTCCTCTCACTTAAAATAAAAGTTATCCATTCTGTGTTGACCTTGAAGTGCAGGACTTTCAGTCTCCCCTTGCAGAGTTTGGCCTAATACAAAGAACAGCTGGTACCACTAACACTAATGGATTTCCTGGTTTTAGTTCAAATATAGTAAACTTTTAGTTTCATATGCACTAAATCTGAAGATAGGGTTTTCATATTTGTTTTTCTCCAGTGAGAATCACAGGCTTTAAATGTACTTTTAGAAATAAAAAATGGAAAAAGGGAAAAAGAAAGTAGTTTTTAATATGCTGGCAAAAAAAAAAAAAAAAAAAAAAGTGTGCCATTTTCTTTCCTCCCTGCATTTTAGTCCACTCCTGTGAAAGATCCTAATCATGACCCCAGAACTGATCAGATGATTTGTGGGACCCCAGTGAGAACATGTACTGCAATGGAAGAATTTAAAACATAATTATATGTGTTCAATAAAATATCTGTCAGGGCTGTTTCAAACTTTAAATTAACTGTATATGGAGTGTGAAGGGGTCAAACCAGTATTAGCACAGCACTGTATGAAGTTTCATTTCCCTGTAAAATGGGAGAGTGCAGAGGAATGGGCAGACCTAGGGCCAAATCCTGCCAGGGCTGAGTCTGAGAGCAGTGAGAATGGGGGACCCTCTCTGTGCTGGGGGGACCAGCCCTTTGCAGGACAGAGAGATATCAGGAGAAGGCTTTGCAAGTTTGTTTTGCACATCAGAGGTTCAAACAGGCAGGAATCCATAATGACTGGTCTACCAAATCCAGGGTACTAATTACATACATTTATTTTTTCATGCACAAGGTTCTTTTGAAACTTGCCAGTCTCTACAGAGACCTTAACCACCATTTACATATTTTTGTGATGGCACCATATAAATCTATAGTCTCTGGTATCCCTCCCAAACACAGTAAGCTTTACCTGTAGCCAAAGGCACATATGCTGACACGACAAAGATTAATTTTTAGGCTAGAAAGTTACCAGAATGGAAAGTCAATAAAAACAGATATGTTCTCGAAGGAATTCAGACTGCTGAGGGAAATTTTAGCACCTGGAAAGCAATTCTTTATGTAGTTGATAAATGAAATATTAAAAATATAAAGTAGTCTCAGAGCATAAGGTTGGTCACAATAAGTGTGTTCAAGGCAAGTTCTACTAAGGGATCTTCAGGGAACACTTCTTAGTAGGGTAGTGCTGAAACTGAACCAAACAATCCTCATTCCATATGAGCACTGTATTCTTACCATGGTGCCCTGAAGGATAACAGCCCCTCAGCAGCATTAAGGAACTGGATTACTTCATGTGAATCGTTCTCCTTGGAAAAAATCTGATGATCATGTCTCAGCTCAGAATGAAATGTGATTTCTGATGAGTTAAAAAGAGTTTTGCATTTTAGGTAGTAGATGTCTAGGTAGAAGATCCCCATACTTGTAGGTAGCAAAGCCATTTTTAAGGTGCCTTTTTCTCTGCTTTAGTAAAGGGAAAAGTGCTCCTGTCAGTTTTCCACACCATATGGAAGGTGATGTGGCCTGCTGGTTTTTTCTCACAGCAAACTCTGTTTCCACAGGATCAGAACTTTTGCCCCAATGTGAAGAGTTTGTCTTTTACCTGATCTTCCAGAGAAGATTCCTCTTGAGATTTTCCTCTGATTATTTCTTCTGGTTTTCCTTCTTGCTTTGTTGTTTAGCATCAATGAGAGAAAGGCAAAATGATAAACATCTGCCTAACATGAACTCGAGCTGTAGCCAACTTCAATTCTCGTCAACATTGATTTTAGCGCTCTGATTATAGCCCAAATCCTCTGCTTTCTTTTGATCTTCTTTCTGAGTATTTCTCTACCTTGATACTTGATGATGAGACAGTATTTGTCTTAAGCACCAGCAAACACTTCATTTGGGTTTCTAGCATCAGGCATCCTGCTGACATACATTAAAGGTATCGAATGTCTCTGCTTCCCAATTGTCAGTTCATATTTTGGTGTTTATTTGCAGAGTCTGGCAAATGTGTTTTTCAACTATCAGTCACCCACATTTTGATATCAAAACACTGTTTGGACTGGGTGTTTATTACTTCCTGCTGTTCATTTACACAAAACAGATATTTTAATGGAAGTAAGTATGGTACATGATTAAAACTTAACAACTGCAGTTCTTAGAAAATGATACATGGATGTATGTGCTACACCAAGCTATCTAATCATGCCTGCATATGAATTTTTTTTTTCCTGAAGATAGATTAATGGGTCTTTAATCTATTTACTGCCAGTACACTCTCAAATTTTATTGCATCTTTTAATAAGCGGCTATTAAACTTATATCTGTGCACATGTTGACTATTTGGGTAGTTGATCCTTGAAAATGCCATAACTCTTGTTTATACACAGTCATATCATTTTTCCTCTTCTTTCTAGGCAGGGAGGCACTGTAAATATCAAATTTGTATGCATTATCTTTGATCTGTATTGTTGCTGTTTGATATTAGGCAGAAATTAGGAAATGTTCCAACTTGTGTGAATGCTGCAGTATGATTGTACAATGAGAAACTTACTTTTAGTGCATTCATTCCTGAAAAACAGTGTCTGCTAAGCTAAGCCAGAGAAATGTGATGTTCCAGTCTTTACCCCAGTACACTTAGCACAGAAATGAGCTATGGTCACTGTGGAGTGTCTTTGGAAAATGCTGACTTTTCCAGCAGTTGCATCTGTGTCATGTTAGTGTACACACACAAAAGGTTGTGGGTTTGGTTTTGGTGTTTTTGAAGTTTAATGTTGTCTAAGACCTCCTTGGGAAAAAAAAGTGTTAGGAAACTTTGAGGATTTCAAATATTCTGGGTCCAAGTTTCACAACACAGCAGCATCTTGAATTTAAACTGTTCTGCCTTCTCCAAATAACCTTCTGGGATTGAGGTAGTGGAGTTTTTGCAGAGAGAAGAGCAGCTGAAGATGAGGTTTCAGGACTGAGTGAAATTTTGGTTTACAAGTATAAAGAAAATTACCTCCATCATTTATGTCCCCCTAATACCACCTGTAGGTCTGTTGGCAAAGTTCCTCTTCACAAACCCACTTTTGTAGTTTGCTGTCAGTATTTAGGAGTCCTTAGGTGCCCAACTATTTGAGAGATGCAGCAGCAGAGGGGGAATAGGGCTGGAAAGGAGTTGCTGAGCTGCTCTCATAGACTGGCTCCATCCCAGAGGATGAAAACCAATGTGATGGTGCATTTATTGGAGTGTTCCAGGGAAAGCTGAACCCGAATTCTCCACACAGCTGGACAGAATCACTTGAAAGCTGCAGAGATTTTCCCAGCAGTGCTCTGGGAGGGTAACCTTCAGGAGGTCGATGCAGGGGGGTTTTTTGGGCTTTCTGCACTGGAGCAGAATTCTCTCATGGAAGTATCCCCAGCAGAGAAAGCACAATAAGGGTCCAGGGCTTCCAGAGCTGCCTGCCATCAGCAGCAAACTGCAGGGGAACTGCAGGGGAACTGCAGGGGAATTGCAGGGGAACTGCAGGATGCAGTGATGATGGAGAAGAGAATTAGAAACTTCTAAGATTTTGCATGAGGATTCTCTGCACTTCTCACTACCTGCAGTCTGGGCAAGCTGAGTATAATAACATTCCTCTGTGTACTTCAGAATAGTCTTCCTGGCCTTCTTATAGGATAGTTTTCTTTATTTTCTGTTCATTTCAGTGGTCCAAAAGCTAAAAAATTGCAGAATAAAACATATTTAGGGAATATTTTAAACCCACTGGTACTTCTGTTTAAAAGAATACAGGTTAAGAACCTCATAAATTCAATTAGTAAGTCAGAAAACTTCAAAATTTTACCTAAAACTTCAGTGCTTTTTTTCAGTTTCTCCTGCTTATATATTTTGCAGCTATTATAGATGTCAAATTGTGAGTACATTTAAGAAATTGGCATATTTTATTTAATTTTTTCCTTGGTTTTTGATCTTTAAGCATGTTACTTTAAAATTTTTTCCAGGTCTACTATCATCTAGTACTGAGGCATCTGTTTATGTACCTCAACCATATTTTAAGGCTTGTAAGCGCTCTGAATCTGAACTTTTATTCTTCTTGTCCACAAAATTCACACAGCAAACTGACTGTTCAATAAAAATGCATATATAATATTCATTGAATGTACTTCTGAAAAGAAGTGTGTAATTTTTTTATGTCTTTGGTGAGAAATATTACTTCAAAAACAGTCTAAAGCCAAAAGGAATTCCAAACTCAAATGCTTTAAAAAGTAATTATTTTCCTTTTAATTCATTTTTAAAGTGATCACACAGGATTCAGAAGTGGAAATATAGCCCAGCTTAGCTGAACAGAGGGTAATAAATGCAGGATTTATAATTGAGACATGCTTTAAAAACATAACAGTAAGAAAACAAACTCAACAGAGATGTACAGAGACCAAGTCTGCAGAATAGGTTCAATCTAGTCAAATGTTTATAAACATGGGATCATCACCAGTACTGCTTACAACTTGTACAAGTAAAGAAAGTGACCTGGTGCTCTTTTGTCTTACCAAGTGACAGCATATGGAGAACATTTGAGAGCATGTACAGTGATCTTTACTATGTCCTACTATAAATTTCAGAGCCAACAGGGGAGACCATCTTTGTGGGACACTTTGTGATTTTTTTTTTTTTTTCCATGTGGAACATCGTGGGTTGATCAAACCTTCAAAGCAATTATTTCACTTACAAGTATCAAGCCTTTCAAGGGTTATTGTTTAAACGCTGACAGAGAGTGGGTCACTTCCATTTACAGTGGTAATCTTCCATTTGAGTGGGATCTATGGATCTGCCATTCCATGTGGGACAGAGCAGAAAGGTGCTAGAAATCTTTCAAGCCTGCGTTTCTTAAAAGCAATAAGAAGTTGGTATGTTTGCACATGCAGTTCCTTGTGTTGAACCCATTTTGCCTAAATGACTGAAAACCACATCCAGAATTATAGCTGGATAATCTCAAATTTTACCTCTAAATTTTGGTCCTGTTCTGCAAGATAAATTCAAACACATCCCATCCAAACTTGGAAACCTTTTGAAGGTTTTTAACTTAAAAGCTCAAAGCCTTTACAATATGAAGGTTTAATGAAACCATTTCTATTTGGCATACATGTAATTTTAATGCTGCGTTATTTGAATTAAATAATTTATAGCAAAATGGATTAATAGTTATTGCAATGACTGATATTTTTCAGAGCAGTACCTAAACATCTGTGCAAGTGTAGGATGGCATTGTGCCAAGCTCTGCACAAACACGTAACAGGAACCCAAACACCCAGCCTGAACAGACAATGCAGAGGAAAGAGGGACACAGAATGACCAGAATAACAGGCACCAGCAGCACTTTTTGTCAAACCAAATACATTTAGAGGCCTGGACGGACGAAGTTTTTTAAATGGAGCTGAGTTGCTGGCTGGCTTCCAAAAAAAGGACTAGAATATATGGAGAAGATGAAATGAGAATCAAATGTAGACAGAGTGCTTAATCTTTTCTTAAAAAAATAAAAAGTCATCAGAATGCTTTTTTCATTAGCAACAGCTAAAATTACACAAATACATTCCTAATATTAGTGGCAAAGTACTTATAAGAAGTGACTGCTTTGTCGCAGTAATATATTTTGTTGTTTCTTTATTTTATTCATTATAGTAGTGTCTGAAGAACCCAATTAACAATCTCTACAATATCTGGGCTGTTTAAAAACAATTGAACCACATTATTCTGTGTGGACAAGAAAAAAGAAGAAAATTCAGAATAGAAACCCAAAATTTAAAGTAGGTACTTTTACTGTGTTGAGATGTTTTTCCACTAAAATGAATTATTCAGTGAAGAAAATCCTTTGTACATAGGAGGAAAGCACCTGCATGTATCACTGAGAAGAAAGTTCATTTTGAGGTGCATAGTGAAGGTGTAAAAGAGAAATGTTCTTGTGTAGTGTGTCACTAGCAGAAGGGTGATTTATTCACAAGGAACTTCAATATTGAGTGACTGGATGATCTAACTCTGTGGGTTATATTCATTGTAAATAAGTGTGAAGTGATACATGTTTGGGAAAATATACTCTTGGCCATGTAGAGTCACTGGAGGACTCTCACTTACCATTAAAAATGAGAGGCCAAAAAGCAAACCTAGGAATTGTTTGGAAAGGAAAAGACCATGAGACCTATGTCATCATGATGTCTCTGTGTTTTCACTGTGCTCCCACCTCGTGAATAGTTTATGTAGCTCTGGCCCCTAATCCCCAATCCTTTTATTTAAAGAAAGCTTATCCTAGAACTGGAGAAGGTTCAGAGGACATTAACAGCCACCAGAATCATGGAATGCCTAGAGAAAGGATTTTTAATCTGAAAAAACCAGTAAGTGAAGAGGCCCATAAACTCATGGAGATCTGGGCTGGATAAGCTGACAAAAGTTGCACACTGTCTTTTCCAAGGCACCTTAAGAAGCCAGCAAGCAGCAGCTTCAAAAAGAAATAGAAGGAAGTGGTTCTTCATAAAGTGCACAAGGAAGTTGTGGAATCTCCTCGCCTCAGTTAAAACCAGATGCTCAAAGTTTGGTTACACATTTTGATCCAGTGTCGTCATCCTCATGTTCTTATCAGCCAACACTATTTTACACTCCTAGCTTTCTTTTGGAGTGCCTCCACTTTCTCTGCACTGGTGCACCAGCTGCTGCTTCCATAGTTGGAAATACATTTCATCTCAATGAAGCCTGGGGGGAGCTATATTTAAAAAAAAAAAGGCTAAACCTCTTTACTAATTGCAGATTCTGTGTGAATACTCACAATAGAATAGCAACCAGATCAAAACAATGCTACCACAGACCTGCAAATTGTTAAGGAAGGAAAGCCAGGACACAAACAAAGCTAAAAACAACTCTCAGCCATTGCTATGTCTTCACTGCCACACTAAAAATATTTTATCCTATCAAAACTATGTCACTCAGGAGCCATTAAATACTTAGCAGTAAAACAAGCAATCATCAGTCATACATGAAAAGGCAGATCCAAAATGTGTTAAATGTGTAAAATGTGTTAAAAATACCTCCAAATCATAACGAAAAAGACTTTTAAAAAAAAGTGTTTAAAAATAATTTTACTTTACTTTTACTTTATTAAAAAAATCTTACTTATAGAAATATTATTACTGAAATGCTCAAAAAAATAGTCAATAAAATTCACTTGCATGTGTAACTGTGGTTTAAATGAGTAACCTGAATCTACAGGTGAAACAGAGGCGCTGAAAGTCAGACTCCTAAATTATTAGGCTAACTTATAAACTGCCAAATACCCTCCACTGTTCCAGTTCCAAAGTTTACTGAAAAACAGATCTCTTTCTTAGCTACCCCACATATACTTTTGTCCTGATGTAGATGCTCCTGGCCAGGTGTAAACTCTATTAAACCCCAGACAGGGCATTGCTGCTGTGTGTTAGCTCTCCAGAGACTGAAGGAGAAGTGTTTACTCTCACTCTGAAATGCAGAAGGCATCAGGGATGATATTCTTACCATACTATGATCTGGGTAAGTCAGAAAATCCTCAAAGATGCCTAAAATCCCCATAAATTGAAAACATGGAAATAAATGCCTACAGCTGGTCCGTCACAGCCCAGTGTCTTGTCTCTAAAACAGTTTCAAAGCTGAGGAGGGAATTCTGTCTCCTTCACCCAGCCCTTGTCCCTCCTAAATGAGAGTCCTACCTGCTCA
The DNA here is from genome assembly GCF_971803275.1 of Cyanistes caeruleus. NCBI lineage: Eukaryota > Metazoa > Chordata > Aves > Passeriformes > Paridae > Cyanistes > Cyanistes caeruleus. The sequence continues at coordinate 32,845,625 of NC_141707.1, read as the reverse complement.
AACTCTGAGAGCTTTCACCTTGAGAACATGACATTTTCGAGATGGGAAAACTCCTCCAGGACATTGTGCCTTCCATGACATTCTGGTCAAAAAAGAGAGCGCTGTAATTAGATAAATAGATAGACAGACTAGACAAGAGACAACCTCGAAACATAAAGGAGGAGGAGAAGATTATAAAGCATCAAATTTGACATACTTGCTGTCTCAGTTTTTTCTGGCATATACAAATCACATTTTAGAGTGACAAATGGATGCACATTAAATTTAAGGACAGCTGAAGCAAGGTAAGAGTAATTTGCTCAGTTTGTGATTTCCACATGTTCTGCATTTTGTTCTGTTAATATACCTGGGGGGAAAAAAAAAAAGAAAATTATTGCATGGAACCCAAATTTCAAAAATTACCTTTTCATATTGTACTTATCTCAAGGAAGCGCCTACCCATCACTCATGGTACTAACAGTTACCTGTAGAAACAGTACTGGGGGTACAAAGTAGTTTCCCAAATAATTTGGGCAACTGTAAGCAGCATGGAAGAATGCATTTGCATTGGTTTATATCCTTCTGTGGAAAAAATAATAGACAATATAAGAACTTCTTCTCTCCAGAGTATTATTCATGTTGTGGATCAAGTCAAATTTTCTGTGGACAGATTCAGAGATTAGTTCTAATTCTGATTCCCTATAATATGATTATTGCAGCTTTTAGGTAACTTGTCATACAAGTCAATTACTTCAGGCTGTCAATGTATCTAAAACTATTCCTTGGGGATGCTGGAAAATGTTTCTTTTTTCCCTTTCCTGTCCTACAATAATTTTTTTTTTCAAATTTTTGTGTAGAAGCAATTCTAAAGTAGATGTCATTTTGACCTGGAGATCTGGTTGGGGAATTTTAAGTTAAAGACTTTGGGGAGGAAAACAGTGATTGTTTGAAAACTGACTCCTAGCTTGTCATACTGAGTACTGATGAAACTTCCTCGTGGACAGCTTCATAGAATCCAAAATGGAATTTCTTCTTCCACTGTTCCTAGGAGATCTGAAAACCACATCTCCCTGCAGTGTATCTTGAAATATCAGAGATTCAAGCAGTAGATTCCTCCTCAATTAGTTAATGGAGGAGAGCCCATCAGGGATGAACAAGAAACACTTTAAAATCCTTAAATAGCACCTCAGTAGTTATATACTACATAAAAACATGGTTTTAGATGTGAGGATGACAGAGGAAAATCTCTGATTTGCCTTTTCCTTCTCTAAGTATCCTGTGCACAGCAGTGTCCTGGGGCTCAGTCATGTGAGCCGAGGTCATGGGGGAAACTCCTGCTTTTTGTCCCAAGCCAAGTGAAAACTGGAAAGAGAAACTCCCCTGGCTTTATAGAGTGGGAAAATCAAAGGTTGCTCAGAAGTGTATTTTAGCTTTGGAGTCCCAGAATCTGTGAGGCAAAGTTCTGAGAATGGGAGCATTTCTAGATTTTTTTTTTTTTAAGTTTTAAAATACTAAGAAAAGTGATTCAGTTGATCTAAGTCAGGAATGGCTCTAGCTTCCTTACAAAAACTGAGGGGTCTGTGTAAAGGTTAGTTACAAAGGAGAAAATAAATAATTCTTGGTGTAATTTCTTGCTAGTACACGCATTATTCTCACTGATACTGCTTTGACTTTCTAGCAAATCTTTAAAAATTAACTTTTCACTATTCTTGAAGGAAATTTTGAAGTATATAAATGGTAATTTTAGTGCAAAACACATTCTGTGAACTGCTTTTATGCTGAAATCTGAACGTTTTAAACCTTTTCCCATGCTGGGTAGTGAGAAAGATCTCTTTATATTAATTCGGACTTCATAGATGTCACATGATAGGAATACATTCCAAAAGCCAAGATACAAGATTACTCTTTAACCATAGAACAAACCAACAGGAATTTTAATCAAGACAATATCCAATAATGACTGAATGTTTTTGGAGGCGATCCAGAATACACATTTGGGAATTTTAATCTTGACTGCCTTTGAATTTTGTAAAAAATATTTTTAAAGTTTGGGGAATATGCCACTCCAGCTGATTCCAGAAACGAGCCATCTAAGGTATTAAAGTGTTTCATCTGTTCAGACATTGAATATTGCAAATCTGTTTCTGTAATTCATACCAGATAAGTTTGCGATGAATGGGCCCAAGTAAAGGAACTTGTTTCCCTTAAAGTAGAAGAGCAAGTCAGAAATGGAAGAGAATATAACTAAGCCAAACTTTTGTTTTTAAATCTTCCTCATATTTCAGAAACTATTAAGGCAGCTGATTTTCTGAACTTCTCATCAGCTAATTTAAAATTATTGAAACTCTCCTGTTCGCAGTACTGTGACAAACTGAAATTTCTTACACTCTGTTTGTGTTTCCACATGTGTATAGATTCATCTGTGTTTCTGCATATTTATTATGGTTGAAGTTTTCAGAAAATTTCAATCACTGTTTTGCAGAAGGATCATGTTATCTTCAAAATATATGTGTTGGTATATCATGGCTTTAATGCTCCAACCCACATGTGTTGTGTTTTGTTTGGGCTTTTTCCACCTGAAGCAAATTCCAACAGGCTTTACTGAGTTCTCTGAAATGCTATTGCAAACTCTGACAGTACTAAACTATATATATTATCATAAAATTATTGGCTTATCTGTCCCACAACTTCCATTTAGGGTAATTTTATATGCAGCCAATTTAAAACAATTTCAGAAAATGAATCCATCTAAATTGCTCATTTTAGGCTTGCACGAGGTCTCATTTGAAATATCAGTATCAATGAGAGATGGGATTTTAGGCAGAAGGGGATTTAGGCTTCTTTGAATTAACAATAATGGGCATTTTAGAGAGCTGCTAATCTTCCCTAAGAAGAACCCACTTTGAGCTATTTTGAGAACTAGTTATGATGATAACTAATATTTTAGTAGGAAAAAATGGCAAAAGTATTCATGCTTTTGTTCCTTTTTTGTATTCATATAAATTCCCATTCCTTTGTTTTCTCCTTGTAGCCAATGGCACAACTCAATCTTCTCTGTGCAGTGAAAGTTTAAAAGCCTAATTCTCTAAGTCATAAAACAAACTAAGCACAGAAAGGAATTTACAGTATGTTAAAAGAATAGGAGAAGAGGCTAATAGAGTTGTATACATTTCAAGGATAGATATAATCAAGTGTGTACAATATAAAGCAGAAGGTTCATAATGATTGAAAAAGGAGAAGGAAAAAAAACCTATTTTGTAGTAGCTGCATGAACTCTGGCTGAACCTTGCTATTTGGCAGCCTCCAGTAAGGACAGCCTAAGATGAGGCATTAGGGTTTGAATCTGAGAAGTTGACATCAAGCAGACAGCAAGACATGATATCTTATTTTCCTGAGCTATGCTGACACAAATTGAACTCCACTTATTATTTTCTTATGCCAGTAAAGTTGCATTTGGCGTTTAAGCATTTTGCTTGCAGATGTTGGAGTGCTGGTTGTCTTAATTTAAATAATTTGCAGATTGCTTGGTAGTATTAAAAGATAGAAACTCATTCTTCATATGAGTCCAATTTTATAAGCTTTATTTTTTTTCTCTGACCTTGTGCAAGGTAAGAATTTGATATTAAATCCAAGTAGCCCAAGGGTACAAAGCCAGTATTCTGTGCTATTCAAAACTGGGAGTGGAGAAAACTTGCTTTGAGCTGTTTTACTGGTAGATATGTGAAGAAAATATGAAAATTCTTCGAAATTATTCGAGCTAAAGAAAATGAGAGTGTTATTTCTTTGTCAGGCAATATAAATCATAAAAATAATACAGATCATATATTAAATAGCAATTAGTCAATGTTTCTAGCATATTCCTCATTCTTTAAGGGAGCTATATATCAAGATTAACATCTATCCCTTTTCACAGAACTGAAGAGATAGGTGCATGGTTGTCATTATTTCTATACACAGGATGCTTGAACATTTTCAGTTTTTTCCATATAGATGTTACACTTTCCCTTAAAGGAAAATAAAGTACTCTTTTCTCTTGTATGTTCTGTTGTTGTTATTTCTTTGTTCATATTTATAGTCAAAACATTCTAAGAGAATACTAGTGGGGTTTTTTTGAGAAGAGAATAAGATGTCAGTTTACATTACAACCCCCCAGGGTAAATGGAGAGAATTCATAAAGGTTTAGAAAAAATGTAGTGCTTTATAATGAAATGTACTTCATGTAATTTATGACTGCACAGTTAGAGCATAGTCTTTCTGTTCCATTTTTTCCTGTGCTGCCTACAAATACTCAACAATTGTCTAGGGGAAAAATTATTTTATCACTTCTTGAGAAGCAATGTAACTTGTTTTCATCTCAATTTGCCAAAAGAGTTATCTTGGAGAAGTACATGGCCACGATGTCAGATTCTGCTAACCATCTATGGGTGTGATCTGGGACCCAAGGCAGAGGAGATCAGGTGCAGCCCTGCTGAGAGATCCTGATGTCACCAGGGTCCTCTTCACATCCCTCCTTTTCCTACCTGAAAAACTAGAAGGAATAAACTCTGTCCATGTCCACAAAATTCCTTGGAATCACCACCTGAAAAACATTTGGGATTGCTAATCGCAGGAAAAACTAGAAGTATTTGTGACAAGAGACAGTTGGGCCTGCTCTGTCTTCAGTCCAAATAAATATCTCATATTTAATATCACTGTCCATGCAAAATGATTTACCTAGATTGCAGTGAGTTACTGATGAAAAATGGGAAGACATATGTCAAATCACAATGTGTGTCTTAACTAAAGTGACATTTGAGTGGGATTTGATAGATCGCCCAGAAAGTCATTGAAAAAATTATATGTCTACTGGACTACCAGGGATTAATGAGAGCAATTAAGGATTACACAGACAATGCAAAAAAATTAAATTATTTACTTGCCTTTCACCACAGACAATGTTTGTGACACATTTTCTCTTTTGTGGAAATAAAGATCAGGTACTGTCAGAGGCTGCAACAGAGGATATACTCGAACAGAAGGAAAGAATTAGAGAACCACCAGCTATTGAAATGGGAGAGCATATTTCCAGGTCTTCCAGAGGAGCTTAAGAATAAAATGGTTGAACTGCTAAAAGCCCTAAAATTCAGGCTCATTAAAATCAACTACTGCCTGATCACCAGTGACTATCTTTAATAAGAGAGCTACAGATGATCCTGGGAATTGAACACCAATTTCTTTTCTTAATGCCAGGGGTATTGTGAAACAAAAATAAATAAATGGGAATCATAGTAGAATAAAGACAATGTCTACTTGGCAAAGAAAAACATACCTCCTTATTGTATTAAGGTTTTTCAGGCACATCGTTCACAAAGAAATAAAAAAGTAATTTAAAACATCTTTGACAACACTCTGAAGAGATTATTGAGAAGTGGCCAAAGGAAAAGAGACAAAATAATTTCAAGGATCAAAGCCTGGCAGCTCATCTACACAAGGACTGTGAGCACTTCACAGTGGGTCACCTCTGAACTCCTTTTGTGGGTGATCATAATGAACAAGTTGAAAATGAATTAAGTGATATTTCACCAGTGCAGATGTGGATGGAGAAGGTGACGGTTAAGAAAATTGTTCAGTAAATTAACCAGTGATTTCCAGAAACCTGGAGATGTTATAACAAGGAAATATCATTTAATGTACTATTGGTTTAGGTAGTTAAGTAATAATTAAGACCTTGTATTTAAAGCACTAATATCAATTTAAATGTAGACTGGAAAAGCAGAGACTTATAGCATCCAGATATCCCTGGACTGGAATCAATAAATTTACACATCATGGCTCTTATGGCTTTTACTCTCCAGCAAGACTTGCTCCATGCTATTAATGGTCAAAAGGACCCACAGCTAAACTCAAAATAGAAACGTAGAGAGCAGCTGTGTTTTCTGCAGCAGAGAAGAGCTTAGCTGAAAACCAGTGCACTAGACAGAGGCAGTCTGTCTGGAGAATATATAAGAAAAGCAAACTGGTATGCAATACATTTCTTCAAGAAAACCATAATGCAGAGTCAATTCAGTCATGTTGCTCTTCTATTTCTTCCTCTTCCATTACTTCGAGTCACGCCAAAATAAATTAAGTTGCAGATCTATTATTAAACTCAAGGCAAATTATCTATGGGTTTTCCTAAATTTTATTCCTGTCTTTTAATTTCTTTCTTTTTTCTTTTTTTTTTTTTTTTTAGGCCTACATATGCTATACTTTGCAGTCAACTCTGGTCAAGCTTTCAAATATAGCTTGGAGCTAATGAATTACTGCTGTATTCAGTCACTTAGACTTCATGAATCCGTCATCTCCTCCTGAAAACTGCTCTGGTCTGGATCTTTAACTAGTGTAAATTAGCACTGTGCCAAGAGAGACCTGAGAGATACAATACTGTACAAAAGTCAAGGACACAGCACTGCAGTTCTGTGGCACTATTACTACAGTGCCATTTCTGGGTTACAGATGGTAACAATTATATAAGGTAGATCATCTACAAAAAGAAATATAAAGTTTTAGTCTTATTTATGAAAGTCTCCTCCTTTGTTGTCAAATCTATTAATCTAAGATAGTGTCCTGTGAATAGTGTAGTTTGGGTAATACTCATTTATTTTATGTGATTTGTGCTTACACTTTAAGAAATAATAGGAAAAATATGGAAGCTGGAACAATTTTTGTTTGGTTGTTTTTTTGCTAGAATATTCTTTCTTTCTAAAATTTTATTATCAACCTCCTTTCTACTTTTCCAGCAGAAGACTGCTTCAAGACACAGGCTTTTGTTCCTTGGAAGCCTTTTTCAGCAGTTTGCAGCTCTCCAGGCAATGAATTTAGGCTGAATCTTTGCTGTACCCCTCGGGTGTAACACACCAAGCACAAAACCATGGCATGTAGCTCAGAGTAGAGAGCCAGCCAAGGAAAACAGAAATACAGCAGGAAGGAACCAAATAGAAAACCCTTGTGTATCTTGTCCTTGCATTTAGGCAAAAGTACTGCAAGCTGCTCAGATACCTCCAAGACAGTGAGAGTGAATTATCTTGTGAAGGGCTGCTCTCAAGCCTACTCTCTGCTTGCTTAAATTTATAAATATCATAAAAATCAAAGATATTTAATTGCTGGGTGCCCCAGCTGGTTAGAGCATGCTGCTAATAGCACCAAGGTTGTGGGTTTGATCCCTCTATGGGTCCTTAAGAGCCAGATTTGATGATACTTGTGGGTCTCTCCCAACTCAGAGTATTCTGTGGTTCTGTGATTATTCTTCAAATTATTCACCTACTTTAGAAGAACTTGGGATTTGTGCTTCTGGACCTGCACATTATGGTTTCTCTGGAAGCAAAGCCGAGTTCCTCCCCTGTGAAAGACCTCTGATCCCGAACACATCCCCTCTTCTTTCTCCCTTCCTCTCATTCCATCCCCAGGCCGTGCTGCCCTCCCACTGAAAATTTTGTCCATGTTACATCTTGTACATGATTCGAGTCATAAAATAATCTCTGACATCCTGCTGTACTATTCCTTTAGGATCATCATCTCCAGAACCAATATTCCTAGAGAATCCCTTTTCCCTCCATGGTAGTCACCTGCTGCAACCCCAGCATTAACCTGAATGTCAGGCGCCTTCGTGGTAGGGGGAAATGGGAGGGTGGGAAGGAACAGGGACAGACCTCTGCCAGAGCAGTGTGTGTGCTTGAAGACTTAAGGAAACTGAATTCTGGGATCACTTTCCTCCCAGGTTTCTTCATGCAGTTAATAAGCTGGAGGGTAATATTAATATCAGTAAAAGAGCATTGCTTCAGGGAGGGAACTGGAAATTTTAATAGCTATTGGTCCAAATTCCCTCTCACCGGACTCCACAGACATTACTAAACTTAATCCAGAGAGGAATTTGGTCCACTGGGTTTAATTTAAGTATGTAATATGATGCAGTGTTGGGAAAAGAAAAACACATCTATTTGGTGAATGTATTTTTGGGATGTCTCTGCTAAGTTCAGAGAGTTTGAAGCTCATTTTTGTTCACAGTAGTGTGACCACAGCTAGCATGCTGTCATGCTGTGTTTTGGTTTCAACAGAAGGGCAGAATGGAACCAGAGAATGAAGAGAAGGGACACAAGCAGATGATGAGAGAGCTGAGGATCCATTTGGGGAATTGAATCTCTACCTTTTACAGGAGAGGTGGCAAAGAGAGCATACATCCACACCATAAATATAAGTGTTATGCTGACATTAAAATGAAACAGCATAAAGGCATCAAGGTAAGAAATTAGAGGATAGATGAAACTCTAATTTAATCAAAAACTATGCAGTAAAAAAAGCTTTATAGAAGCTGAATTCCATGAACCTCAATTGCAATGAGAGTCTCTTGATACTCGAGCCAGAATGATGTGCAGGTGAACGAGATGGACACTGTTCCTGTGTGTAGCATTTTCATGTGAAATTCAGCAGGTGTTTCTTTTTTTCCTGCTGCACTATATTCCATCAACCTTATTCAGTCAAATGATCTCCATCAAATCAGTGGGACAACCTTTGTGAAAAGGCAGAATTATTTATTCTACTGGTGGCACAGAGCTTTCCTGATATATAATGGCAAAGAAACAGAGGATTTATGGCTGCAATATCAACCAACTTCTGTACCCGAAATCTGAAACATGAAGGATAAAATATGCTTTCTCTGTTGGAGAAAAAAGGTGGAGGAATTACTTTCTTGGCATATACGTTAGAAATGGCAGCACTGGTGAGATTATATCTGTTATCTTCAAAATTGCTTTAAACCAGAAGCTTGGGTAACAAAGGACAGAAGTTACTTTCATATTAGCATATATGTCATGTTTAATCAATCAAAAGAGAACTGTAATTACTTTGCTCTCTTCTTAGCTAACTTTAAAGAAAGGAAGTCATGAACCTATAAAGTAAATGTCATCCTGTTTAGATAGTTATAGTTTTATAGGTAATTTGTTGCAGATTTTATGCAGATAATTTATAATTATTTCCTTTCATGCTCATCTTTTAGCCTGGAGTCCAGTTTTAACACAAACATAAGGACTGCAGATGCACAGAAAGTATCAATGAAACTACCTATTTTTTTCCCCCAAATTTGGTGCACACATTTACAAGTTTATCTGCTACTGTACAGCTACTGAACTTCCCAGTAGTTTGAGCTGCATATGCAATATCAAAGTGAAAAATCAAGTGGTGGTAATAATTAGTAGGCTTTTTTTGATGACCTATGACTTTCAGACGGCATTTGCATGGGAAGGAATTAATTTCTTCTCCCAGCCTGAGCCCTTAGTATCACTTTGTGTTGTAGACTTTGCAATAGGTGGTTTCCAGCCCATCATGCTGGGGAGGAAACAAATTGAAGAGTCAGTTGAGCAGAGAATTTTAAATTGTCAAATGTGTTGAGCTGAACATGCAGCAGCAAGATGACTGTGTTTGAAAATAGTCTCAAATTGCCACAGCTGCTTGACTTTAGCATGTTTCCCACCACAAAATAGTCTGTATTTTCTGCTTCATGGATAAAACCCCTATGTTGGAAAAATTCTGAAGTCGTCCTGAGAAGCAAAACAGAAAATGTATTTATGCAAGACAAGATTTGTTGCAATTGCTTGCTGCCATCATAAGATAATTTAGTTTTCTTTTGCTCTTTAGAAACTTCTTATAGAATTAAGAGGCAGAAAACTAGTATTCCTAAATATTTTAAAATGTTAAGCCAAAATGTGGATTTGATTTGTATTGGCAGTCTGACTGTTGACCGTCCTTTCTCTTCCAACCTACAATAAATTCTAGGAAAAAAACCCTATTATTTCATCACTCACCAAACTGGAATGATTAAAATATGCACCAGGGAAATGTTCCCCAGCCAGGAGAAATATTGATTAGACTCTAAAGCATTGCACGTCCTTTGCTTTGCTGAGACCCCAAGCACAGCAGTCCCATGGAGGGCTGGATAATGACATGGATGCTTCAGAGCTGCTTTTCTCTTTTCAGTGACCCAACACAAACCTATCAGACTAGTTAAGTCAAAGGTAGCATGCAAGCAGTGGCACACTGTCCACCTGCCTGTGCCTGCTTGGCCTAAAGTACTAAATAGCCATTAACATCTGGGTTGATTAACAAAACCTTTGACACGAGTCTGGAGTGAGGCTTAAGCTTCTGCTTCCGGATCCATGGGGAAAAATGCTTAACCAGCTTTAACCTCTCTGCAACAGCTCCCTTCAGGCTGTTATGAAACATGAATTCGTCTGACCTCTTCAAGGTCTGTTTATATCTTCCTGTCTGGGAGATCCAGTCATTCCTTCCTTCAGCCTGCTGCAGACAAATGAATATCTCATGGTACTGTCATATAAAAAGCTACTTAAAACGTTTCAATGCCAAAAGGGCTGCTAGTTTATACTCTTTGAAAAATCAACACAGTGTCTAAACAGTTCCATAATACACAAGGCTTCAACTGCTTGGATTTATTTCTTTCCAGCTCTGGGTGTTTTTTATTCTTTTTGACCAATATGTTATCTGAGTTCACGGTGTATTTCATTTCTATAGTATTAAGGATTAACTTGTCCAGCCAAACAGCTTCAGCTGCATGTCCAATTCATTCCATTATGGGACTGATTTGTCAAAAATATTAAGCACCCTGAAGTCCAAGAGCAGCACATGATACCTGAGAGCCCAGGATAGGTGTGCCAGAGGTCTGGTGGCCAAACACAGGGAACCGGCATTGGCAACACAGAAAAAGGTCACGGCAGAAGATGGATGGGAGAGGAGAGGGGTTGGATCTATGTTGCCTTAACAAGAGGGTAGCAAAACAGGAGTAAAGGCAAAGGGTGAGACAAAGAGAAAAGGCAGGAGCACAGGAGGGTGAGAATGTGAATGTGCAGGGAGGTCCTTCCTCTCCCACCCTTGAGGGTAAATCTATCATTCTGGTCCAGTTTAGCCTGAGTAACCAAGGAATGCTAATGAAAATAATTTGGGAATTGATGGGAGAGTGTAATGAATAATTCCACACATTGCTAAGACAGGATTGTTGAATTATAAATGGTCTAAATCCGAAATTCTGGGAGGCTGGAAGAAAGAGTCAAGCTTTCCATAGTGTGAGAAGATGGGAGCAGTCCTGGAGAAACCACAAGGTGTGAGGAAAAAACAGGTTAGAAACAAGAAAGGCTAAAGAGTTGAGAAGGGGCAAAGAAAGTGAAGGAAGGAAAAGAGAAGTTATCAAAAGGAAAGAGAGGGACATGGAAAGGAGGAGAGTGCTAGCTCTAGATGGTGGGGAAGGAGGAGGGACAAGTAAAGCAATAAATTCCTGGTGGAGCCATCCCCTGGGGCCTCCTGACTGCTCCCAGACTGCTCTGCCACCCCAACTGCAGGCAGTCTGTGTTACAGAACTGTCTTAGTTTTTCATCCCCTTTCTATCAATCAGTGTTAAAAAGCACTCAGCATCTTCAAAGAGCTAGAAAATTCAAGGTAAGACAAAGTTGGAGGAGAAACAAAAGGAGTTAAAAAGAGCTAATTCAATTAATAGCAAAAGTTACTAAATAACTAAAGATTCTGGAGTCATACAAATACTTAGGAGCCAAGCATGCAAAGAAAACCCCTACTAATCACTTATATATTCAATATAAGTAAACATATATATTTAACTCAGGTACAGTGACATCATTTTCACCTTGAAACTTATTTATATGTATCAAGAGTTTCTTGTTGAAATCTAAGTTGTACAACCTTAAAACAAGCCTATTAACTCTAATTTATGGAATATTATACATGAACACTGCAGGTCCTCACATAAAAGAATTATTTGAGTACAGAATATACTTCAAATATTTTTAATTTATTTTTTTCTTCTTTGCTTTTTTTTTTTTTTTTCCTTCAGGTTGTGCTATTTCAACTAGAGTATCTTACTGAATTCTTCTACCATTTTACCTCTTTCCCCCCTATAAATCTATACATTTTTATATTTTCTATAATTTCTTTGGGGGCTGTTTCCTTTGTAGCATATGAGAATATTTTAATTTGGTTTTCTCTCCATTCCAATCATTTGGGGTTAAATTTTCTCTAATAGCCTAATCCCAGTCCAAATAAGTTTAATGAGAAAACTCCAATGTGATAAAATGGAACCACATTTTCCCTCTTAAGCCTGCACAGCAGACTTTTCTGGCATAATTGTGTCGTTCAAGGGTAGAATGAGGTGTGATCCGTGGATGGCACAAGCAAAAGCTTTCAATGTAGTTGCAGGTAAAGTGGTAAAAAACACCCATTGCCATTTCCACCTGACTGTTTGGCACGCCACAGAAAGGTTATAACATCAACAGCGGAGTTCTGTTGGCACAAGTTGCTTTTCCAGTACAATGGAAGGATATTTCCATTCCAGAAAGACCTTCCAAGAGTGGGCCTGGGCTGAATTAGGCTCGTGTAAATTGAGCCTAATTCCGCCACAGCCGCGCAGCCAAGGTCGCGCTCACTCCTGGTGCCCACCAGCGAGCAGCAAGGCTGGCTGGAGGAAAGGCTGCTGCACTCCCTTGTGCTCTCTGAGTGAAAATAAGTCCCCTGCCCTCTGTCCCAGCTGCTGCAGCTCCCACTCAAGGAGGTGTGGTGTTCCCAAGCAGCCATACTCCCAAAGCCAGAGCCAAGGCACTCCAAGTGACAACCTCTTACAGGCATGCCCGTCTCACGTGCTTTCTGTTATGCCTCTTGTCTTTGATCTCCTCTGCCTGCAACAGAGAAGGAGATCAAAGAAAAGCTGAGCTCTGCCTCTTATCTCTGCACTCCTGTGCCTTTTCTTTCCTTTTTTCTTTTTACATCTGACAGTTGCAGGGGAAGTGAGACACGGAGGGAGTTCCGCCGTACCAACCCCAGCCTCCTCCAACCCCAGCCCAGAGCTGCAAGGAGGCTCTTGCACTGTGGCACTGCACTGAAGCAGTTGACCTCTGAAAATTGCTAAAGGTGGCAAAAGCAAAGTTTCCTGGTTTATTTCACAAGAATATCCTGATTCCTATCAAAGACACCAGGGTGCAAGAAAGCATTTAATAATGCTGTAGGCAGCTCCTTCTGAAGAGTCACCTGTAGCCTTACAAAGTCCCAGCAATTTCTTTAATGAGTGTGAGACCTGTGTTTTTCTAGAATAACAGGAAAATTTCTGAGCTAATGGTATTACACTTGAAAAAAAGTAGAAAATACAGTCATGCTGAAGAGCAGCTGTTCTGTGACAGCTGGAGGAGACCAAACCAAAACCAAATCAGTTCAGATTTATCTGTGCCAGCATTGTTAAGAGCCCTTAACTTGTGCTTTACACATCTCTTCATATGTCTTTCCTCATTAGCCACATGGAAGAGAAATTATTATAACATTCCTACCTAGATGGTCTCAATCTTCCCAATTGTCCTATTATCAATAACTTCCACATTATAATCAATAACTTCCATAATTCCCAAGTGAAAGAAATTTATTTGGAACTTCAAAGAAAAGCTTGCAGACCTTGCTTTCTGTTTTGTGGTTCTGTATGCTCACAGGACTGCTCCTCTCTTCGGTATTCCCAGAGCATGTGTTGGAAGTAAATCTGGTTGTCCTCACCTCCTGTGCTCCAGGTCAGCCTGGAGCAGCCCTGAGGACATAAACTGGAATTCTTCTGGGATGAGCTAAATTGGAGGACTCCAATCATTAATTGCAGTTACAGCCCTGTGGTGGTGGACATTCAGCTCACGCAAATGGTGAAAAACAAACCTCTCAGTCACCTGGTGTTCACTGACAACCAAGTGTTGCTCTCTGCAGACCTGCTCCTGTTGCACCACAATGCTCACAGCAATGGCCCAGAGCCCCAGCACACTTTATCTGAGAGGCTCAGTCCCTCCTCAGTGGCAAAGCATCATTTCTGAATATATCAGCTTCTTTCTGAATTTGCTGGACTCTGCATTTTAATATTAATGACTGATCTCACTTTGGGTTTTTCTAATGTTTCTGAGTTCATTAGGTCAAATTCAGGAGCAAGAGCTGCATAAAAATACACTTTTTAGGAATAAATTAACCAGCACATTAAAAAAAAATCAAACCACGTTACTTTATGCCAGTGAAGGATCCAAAACAAAACTTCACCACCTTTACAACTACATGAATAAGCTTTTAAAATATGACTGCTTGTTGGAGAGCTGGTATGCACACATTAACAGATTTTTTTTTCTCTCCAGCATACTGCTTTCATATTTTCAGTGGCAAATGAACTGAGACTTAAAATGAATGAGCTGTTTAAGAGAAACATGTCTCCCCTTGCACCTGCATCACTGCTGGCTATCAGTGGAGCCCTGTAGCCTGAGTTTCAGTAGCTCTGATTCTTGTACCATGATTATTTCTCTAGTAATGCATTTGAAAAGCACTAGCAGCCTACCAAGGCTGCCACTCAGCATAGCAATTCCTGCTAAGCCTGAGACATCCTTGTTTATCTATTTCACTGCTCTTCAGAGCAAACAAGCGTCATGTGTAATTCTACCAATCTTATTTATCTTGATTTATGTGATTATGCATATGGTGCTAATTCTTGCCTTCAGCTGTGTTTGTTCAAATTACACACCCTTCCCTTAAAAATGCTATTGTACTTCTGGAGATTGATCTCTGTAATTCCATGTTTACATCCATTTTCATGCTGTTCAGTTGACTTCCTTTTTATATTTCTAGAGCAGGAGCACTTGCTATAGAAGGCATGAGGCATACACACATGCCTCAAATCTATCTTGCTATCACTGCCTGTCTTTTAATAATCTTCCTGAATTTTTTAATCTGAAATATGAATAACAATTTAATGCCTTCTGGAGGGGCAGAAGGGCTTCCATAAAAAATATCATATTATATGAGTAGCATGGCAAAAGGATTTGTGATTTGAATTATTACTGAACCTCACTGAGTATCCTTTCACAATCATTTGCATTTATAGTGCTATAGGAATAGGGTCTTTATGTAACAGCTATGGCATCAGAACCCTGTGCTTTCAGCTGTGGGCTGTGGAAGTCAAAATGTTGGACTAGTTGGGGCTGAGATCAGTAAGGAGGGTTCCTCACAAACATGATGGCAGTCCGCATCAGTCTATTTTTTTTCATTTAAAGATAAACTCATGTTTCTTCTTGACATCTGCCAGCAGTTTTCTAACCAGGTATAAATGTTAGCCCTCACTGGCTGAACCCTTCAGTCAGCTTTGTTTCTCTGTCTATGCTTGTACACATCCAGGATGGCTGTGTCTATTATGCTTGAGTTTCAGTCTCTCAGGTAATAAAATATTTGTGGTCTAATTTCAAGAACAGCTGGGATGATGAGTCCTCTAAATTCTCCATGGTCCTGTGTGTTCACTCTGCACTTAATTCAGCTCCTGAGGGTTTCAGTGACAAAACTTGGAGCTCATGCAGGTAGACATCCACAATTGCCTCATTATTTCTTGTGGAGGTAGGTCCTCAGATGATTCCCCTATGGAGTACTTCCAACTCCACCTCTTTCCACCCTCTCTACCCACTAACCATGTTGACATCTTAGCTATGTTTCTGCACTTGCAGCTTATATTCCAGAAACTGAATTATTTCCCATTTCTGGAAAGTCTTTTCCAGTGAACCTGCATTCTTTGGGTTTTTCTGTTGGTGATCCAGGCCTTTTGTTCCTGTGCCTTGTGTTGGATTTGCTGAAATGTGTGTCATTTAAGTAACCCAGCCCCATGTAACACAAACATTCTGATATTCTCTGCTGTGAACCAGACATCTGGCCAGTTATACCATTCTTAATAAACTTAGCAGGAAAGATATCCCAGTTCATCACATGGAAGGTGCAGGTATGTACCTTGATAATATTTGTAGATTATTAGAAGAAAGGAAAATCAGGGCAGGCAACCAGGAGTTTGTTAATGGTTATCTAAACCAGGAGCTTTTTTTTTTATTTATTTTGATAAAAATTAAAATCTGAAAATTTTTGACTTAGCTTTTGTTTTTCCAGCAGTCATTTTTTCTCACACATTTCTTTTCACTTATTTTGATCAAATACTTGGAGAAACACACACTTTTTTATTGCTAATGAGATAAATCGGAAAGTTTTTAGTAATCACAACAATTAATAGCATTGCTTAAGAAAAGGCTTCTTCATGGAAACATCCTCAGAACATGTTAATTGTACATTTACAATGACTTTTAGAGGACCTGCCCATTACTGATCCTTGGCCCATTTAATATGGGCACCTTGGTACAGGCTGTATGAGCAGATGGTTTTGACTAAATTAGAATGCAAGGGAGGACTCTGTCAGTTGAGCCCCAGTGAAACAGATAATTACTTTCACTTTAACATTTCTTGTGTTGTTTCATGGTTCTATCTTGTTGTATGGTGTTGCACAGTTGCGGTGAGATGCATTTTGTTCACAACAAAAATTCCTGGAGCTCACTTCACTCTTGGGGCCAAGGTAGGAGACAGAAGATTTGATGAGGTTCTCCTGCAAAGCTGGCAGCCTGAGCCCCAGGAAAGCCACCAGTCACTATAACACTTCTCCTACCCCTCTTTTCATCAGTAGAAAGCTACAAGAGACAGAATCTTCCAACCCTGCTCTTTCCTACGTTTTCTCCTTCTTTGTCTCCAAAAACCCTGTGTTCTAGGAGAGGTATCTCCTGTACTGATGTGCCAGAAGGAAGAGCTCTTGGTTTGTTGGGTTTGATGAAGGAAGGACAAGTTTGCTTTAGTCTCTGTTCTTCTTGCACCAGACCATTGGCAGGACAAAGGTCTCTCAGGGGAAGAGTGAGAGGGTTCCATGTTGTGAGCATGGTGTCTGCAGCTTTATTCTCCAGAGCAGCCCTGCTGAAGGCAGCGCAGGCAGAGCTCACACACACGTGAGCGCTCACAGGATGGAGCGGGATGAAGACGGAAAGCAGACGAAGCCCAGGGGAGCGAGTTAGATGTACAAGCACAGTGGTCAGGGTGATGATAGGCACACATGTTGCTAGTTCCTCTCCCCCTCCCTCCTGCCAACCACTAAAACAAGCAACATGTGATAGGAGGAGGAGAGGGGTGAAAATCCGAAACTGTACTTGAACACAACCCCACCCATCTGTAATAGATACATATTTCATAGGTCTTGTTTAGGCTTCATTTACGCTCTTGGAATTAATTTCTCTCTCTTACAGAGCCTTGATGTCCACTCCTGCTCCTTTTCAGCACAGTGGAGGGAGGTGGCAATAATCTGAACTGCAGAGCACTGCAGTCTCCTCATTTAGGGAGGGAGAAATATTTCTTTTGGCAAGTGGAGGTGCGCCTGTGCTCCAAGGTCTTAGGTGTACTTAGTGAGGATGGATAAGTAGTGATGACTACATTTGAATTTCATGAGATGGCTCAACTTTCCAGTAGATGTTTCTCAGATTTAAAGCAAAAGAAAATGTGTTTTCAGTTTCCAATGAAAATTAATTCTGAAAAATATCAGTTTTAGTCAATTTTCATTTCACTGTTTTGATTTAACAATTTTATTTTGCTTTCTACATCATCTGTGAGGCTTTCCAGAGGCATATTACTGACATGCTACATCTGGTATAATATCATTAAAATCTTCCTTTTTTCATATCTTAGTTATTCCTAAAGGATATTTATATTCACTACCGATAAAAAAAACAACTTCATCTCCCTTCCTAGATCAAATTCTCTCTTGTTTTGCAATAAGGCATTATAAGAAAGTGTACTGAGTTCAAAAATAACTGAAGTTTCTCTCTACACCTGAAGAGTATAGTTTTAGTACTCAATTTTGTAGGGTGAGGGAACATTTAAATTTTAATAGCTTTATTCTGAAACAAGGCTTCAAGCACAGACGTAAATAATTCAGCACTGGAAAGCCTACGACATGCTGCAATGGTTCCTTGTGTGCCTAGAATTTGTATAGGTGGACATGAAAGCAGATATTGAGCTGCTCTACCCACAGCAGTGTCACCATGAGGCTGAGTGGTTGTAGGTGAGCCACGGAAATTCCCTGTCTGCTTGTCTGTAAAATGGGGATAAGCTATTCATTTCTCTGGAATGCTGTGATCCTCAAATAACAGATGATGTGAACATCTCTGCTGAAATACTGCATCATTAATTTTCCATTGCTCTTTTGCCAACGTTTGAAGACATTTAGATCTATGATGGTTCAGACTTTAAAGCTACCAGCAGTACTGCAATAACTGTTTTCAATTTTTTTTTAAAAAATCTCCTTTCCTAACATTTGCAACTTGAGCCTCAAATGCATTCTTACAGAAATAATTTGATTCCTGTGCTTTGCTTCTTCAAATAATGTCAGATCATATTCAATAATTAATTCAAAGCCAAGAGGAGTTTTCTGTCCCCTCTATTTTGTAATTTTGGAAGCAGGTTCCTGGATGTTGTTGCACTGTGACATGTTGGCCAGGAGTCACGACTGCTCTGTAACTCACCCACACAGTAACATCTTTAATCCTCTTGAGAAAATAAAGCAGAAATCAGAAGTGGAAGCCTTTGACAATCATTTTGTACAAGAGGGAGTATATGGTGAGCACAGTTCTTGAATTGCTGGGTTGCTGCAGCCTTTGCTCCAGGTTTTAGGCATTTGTTTCCACCTGAAATGACATTAAAAACAATTTTTAGAGAGTTGGTGGACTCTTTCTAGACTTTTTCCTCCTATCAATAAAAGTAAAGCTCAGCTGATCGGAGGTTGCTCATGAAAATTAAAACAGATTTACACCTATTTTTAAATGGGCATGTTTATCTCCTTTTTGTACAGATAGCACTAAGAAGCTTCAAGGTTTCCTACAAGCAAAGCCATTCACACAGCCTAGCAGTAAGCAAATATAAATGAAACACAAGAATGTCCATATTATCGCTTTTGTTTTAAAAGCTGTCCACAGTAATGAGCTCAACATAACCTTCTGCCCCTCAGATTTCTACAGAGTGATCCACCTGGCAAAGAGTTAAGTCCAGACCAGAGCTGCACAACACAGCCTGCAAGTGTCAGCATCTTTTCCTTGCAAACTCGGTGTGCATGTGCATGTGTGTGTGTCTGAGCCCATGTTTTAAAGACTTTGCCTAATCACACCTCACTTATTTATAAGTAGAACATGTGGTTTAACTTTGCACCCACTTTTCTACTAGGAGACTAAATGTTAACACCCAGGGCCACCTGTCTTAGATTAGTGGATAGTTTACTACAAATGATGGAACCAAACTGATGGGATTATACTTGGTTCAGAAGAACAAAATTGAGTCAAGCAGGCTTTTGTCTTTTCTTTATTTATTTATTTCATGCTGCAGAAGACGACACTAAAAACAAAGGGAAAATGTGTCTATAATGCTGTAGTTAAAAAACATCTGACAAGTTTTGCTGACATGTTTTCTGTGTGGAAGGACCTGAAAATCTCATGTCCACTTGACAAGAGCATTTTTGTCATTCCACAGTGACAAAACAAGTGCAAAATGTGAAGTGGTCTGCACATATGGCCTTAGAGGGCACTGAGGTTTGGTGAGGGTCAACTTTTTTTGGATCTGGGTAAATTTCATGGTCCCAGCTGTCCAGATGATTTGCAGAGGACACCAATATACTGAAGCAACCTGCTGTGAATCTTCATCCAAACAGGTTAATGCATGGCAGGCACCCTGTATGGTTCTCAACAGCTTCACAAAAATAAAACAAACTTTCAGCAGCACTAGCTACCTTGAGCTTTCCTCTCCTTGTCTTCTCATTGACTGGATATAAATTACATAATTCTCCTCTGATCATCTAAAACTCTTTTCTTCTGTAAATATCAATTCATTCTCAACAGTATTGTCAAGGAAAGAGTTATACTTTTATGGATACTGTGTTTTTTAGATTCTGAATTAACAATCCAAGTACTTAGGTACAGCCATGATTAAATTTATATTTTTTTACAAATATAGTATTAAAGAGGCAAGAATAGATTTCTTTTGTAATGCACACTTACATACATACACATTCCTACTAGCACACACATGAACACACATTATTACTTTACACTTAGTCTGTTGACTCCCTTTAATCTCTGTATGTGTCTAATATATTATTTTCCCTTGTTTGTCATCAAACTCTGCTTATCAATGCCCCTCTGATTGGTGTTGGGGTAAATACACAGAGGGTGGAAAAAGTGGAATGGACAGAGATCAATTGGTTGCTTTTCTGGAGCACTTCATATTGTCTGTTGCTCTTCCCACTGAACCTTTCTCCTTTCCCAGGGTATTTTTGTGGTGTCAAATACTGCAGCAAGGCTTTGTCATTTCTTTGGAATGCACACTGCATGGTTGCTGTAATACTGTTGCTCTCGTGTTTTCAAACCTCTATTTTAGATGTCTTTGCTGACACAAATTGGAGTAATTTAAGAGGCAGCTTACAAATAACTTATTTTTCTGTTATTTTAATTCCTTAATTGCTGATTCACAGGCATTAATGGAGCAGCACTATCAAACTTCTGACCTCTTCAACCTTCTTGTCAGAAGGGACTCAGTATTTCACTTTGTGTTAAAAAATGGTTTCATTTGCTTTCATATTCAATTATCCAAATATTTTTCTGCCAAAGGAAAGCTCAGTGTTCGAGTGCAGGCACTCAGAAAAAAAAGATACAAAGTATGAGCACAAAATTGGACATTTAGAGCTACAGATTTAATAAAGTATAACATATATATAAAATATAAGTTTTAATAAACTTATACCGTTTATTATAGCACAATAATCCTGGGTGAATTTGAATATTCTGCCTTGTGTCTTGGCACAGAACATTGCAGAGCTCTTGGTGATAAACTGGCAGATACTACAGAGTGATCTACTCTGTTTTCCTCCAGGTAAGTGTAATTCCCAGAAATTCCTGTCACCCACCTCTCACTGCCACTCCTTCATCACATCACAGCAAAACCTGCATGGTTTTGCAATGCATGCAGGAAAAGGCCTTTTATCCTAATTCCTCCTGCTGTTTCACTCTACCTCTCTGTGCTGTGATGCCCATCAGGAGAAGCTGGTGTGAAGCCATCACTGGCACACACTCCAGGCTTTCTTGCACTGTTGAAAAATACTGCACTGATCTCCTTGAGCAATGCACCAGTCACAGTTTGTGTCCCTGGACATGAGCCTTCTCAAAAGCATATGACTGAAATGATGCTTTATTGATTGCAGCCTTTTGAGAGGGGAAAAAAAGTCAAAAATGGACTATGAATGCCAATAAATACAATATGGGAATTGTGAGTTATTAAGGACATCAGGTTTCCAGCAGATGTTTCTGTCCCGTAACAGAAGCTGATTTACCAAGTCTGCTTACAGCTGGCCTTGGAGCCCCATGGAGCTGAGTCAGCAAGCCAAGCTTTGTGGGGCTGATTCTCCTCTTGCCCTTCACCATCAGCCATACAAATAAGCTTTAATGATTTGAGAGAGCCTGAATTCGTGCTCAGCACCTTAAGAGAAAGTGTGTGGTGGTATCATGCAGTAGCTGCTGAGGAGAGTGGTGGTGTTGGTAAATTTAAGATGCCGATTTCCTCCTCCTGGGGAAAGGCTCCCACTTCTGTGTGAAAACAACCCATGTGTTGAATATAGCTGGAGCTCCTTTTGCATCAAGATGCCTGCCCTGCAGCTGTGAAACCTGCAGATGCATAAATCTCTACCCTTTATGATAAAATCTGTGTCGTGAACGTGTTTTCTTATCACAGCAGATCAGGGAGAGAAGAAGAAGGGAAGGCTGAGGAAAGGCTGCTGACAGACTTGAGCTGCTTGGGAACATGGGCCACTATTTAAAGAAGGCATCTGAGTCGTGCTCTCCCTGGAGCTGGTAATAATTGTGCCTTTTGCTTCTGTGGGAATAGGAGGAGGCCTTTGACTGGCAAATGTTTGCATATAGCCCAAATCAAGTCATTAGTTGCCATGTGGCCAACCTGTATTTTAAGGCCCTCCAGCTGAAAAGTCCATTTGCATATTTATCCAGCCAGGAACATGGTAATTAAGTCTGTGGCATTGTACACAACCCCGAGGAAAGTCTGCAATTCAATAGTTCAGAAAGACTCCTGCTGATTTCAATGGGGCTTGGAGCAGTCACACACTCGGAGGGTGTTTACTGCATCCCAGACAATCCCAGCATTTGCAGGAATGATGAAATTAAAACTTCAAATTATGGGCGCCTCTGCCATGGGAAAATACCAGCTCCACCTCTTAGACCAGAGAAAAAGCATTGCAAAAGGGGTGAAGTTTGCTCTTGGATGTGCTCTCCTGATGCTCATGGTACGAGTGCACCCAGCCCGTCCCAGCTCCCAGCACAGCCGCTCACCCGTGCCCACGGAGCACGGGACACGGGCTTGGACCTGGACCATGCCCAGGGCTCTCAGCACAGCAGGTAGGGGGAAATGATAGTGCCAAAGAGAAACACAAAGCCTTTAGGCTGCCCTTAAATGATCTTGCTATAAACAAACAAACAGATGAAGCAGCGGAGGGATACTTGATAAGTCTTCCATGTGTGGGGAAAATGTCTGTGGTAGGAAAAAGAATTTAGCAGAATTGAAAATTCTTAACTATGTTTTATGAAGGCAGGCCAAAACCAGTTCCTGCATCCGGAGTGTTGCTTTGCTAAAAGAGATGTAACAATCTTTTGTGTAATTCAGAAAAAAAAAATAAAACAAGTGTGAGCTGAAATTTTAACTGCACCCGTGACTGTAGATGGGCTTTCTTTTTTTAAAGGTCTGAATTATATTTTATTTATTTATTTGGATTTGTATTTTTGGGGACAAATACTGCTGTAAATCTTCAAAGTCCTTTTGATTACAGTGCAAATGTACACCATCCAAGGCTGTCCTCTTGCACAGCATACCTGTGAAACTTTCATCCTTCAGCAGCAACCTAATGCACCATTTGTCTGGTTTGCATATTCTAAGCAGCTGATAACTGCTTAATTTACACAAAACTGTGGGGAAACCCAAGAAATATTGTCAAATATGAGTGCCATCTTAAAAGTAAATTGAAAAATATCAAACCCTTCGAAAGATGGTTCTACCTCCAGCCAAGGTTTGTGCACTGCAATTTCTCCACCCTCTTCCTGCTCCTCTGTCTCGCTGAGCCTCAGATATCTTTGCCAGCATGGGTGGGCCATGCAGGAAAGTGGAGATTCCATAGCATATTCCATATTGCTGAATGAAAAGGGGAGGGAAAAAGGGGGGAGGAAAAAGAGAATATTGACCCAGAGGCAGCTAAGGATGCCTGAAAGAGACAAAGATGCTGGGCCTGATTCAAATCCCATTCGAAGCTGATGGAAACATTTCAATGGGCCTTGGATCAGACCTCTGCAGTGAAATGAAATGGGGAAATAATGAATGG
Source organism: Cyanistes caeruleus (assembly GCF_971803275.1). NCBI lineage: Eukaryota > Metazoa > Chordata > Aves > Passeriformes > Paridae > Cyanistes > Cyanistes caeruleus. The sequence continues at coordinate 32,822,350 of NC_141707.1, read as the reverse complement.
CTTCAGAGACAAACAAATTGGGAAGTGGTGCAGGGAGATGGCACGTCTGTATAGAAAAAAGTGGCCTGGCAGGGAGAAGAGGGCCTGTGCAGTTGAGAACTCAGATAGGAGCTGGCAGCTCACAGCACAAGAGCTTGACAATGACCTGAAATACTGAGAGAGATTTGTTTGCTTGGGGTTTGTAGTGTGGGGTGGCAAACAAGGCCCAGAAATGCAAAATAAAGAAGAATGCCTGACTGGAAAACAGAGCTAGTGATTCCAGCCAAGGGGACCCATCCCAGGGGATTTCCCTTCCCCCTGTCCACTTCCTGATGGTTTTAGCCAGAAGTTCATTTTTAACTTTTGAATATCTTGCCCTGAAAAAATGCATTCCAGGCAGGTTCTGTTGTAGCAAACTGTGGAAGTGACCTAATAAATTCTCAACTGCTCAGCAAAACATCTAGGGCTTTTTTTTATTTTATTTTATTTTAATTTTGGGGGGTTTTTTTAATAAAAAATAAAAATACATAATGATTCATCATGTAACTGTTAAATCCAGATTTTATTCCAGAGTTAAGCTAAACCAGCCTCAGATCCTTCTTGCTCATCCCAGCAGAAAATCCTTTGCCTAAGGTTTCTGGGAAATGGGAACATATAAGAAAAAAACCACAACAAACAGAACTATGAATTTAATTACCAATACTATGCTCCAGCCTCAAAGGGGAAGAAGAAAGATAATTGCTTAGGGTCTCTGAGTGGAATCCTGTCTCCATGGCCAAGACAACAACCAGTCTAGCCAGCATCTCAATGACAAGAGAGCAACGTGCAGTGTGTTTTCTAGCGTCAGTGATTCTGCATAGAGTCATAACAGGTAAGTGAATTGGTAATTAAAAACTAAAGGAAGTGCTGGCCAGAGGTGAGAACAGGTGGCATGGGGAGGGGGCAGCAATTTGTTGAGTATAAAAGGGCAAGGTAAAAATATACAGCGACAATAAATGCAACATTCTCATGGGGAATTTTTGCAGACTGAGAAATAAGAATCTAAAATGGAAAGGTGGAGGGGCTTTTTCCCCAGCCTGCATAAAAGAGCCTGGACAATATGTGACAGTCCAGCAAATGCTAACAGATTGTTATGATAAAGCAAAAAGCCCTGTGGGAAAACAGATTTGAAGTGGCAATTGTGTTTGTGAGGAGTAAGTGTGAGCTCTTGAGGAGGAATGGCCACAACAAGGAGGGGACGATGTGGTGGTTTTTGGGGATAAGGGCTGCTGGGGGATTGCCAGGGTGCTGCCTGCAGGAGCACATGTGCTGCTCATGGCTGTGCCAGGACAATGTGCTGGTGGTGGCAGCTGCGGGATTGTCCTGCTCGCTGTCCATGGAATGGGGTTTAATTCAGGCACATGAGAGGGGAGACAGAATCTTGCTCTGACTCCTGGGCCTCTCCAGTGGTGGAGGCTTGAGGTAGCATCTCTCAGAAGCTGAGGGGAAATGGGCTCAATGGTGAATTTAGGTACAAACAGAATCATTAAAAAAATCTTTTAGCGAGAGCAGAGTCCCTTTGGTCATGCCCTTGTTTGGTAAATGGACACCCAGCAACTCTAAAATATTTTATTGGTGTTACAGATGGCTGTCCTAACAGAAATATGTCCTCCTTTAGCTTGGAAAGCCAAGGTCGATCCAGTCTTAAAATTTACCAATTGGATTTTTCTTTTCCTTATTAAAAACATACACAGGAAGCACCTGAACTTTTTTGTTTAGAAAACAGGGAGACTTGAAGTGCTAATATATCAGATGATATTTCTCTTTAGCTGGGGAGGAGAGACTTCCTTCTCCTGAGGTTACAATTCCTTGCTGCCAACATGCAAGTGATCCTCCCTTCATGCAGATAAAATGATAGAGAGATATACACAAGGACTCCACTCCTGAGTGCTTTAAGCAACCCTTTCATTTGTTTTGGAGTTTTCATCTGGTTTCCTAAAAATCTTGAACTTTTATCATTCAGATAAAATTATAGAAGGCTACTGAATGTTTCTCTGACAAAAAATACCTTCTAGCAAGAAAATAGCACCTTGTCATGCAATGTCAGGTCTGATCTTTTGAATCTGCTCACGGATTATTTCTGTAAAGGTTTATGAATTGTCATTCCTATGTTTGTTTGTTGCTGCTAAATGTTTCTGCAAGTCAAGGGTTATAAAGTGCATTGTATAGACACATATAACAAATTTGGACTACTTTACTATAATTCTTTCTAAAATGTAAGCAATCAAGAGGCAGAAGTCTGTAGGAATCACTCCTTTCACAAGTCATTTCAGACTGATTTTAAATTTTGATACACCAGGGGAGAAAAATATCTCCCTGTATGTTTGCAAAATACCTACTTCAGTGCAAACTGTATTTTGACAGAAGTCTTTGATCTCTATCAGAGTGCAAATGACTAAAAATTAAACATGAGGAAGAGCATGGGGAAAAGTATTCAGCACAAACTAGGCAAGGGGGATCTTTTTCTTCTTCATTTGAAATGTCATTTAAATTCTCCTTCATAGAGAGGTATTAGGAGACTCCACAACAGTTCTGATCCTGCTTTGTTCCCTTCCTCCTCAGTCACCTGCAAGAGGAGATAAGTTGTTAAGTTTAGGCTAAAAGATGTCAAGTGGGACTGAATTTTCTGGCTCTGGGGCATTCCCAGCCTGCGTGGGGCTGTGCCAGACCCTGTGGCCCCTGCAAGAATCAGCAGCCACAGAGGGCTCCAGCAGGTCATGAACAGACAAATAAAAGAGATTAGAGACATTGCACAAAAAAGTCAGAAAGTATCTGTTAATGTCTAGGAAATAAATTTGGTTTAAATCACAAAAGGTTCAGCACTTTGTGGCCTCTTCTGTCTGCCATAGCTCTACAACTGTCTTAGCTTCTCATGTGTAAATCCCTTTTTTGACAGGTACCTATTGAAAATACTCTTTGGATATTTTAATAACCCATTCCTCCCTGCTCATGAGAAGGATCTGATGAGAATAAAAACAGTGTTATATAGGTGAAAGGCAGGCAGTGAGCTCTATTCCTTGCCAATGTCAGCCTCTACCCAAAATTCCAAAGGTAAAATATTGACCTAATATCCTGATTTACATTTATGTCTCTCAGATATTTGTATGTATTTTCAACTTGGAACAGTGCACATGAGTCTAGTCTGTTAGTATGTCCTGGCAGCTTGTAGTGTTAAACAACAATTTCAAACAGTTCTATTAACACTTTTCTTCATTTTCTGTTCTAACAAATATGGGCATGTGCATCCCATGGATAACAGGAGTCTGTGTTTATGCTGAGAGCTTTCAGCTTCTAAGTGTGCTCTGTGATCCTATAAAAATGTCACCATTTAACACATGCAAATTTAGTAAGATTCACTGCTTTAATATTAAACACATACTTGATTTTTTTACTGAGTATAGCTTCTCACCTCCTTGCCAGCCAGGGGTCTTGGAGATTATGCTTTTTTGTCTCCTACATGTTCAAGGCCACATGGGGAAGGCAGTGAATCAACACAGCCCCATCAGCACAGGCTGTGACTCTCGCAGGGGAGCAGAGCAGTGCAGGATTTGCTGCAGCTAGCCCAGCACATTGGCTGCTTTGGGTATCTCTCAGTGTCCAAGCACGGGGGGCGTGGGGACAGTCCCTGCCTTTTACATGATATAATTTGCCACATTCTTCCAATGGCAAAGTCACAATATTTTCGAGAGCGCTGCAGAAAATTAAAGTATCATTTGAAGAGTCACGTGGGAAGAGCTTGTTGGGATCCCACATCTCTTCGCTGCTCTAGGTCTGTCTCTCCAGATCCCACACTTTGGCTGACTTTGTTTCTCATGGAAACATAGAACAAGGCCAGCCCCGAGCTTTGCAGGGAGGTTGGTTCAGTTCTTCCTCAGCCTGCTGCAATATTTCCATCAGTGGAAGTCTCGGGGCTGGTCTGGGTGGGGAATAGCCCCAGCAGGGCTGGGTTGGTGCCCTACATTCCGCGGCTGCCATGGACCAACCCGCGCAGGGGAGCGCAGGTAACGCGCACACGGCGGGCCACAGGCAGCTCTCCTGCTGATAACCCTCTGGAGAGCGCGCACGCCAGCTCACTCTGACTTATTTTTAGGCACCAAGCTTCGTAGTCTTTAAGGGCAAAGAGAGGGGAGTAAAAATAGGCCAATTAGTGTAATTTCTGAAAAAAAAAATCCTTCAAGATCTTGAGCAGTTGCTAAGGTGACTTTAAAATTTAAGAGGAATGGAAAACAAATGGGCTGGGTAAGAAATTTGGGGCCTCTAAGAAGATCACTTAGCCAATAAATTGCCTTTTTTATTCGAGGATCTTTGAAGTATCCTCCCAGGAGGGGCTATCTTAAAGCTAGCTTTTGTTAGTAGCATTGGGTTTTTAATGGCTTCTGAATGTACCTTGTATTTTCTAATCTTACTGTAGCCTCTTACATTCCCTAATTGCTCTTTTTTACTTTGTGTTTGAAGAGCAAACTTAAAACTGCAAAAAGTGGGAGTTTTGTGTAAACACAAGGCGATATGTGACATTATTTCAGGCTTGCCATGATCTATTCCCAGTTTGATTCACGTTAGTTTGTCTGCAGCATCATGAATTTTAGGAAAATATTTCAGTCCTGCTTGGAAATCTCAGTGCCATCAACTCATTGGACATCTGGTTTCAATTTACAACGTATCTGCCTGAGGGTACATAGCACCCCCAGAGTAAATAATAATAACAATGTTAATAATAATAACAATATCTATAATATAGCAATAATAGATGTAAATGAAGTACATGTTCTTGTGTTTCCAATGCGGGAGAAAACAAATTAGAAAATGAATTGCCTGGAGGTTTGCATTTACATTGCACGGATGGTTTACATTTTAAGCAACATGAAAACAGACTGCCTTCAAGGAAGACCATGAATATTTTGTGAAGATTTATTTAAACCAAAGATTTGAGGAAATGTTAAAACCAGATGAATTCTATACACAATAAAAGTGCTAGATCAAGGAATTTGGTTCAGCACCAACTGTGGGTCTGAGTATATGAGCAAAATCTGTATTTCAAATTAGGGATGGGTACATGTCTGCAACCCAACAGGAAAGCAAAATTTTTTTCTGAAGCTAATGTGCAGATATTCACCTGTGAAGGTTAAAAGAAGATGACTCAATGGAATTGCATATGTGGGGGAATTTTTAGACTCTCTAGTATTCCCACTTGAGTCTGTCTTGGAGAGAGCAAAATCTTTCACAGAAAAATATCAGTTTGAATAATGCTTTCAAAGAAAGGGAAAAAGACAAATTAGTGATGGCACCCATCGTTCACATTTTGTAAAAATAATATTTACTTTTGCTCCAAAAAGGAGAAGCAGATTTAAGACAGACTCCACAAGTCTGTTGAGTGCATCTTTCACCCAGCTGTCAGAAGTTCAGGTTCGAGGTGACCCAAAAGCAGATACAACCACGGCTTGAACCTCTGTGTCTCATCCCCTGGGGCCTGACTCTCCAGCTATTAAATATTCATTCAGGTGTATGTTTTTCTTCCCCTTGTTTTTCAAGGAGAACGTCAGGGGGTATCAAGGTCTTCATGCTGACCTTGATGCAGAAACCTCACAGGTAAAACTCCCATTTCACAGCAAGACCACGAGCAGCAGAAACTGCAACAGAAACAATTCCAATGCTGCAGGTCACTGGAAAACACTGGAAGGAGGACAACAAAAAATTTGGTGAAGAACAAATGCCTTTGTGTGTCCTGGCCTAGTTGGTTGAGCATTGCCTCAGAAGATGGTCAGGGAAAGGAGTAGCTGGGTGACAGGAGGTGCTGGTGCTCAGAACAACCCCCCTGCTGCAGGACATGAGCTGGTACACGGTATGAGACCTTAAATTCCACTGCGGTCATGGTATGAATAAGCACAATAGGGATTTTAAGGAATTTGCACCTAGATATGTATGCATGTAGAAGAGAAGGAAAAAATACATTGTTTATTTCCATAGAAATGTAGTAAAGGGTAAATTGAGGGAAGGAAATCAACACGGAATGTGTTTAAAGAAATACTGTCAGAACCATGGATGGCGTTCACATTTTAATACCAAATAAAGATCAGGAAAGCTTCCAGGGAAGAAACGATCAAAATCCAAGCTGCAACCATCTATTCAAGCCACAGAAAATATAATTTGGAAATTAAACTTTTCCCCAAGTGAAACTAAGAAGGAAAAGTTTCTGGAAGGTGGGAATATATGGGTCCATGTCTGAGAACTGCAAGAAATTGGAAAAACAAGTAACCAGAGGTTGAAATTAATTGTGTGCCCCAGAACAGAAAAGGAGCACTTTCAAAAATGAAAACATGAATAAACATAGAAGAGGAATGGGAACCAGAATGGCATTTAATGTTATTTTCCAACAAATTGAAAGATTAATACTTACATTACCCTGTACCTTGCACATGTCATCAAGTTTAGACAGCATCAGAGACAAAAGACCTGAAAACAAACCTGAGGGCATGCATGAACAACTCTAAAAATTTAAAAAATAGCCCTGATCCAGTCTTTTTTAAGTATTAAGTAATATTTTTAAATATCTCAGATATTCACTTTCTTTTAAGGAAATTTAGATCAAACATTAATTCTCCTGGACATGAAACATGAATTAAATGTGCTCTAACTGGATATAGTATATTTGGCCAGGTAGCTAGTGCTGGGAATTATACTATATAGTAGTATATACTACATATATTATATATATATATATACTATAATATATATACTAGATACTAGATATAGTATAATGGCCAGGTTAAACACACAAAAAAAAAGTTATGAAAATAATAGTGGACACCCTGAACTACCTTATCTTCAAGAAAAGCATAGGAGGAAATAGATGCAAATAAATGTGGTTTATTTATATATATTTATATATTTATATATATATATATATATATATATGTATGTATGTATGTATATGTGTATATATATATATATATATGTATGTGTGCATATTTGTTTGTTTGATTTATTTCCATTGCAAATATTTAAACAAGAGGAGACATGGGAAGATCAGTGGATACCTGTGATATAGACTTTAAAAAGTCAGCACAAGCCCAAATAAAGACAGCTGTAAGTCTAGATTACAGTTTTGTGTGTGAGTGGGAGGAGACAGGACCATGGAGGAGGTTTAAATGTCCCAGTCTCACCATGGCACTGTTCTGGAATAGAACCACAATTGTGGTAATGGGCTTGTGATGTGTTTATGCTGAAAACAGAAATTAGGCAGCCAGCCCTGGCAGAGGTGTATGAGTGAGTGGCTCTGGGTAGATCTCACAAAAATGAGGAAATCAGACAGTATTCTGTCAGATGAAATTCCACTTCTTTACAAAACAATTTACTTTAGAAGGTACAAATTGCTACCTATTCACTTCTCTGGAATCCAAATTTGCTGGAACTTCTGAGGAAAATGATTTAGGCATCACTATGGACAGCTCAGTAAAGACATCTGCTCAAATTCAATATGTAGCAGCAGTCAAAATTGTAAATTAGATGTTAGGCTGCATGAAGAAGTGAATGGCTGTAATACAGGAAATATGGTACCATTTATAAATCTGTGAAACAGACCTGGAGACTGAGAGCTTTCGGTTTGTTCTCTTGATCTCGAACAAAGAAAAAGAAAGAAAAACCAGAAGTCTGAGGTGGCAACAAGGGATCATAAGAGTTACAATGAGGAAACATTTAACATTGGAGTCCTTGGGAAAGAGGATCTAATTTCTAAAGAGGAAAAAATAAGCATGCAGGTAAAGGTAGAAACATATGCTGTGGTGGAAGCTGAAATGGAAATCAGATATCCTGACATTGCTCTTTTGTGCAGAACCATTTCTGTGGTATTTGAAACATTCACAGGCTTTTATAATTCTACTTGGTCTTGGAGATCCGCTGGAGCTGCTGACATGAGGTCTGGAGTTTCAAATGCTTTTGGCCATTCAGTGTTTGCAGCAGGAGGTAATGTTTCAGGAAAACTTCTATTCTTCTCACTTTTAACACTTTTCACGTTTCTAGGGACATTTGCGAAAGGCTCATTTGTATAAGTTCAAAAACTCTCTTTAATTAAAAAGCCATCTTTGTGAATGCAAATGAATACATCAAAAACTCTCAGAAGTCCACACAACTAATAATTAATCTAGATTTCAAGGACTCTCTAACACTATTACATCATGAATACTTCTCTTATTCAAGAATGGGCATCCTTCTAGCAATTAAAAGAAAAATTTAGAAGATAATTAGACACAATTCTCATCACAATATTTTACACAGGTATATGATTTTGAAATTAGGTCAAGGGAGGGAGGGAAAATGGTGATTCTTTACAGAGGCTCCAAGAAGCAGAATTACCCCATCTTAACTTCTAAGTAATCTGTTTTTCTAAGCTGTCAGTGTAACAAATGACCACTGTTAATAAATTAGGAAGCCAGAGAACACCCTACAGTGTATGAATGAACTGGGTGCAGTTTGACATGTGTCTTTATCCAAAAAATTCCCAATAAAATTTTTGAAAAGTTTGTATTTTACAAAATCTCCAGACTGTATATTGCTTATATACCATGGTGATGGGCCATACAGAAAAAAGATGATTACTCCCTTAATATTGCACTTGCACAACAGCAGTGACAGAATAAACCTGAGATGCCAAAGCAATTATGCCAAAATACATCAGCCCTTGCACTCCCTGGAATAATAGGGGAAGGGATGGATGTGATTTATTTTAATGGACCAGCAGAGATAATAAAGAATTGCTTAATGTCTTTCTTCACAGATTTAGATCTTTACGATAAGGTTTTTATGAAATGGAATATATAACCCAAATAAAGTGAAACCAGATTTAATGAAATTGCCTGTCAATAGCACATTTACAAGTTTGGGGTTTTTTCCTTTAGCCTGGTTCACACAGCCTCTTTTTGATAAGTGTTAAGAGTAACTGTACTCAGAGGGTTCTCTGAGCAATCTAAAGTTATTGTCTATAACTGATAGTATGGTCTGGTGGAAGGCAATGTCCAAGAGCTCAGGCAGGTCCCAGGAGTTCTGATATCCCAATTCTGACGCTGGGTTTGTTACTGATTTGCTCTTTGACCTGAGATGCAGCATGTGAGGTAGTATTCAATAGGTGTAAATAGTACCAAGAACACAGAGTTTCTCAAGGCTTTAATTAAATGTCTATGAAGAGCCTGAAAAAAGCCCTCATGAAGCCTGGAAAGCTTTCTAGATGCCCAAAGTATTATTGTTTAAATAGTCTGAAGATTTAATAGCATTCCAAGCAAAGCTGAGTACACATAGATAAGAAAATTTCATTTATGTTTTAATATTCAGAAATTTTAAATAAAAAGTTTCTAAGATGAATATTTTTATAAGTATGCAATCTAATGTGCTCATAAGCATATATTTACTGCATTTTGCCATTTTATCTGTAAACAGTACATCAAAATTTTGGAGAAAAAATAATTTCCTGTTCTGTATATTTGTCTGTATGGTCGTGCTGCTGAGCATTCAAGAGATTTCAGCAGAAACTCGATAGGATGCTTTTTGTGTGAGCAGCTCAAAGATCAGTAGGGCAACCTAGTATGTGACAAGATGAATATTAAATCTGTTAGTGCCGAGTGTCTCATTTCCCAGCACTGAATTGAAGCGCTTACTGATATTTTTTTCTGAAGAAAACTTTTTAAATCTCTGTTGAGATGTGGTTTAGCTAGGAGCTGAGGTCAGGGAGAGGATTCCCAAGTGATTTACCAGAGCTGAGTCTCTGGCAGTGGCAGAAGCCTCATCCCTGGAAACGTTAAAGGGGATGTTGGACAGGAGTCTGAACAACCTGTTGGAATTACAGATGTCTCTGCTTGTAGCAGTGAGCTTGGGCTAGATGGCCTTTAAAGACCTCTCCAACCCAAACTGTTCCATGGCTCTCTTTCCAAACATTTGGAAAAAACTGGATAATTAACGTTCTGAAACACTTGGCAGCAGAGCCATTCCTTTCTTTGAACAACTAGTGCTGTTCCCTTAAAACGAGTTTGCAGATTAGGAATTCTTCTTCTGTTCTAGGAATCCTTCTCCCATTCATCTCTGCCTTCTCTGCTATGCCCTCTGACAGTTCCCTGTCAAATCAGAGGCAAAAAGCTCAACCAGCTTTTGTTCCTGATCTGCTTCAGGGCCAAACATACAAAATTTCTGATGGGTGCTTTTTTTGTCTACTTTTTTCTGAGAGGTTCTCTATTGAAGACCACTAACAGTGAGGAGAATAACTTCAGAGAAAACACTGGATGTCCCATGGGGCAGCTTCTGTTGCTCAGAACCCAGCAGGCATCCAAGCTGTTAGTCCATATGAGCAAAAGAACAGAAAAAAAAAAACCAATCAGGTAGGTTTCTGGGAGTTAAAACTGTCCACTACTTGAAATGATTAATACAAGTACTAGCATGGAACCAAAAAGCTGAAACAACAGCAATCCCCATCCCAAATACAGGCAGGTTTTAAGGCCTGAAGGAAAAGCAGGCGTTGAAGGGGATTTCAGTGTCATTGTTCATGAGTATTTTTGTGTGTGTTTGAGATGAAGGAAGTGGCAGAGCAGTGGGAGAAAAGGAAAACAGCAGACTCAGAAGGATGTTAGAGTCCAGAGGACAAACCAACAGAGTGTTCAGAACCAGTGCTGGCTCAATGAGGTGATGAAGAAGTTGGTGTTGGCTGGACAAAATATTATTGAGGCCCGAGGTGTAACAGCTGCCCTTCATTCCAGAGAGCTGAAAAGAAGCACTTACAATCACTTATGAAACTATAGCAGGCTCCAAATCAAAGCCCAGAAACATGTCATCACCCAAACAGCACAGCCAAGTGCCTGGCCATTGAGGAATATTTGCTAGAGTGAGGTAGAGGACAAGCAAGGGAAGAGAGAGGACATACAAAGGGGAGAGGGAAGAGAGGGAAGCAGAGGACATATAGACATGGGGCAGAAATCCAGAAAGAGAGAGTGAGATTATTTACCAGAGTTCAAGATGTGGGCTGAATGCATGGGTGAGAGATCTCCTACTATTTGATTTTTTGTGTGTTCAGGAAGGCTGATTTTATCAGCCTTCAAAAGTATGCAAATTTGGATGGAAGATGCTCCCTACTGCATTCAGTTTTTCCTTCTCTCTGGAAAAATCTCTTTATTTTTAGCCAACTGCTTGAATCCAAAGGATGAACCATGTGTATTATTCAGGGAAAACTGTCTGCATGCTCATCTTTTCTCCTGCTCTTGATCCTAACAAGGCACCCTATGAGACTGAACACAGAGGATTCAGAAATACGAATCAGCATGATACCCCAGTGGTATATAATGGAAGAACTGCAGAGACTCCCAGTAAACTTAGAGAGCCACAAATAGTTATTTCACATCTTCAGAATCTTCTCTCTCCTTGAAAATCATGAACCTGAGCAATCTGTAGAAAGTTTCCAGTGAAGTCAGTTGCTCATTTTCAGCAGGATACAGTATGGTCCAGATGAAAACAAGAAAATCCTTAACCAGGTGCTTTCCAAGAGATTTTCTTCCTGCAGGTACAGAGGCAGAGGAAAACCTGTAGAAGACATTGCAGTAATGAAAATCTCATCTCCCTGTTGCTTCTCTGTGCTCTGCTCCAGCATCTCAACCTATGGTATAAAGATTTCATGATCAGAAACTTTATATATCTGTCTTTATTTTCTCCTAGGAGCCTGAGAAAGTTTGCTGGGAAACTTTGAATGGAGTTCAGTGGGATTTGGATCAGGTACTCAGGGAGAGGGCTGAGGAAAAGATCTTGGTGGCTTCAGTGGAAAAGTATGAGGGTGGTAGTCAGAACAGCCAGGAAATGGAATGGGGTAATGATGCACCTAATAACTTACTGAAAATTCTGCAACAGGGAATAGAGCCAAAATCTCAGTAGAGATGTGAGCCTTTATTTCAAAACAGAACAAGAAGCCTCTTGGCAAAGTTCCCAAAAGCAAGGTGTGCAGCTGAAAGAATTATTTCCAAACAATTCCATTCCAGAAGTACAGATTGAATGGAGATTACCACGGCTACCCCTAGGGCATGACTACCCAGGACTGGTGAGGCAGATGAAGCTGGTGAACTCTCTGAAGACTGACATTTCAATAACATATTGTGTGATAAGGGCCAGATCCTCAGCTGGGCTTGGCAAGGGCAGCTCTGAGGACATCAGTGGAGTTGTGTCATTTTATGCCAGGGGAGAACCTGGCCTGTGGAATGCACGCAGAGATGATTCATGCTTTAATACCAGGTAACACAAGGCTCTGTCAGAAAGACTTTAAACTAATAAACTGTGATCATCTAATCTTGTTATCTCAAATACAAACCACTTCATCAAGCTCAGATTAAGTCAGTATGGGCTACATCTTCCCAGCCCTTTAGGAGGAAAAATGCAGTAATTTGCCATCTGGTTGTAATGTGAGGGTCACATGGAAAGAACAAAAGTCTCCCAATATATATAATTTTTTGTATTCTAGAAGTTTGAGATAATGACCCTACTGTCAAGAACTATTTGTAGGAAAGTTATAATGAGGGGATATGAAGAAACAGTCATTATTGCTCAGCTCAGAAAGCTTACAGGGTTTGCAAAATAGGGTAGAAGTTTTGTCAAAATACTGCTATTGTTCAGGCTCTGACACACTGACATTTCTAATATTGCTTCATTCACTTTTTCATTTTACATCTATTTGTACAAGCTTGGAAGTCAATGCTACGAGTCAGTCTGTACTTTTTTCAGTGAAACCAAAATCCCAGGATACTTGACCTCTTCCTTTTCTGCAATCCTATATTGCACAAGAATCCCTGTCCTCACCACTTCAGTAACTAAAATTTGGGATGACTTTTCCAACTTATTAACTTTCTCAGACTATTATTTCTCAGATATTTCTCAGATTGTGGAAGATTATCTTGCTTTATTGTAATTTTTTTGTAAGTCAATCCTAAATCAGTTGTTGGTGGAAAGATTTCTGTTTTGAAGAAAATTCAAACAGATTATTTAAAGGTATTATTTTAAATTCTTTCTGATAAGCCCTTAAATGAGTGAGATAATAGGCATAAAATTGATAAAAGATTATCTGGAGAAAGGAGTAAAGTGAGATGTTCTACAGATGGTTAACAGAAGGTAAGGAGATTGAAGGGAGATGTAGGTTTGGCTTAGACATAAGGAAAAACTTTTTTAATATTTAACTAAGATTAACATAATTTAAAAATCACCCCTCTTATTTTGGACTTACCTATAACCAAGCCTGTAAAAATTCAAAGTAACTGCATATGACAATGGCTGTTGATGAGACTTTTAGGCAGATGCCATATTCCACTAAAGCTAATGAGCGCCCTTTGCTTGATCTCATTTGGCTTTGGGATGCTCCACTTACCTTTTAATCAAAATCTTGCAGTCATAATTGAGCTGTCTTGGTATTGGAAGTATTAAAGGTGTGTCAAGACACTCTCTTACTAATCCAGGAAGGGACAGTCTTTCCTCAATCCCAGAGACACTTAATGGTTTATGGGACATGACTTTACTCTAGGTGTCATCTTTTAAATAGCAAGAAAAATTAAGGTCTGGCCATTTGTGATTATAAAAGATCATTAAATTCATTAAGAAATTGAGGTTCTCAATTCCCTTGCATCTAATTGAATTGTGCTTAAGTTACATTTCTTTGTTTTTCTATTATTTCCTTCAAAAGAGCGATTTGTTCTGATATTTAACCTGGAGTTTAGATGATGAAACATAATATCCGTAAAATGGACAGCTTTAAACCCACATACACACCTTTGAAAGCACTTAATTTATAAGTGTTTCTTTAATATCCCTTTTTTGTTCCTTGTGATTATACTGGGTTAATAATGTATCCATGATATAGGATATATTATGCATAGCCACATACATCTCTCTCCCTATAGGTAACAAAAAATTTATCATAAGTTCATCATTCATTTTGAATGAGATGAGATAACCAGTGTGGGAACAGTCTTTGCTCCTCACATGGAAAGATGCAACTGGTTTGGTTTTTTTACTTTAGAATATCCAGATAATGAACATCTGAACTCAAAAAAATAGGTCCTGAGTTAAAGGACACCAAGCTGTCAAAACATTTCTCATCAACTATCTAAGAAAGGAAAAATATCATTCATAAATAACTGATAATTGTAAATAATTAGCTTAATATAATATTTCAGCTTCTTCAATAATAATGAAAAAATATTTTTAGGCACATGAGAAAACTGTTGTGAAAGATTTTTTTTAAACAACAGACCACTGCTTCTAGGAAGAATAATTTATTCAAATTTGTTCCATTTTTGAACTTGTAACCTTTGCAGCAATGAATGCAGTGACAGAGAATGGACTGATGCAGTGAGCCCAGCTCCTGTGAGCCAGAGGGACCCATTGCAGGAGTGGGGACTTCTCCTTCAGGCCCCCAGTTTAGTAACCTGAGGAAAATATCCTGTACGTATCTAGGGAAGTGTAGACTATGTGCAGGTGTGCTCCTACAGGGTGAAAAAAAGCAGTAAAAAGTCCTGACAAGGTAAAATCAGAGATAAAATTAGGAGTTCTCTTCTGATTTGTTCAGTCATTAGATATCTTAATCTTATCATTGAATATGCAAGCGTACACTGTTTTTAATTGCAGATTAACTGACTGAACTGTCTTTGATTTTCACTTTTGACACTTGGAAGACAAGTATATACTATTATCCACAGAATCAGCAAAATTATTTAGACTTTTGATTGAATTCTGGACTGTTATGTGCTGAGATGATTTTTTTGCTATGGTTACCAAGAACTCTTCTGCATTTAAGGTGATTAAATCACTCACAATCAATTTGTTATCCAAATCTTGAACTCCTTCCTCAATACAGACTCTAAGGTTTCAAGATGAGTTTGGATTTAATGATAACTGAATAAAGGCAGGGCACACTGAATTCATCATAGGATTTGTTCTTGTTTGAGGAAATGCACATCTTACTCAAGGATTTCTCCTCAAAGGAATATCGATTGCCAGTGACATACTTAAAAGCGTTAGTCGAAAAGAAAGGAGTTTTTCCTATGATCTTCTAAATAAATATCTGGTTTACTTCAAATGCCTGACACAAAGATGGAGATGGTTATAATAAAAAATAGATCTTAGAGAGTGGACTGCAACATGCCTGTTTGTAGAGTTTATAAGTGTGTTTGATTTCACATTGCTCTTTTTCTTAAGCTGTATCAGGAACAGCTTAACTGCCTGTGATGATGAGTTCCTCTCAGAGCTCTCTGCCTGATTCCAGTACTTGTTCACCCACACTGCTCAGGCAGCTGTGGCCACTGTGTGACCTGCTTGCCACAAGGCTGCAATACCTCTCCTAAACATCCTGCTCCTTTTGAAACTATTAATAATTTATTTCCATGTGTCTAACTAGTTGCACTCCTGCAAGGTTTGCAGGTTCGGATTCCTGTTAGACTTCGCTTGAAACTTCATCTTCCTCAGATATTCCATTTCCATGCCTGTTTGGATTGTGTCAGTGCTCTGGTAGTATTCATAAGCAAATATGATTGTAATTTAGGCCTCCTCTTGTCAATGATGCATGAGAGATTTACAAGCATTAATACGAGTTAGGATGTAAATCCCTTGCTCAACAATAGCAGAGAATAACCCCCTTCATATAGATTCTGACGACCTATGAACCAAGGGTCAAGTGGGCCGTGCCACAAATTATCTGACAGCAACAGATGCCAAAGTCTTGGGAGGGGAAAAAAAATAACAAAAACCTGAGGAATAGGAAATGCTCGGTTCATTTTCACAAAGAAAAGAGCAATTGCAGCTATTCCTATAACTTCATGCGTCAGCCACTGACACAGTCACAAATTATAAGAAGCAAAACAAAGATTCCTTCTTGCCTGGCAGCAAACTTCCTTCTTTCTCCAAAAATACACAAAAGCAGCTCCAAAATAAATAGTCATCACAATTAATTACCTACCCAAACTGAGGGCTGTGCAATAAATCTTTAAAGTTTTCAAGTGTGCTTTCAGTATAAGGGAATGTTTGGAGAGTTGAGCAGCAGAAACCACAAAGTATGTCAATTCTGAAAATAAATTATGTTTTCATAACTCTGAGATAATCAGATTAGTTCTCCACTCCTTTGCCTCAAGTTTTATACCTGCCTAACTCCACTGATTTCAATAGGGGTTTAATCTATGCCATATCAGGTCTGTATCAGTCCTACATCACTTGTAAATTGATTTACACCAGTTGTAAGTTAGAGGAGGATCACACCCAGTGTAATAGTTCACAGGCCTTATGGTTTGTTCTGCCTCTGCAGTTGATTCTGAAATCTCGTGTTATTACTTTTGGCTGCTGTAGGATTTTTCTCTCACCCCACAGGTGTGTGAGGTCCTGTGCATGCAGGGAAGAGGTACAGTCTGAACCAGGGGAATGCAGAACACTTCAGCTTTTATTTTCTAACCTCCTTAAAGGCTTTTTTTTTTTTTTTAACTGGACACTGCTTCTGCCCAGGTAGTGGTGAAAGTCCCAAATCCTGCACAGATGTTTGCATTTCTGAAATCTGTCTGGAACACAGCACCTAACATGATAGGAAGCCCTAAAAGAAGTCCTGGTGGAATTAGGGCTGTGTTGAGATAAGGGTGGAAAGGAAGAAAAGCATAGGCATCATTTCCAAAGTAATTATACATATTAATGTCCCCAGAATCTGCATTTTGCTCAATATAACAGGAACAGTTTCAGGTTTTAATTCAGTGAAATGACTTTGAATAATCTGTCTGGACCATGCCCATCATTGCAAGATTTGTCAATTCATACTAACAGTGCCCCAAAACAGAGCACAAGAAATCTCAGGATTTGTATCTATTCCATAGTTTGTTGAAAATGTGAACATTAATGAAGGTAAGAGCAGCATAAGATATTGAAAAGATGCAAGGGATTGTGGGTCCTCATTTTTTTTGAAGATGACTCTTTTGGCAAGGACTTTCTGTGGAATTGCAGGTGGCAAGGGAGGCTCTAGTTCCTGAGCTGCCAGATGAGCAGAGAAACTCGGTAGCATTTGATACTAAAAGGTGTCTAAACCCTTTCCTTTGTCTTGCAACCCCTGTGCAGGGACTTTGGACAATATGACCCCACTGGATGTTCCTTCCTCTCAAAGTCTGAAATTCTATTAACTCAGGTTTGATTCTGAGCCTGTTTTGTCAACCCCAGAACAAACACCTTTGTTTCATGCTATGTTAAATGCAGCGTTAATTAAAAGATCACAATCATTGCTCCCCTTCCCCCAAGAAACCCGGAGACAAAAAAAGGCCTGCCCTCTGTGTAATTTATGCCTGTGACTGAGGGGATGCCTACCTTGCCTGGGTATTGCTCAGAATCACAGCTCATCAGCTTGGATGACAAGCAGGGCAGAGGCACCAGCCTGGGGTGGGTCAGAGGCACAAACCAAAGGGCGGAATGCACCGCAGGGAAAAACAGGGGCCAAAACAACGGGGATACAGGAGCAGGCACTGCGTGATGAAAAACCATTTGTGAGGTTTTAAAGTAAAAATGAGTGCTTCTCGTTAAATCTGTTTGCAGACATCCATACAACAACTGAAGATGTCATATCCCATTTCATTTTAGCCTTTTTGTTCTTGCAGCTGCCATCAGCCTTGTTTTCCCTGCAGACGCTCTTGCAAACAAGATGCCAGATCTCGAGGGGATTTCTGTTTTAGAACAAAAAATTGCAAATAAATGGAGGACTGTAAAATATTTCAGTGGAAGGGAAAATGAATAAATTATGGGGGCTCTGACCTGCTACTGTTTTTTGTTTGTATTTGTTCAGAGATTAGCAGCAGGGGAAGCTGGAAATTATTCTGCACAGGCATTCTATTTCATGCAAGATAACACATATTTAAAATTATGCCATCATCTTGTACTAATGTGAGGTTAATCGAAAGGCCCATTTTTTTCCTTCTAGTTTTAGAGGGGTTGGATAAAATCTGCACTGGGTCCGCAGTGTTGCTGCAAACTTGAATGGAGCTCATAAGTCCTGTGGCTGCCCTGGAAAATATACCGGTGGCCCATTTGTACCTGAATCAACAGCAGGGTTTTTGCTGTGGCAGAAGAAGGTCTCCAAGCTGGAAGAGCCTTTACAGAGGTGTTTCATATGTTGTGCATATTTACAGATACCGTGGAGAACGCAGCAGGAGCAGCCAGTGAATCACTGTTGGGTTTATGTGCAGTAACACAGATGTTGAAACGCTGCTGGCCATGTTCACTTAGCCAATTTGGGTACAACCTGAAAAGATATTGCTTCCATACAGTTTGGCAGAAACACACATTTGGTTGCACAGGCTTAATGTTTTTGATTCTTCCAGCATTTTATTGAATGAAGAGTGTGAACATGACTCTGATTGCCTCTTTGTTTTTGAGGAAGGGGGGAAAAAAGCTTGTTAAAACTATTTAGAAGTCCCACTCCAAAGCAAACCCATTGGTATTGGAAGGGATCAGTAAAAACACCCATTTTGAACATTTTAAAGGATTTTGTGAATTGCATGTATGCCTCATCTGACACAAACACTTATTTTCCCTGGAATAATACCCACTGAATTGTATAGAATTTGAAGCAAACCTTCTATTCAATGCAGCAGCACCATGCATCAGGACACTATGTATTTTCAACAACCTATGAAATTTATATTGGCAATAGAGATTAAAAAACTGGAAGCAAAGCAAAGAAGAATATGCTGGTCAGTGCCAGTTTATTGGAGGACTTTGCAGACATGAGCCAGCCTGGAGTTATCACCTAAATACCTGTCCATATGCACGATTAAATATATATATGAGTGTATATTTATATATTAATGTGGTTTAACCCCAGCCAGCAGCTAAGCACCACACAGCTGCTCACTCACTCACCCCTCCACAGCAGGATGGAGGAAAGAATAACTTGGTATAAACACTACTCAGCAATGAAATATCAGTTTGTTATCAACATTGTTCTCATACTAAATCCAAAACACAGCCCTATACTAGCTACTAGGAAGAAAATTAACTTTATCTCAGATGAAACTGGGACAATTGACATAAACACATGTATCTATCTATGTATATAAATTAATTGGTGTGTATTTATATGAAAGTAGATGCAAGCGCAGGGGAAAAACATATTGAAAGGGAAATCAAAGTAACATTTATGCTATTTGGAACTAAGGAGAATCTACGAAAAGCAAATCTAGTTGAAAGCAGTAAAGTAGTCACAAACCTTGGATGGATACCCATTTCCATGTATTTCAAATAATTTCTTGGACATCCTGTTGGCCATCAATATTTACACGTAGCTTCCAGGAACGATAACCATTGCACCTACCTACAAGTGTGAGACCTACTTGCAACACTTCAAGTGATGATGAATTTTACTCATATTTGTAACCTTTCACTTTACAGCTTTGACATTTCATAAGATAAAGTGGAAGGTGTTTATTGCTTAGTGGGACTTGTTAAATGGATTAAAACATGAAGTAAAGGCTCAACTCCTTTCATGTAGCATAGATTAAGCTCAGATTGCATTAGATTATATACACCTAAATCTGCTACACATACAGAAAAATACATGTATCTTTAGAGAAGCAAAACTTTCAGACAGTGAAAAGCCTGCCAGAAACAAGTCAGTTCAGGCAAAGATACAAGTGCCTACTTTGCCTAGGAGAAATATTCTTGTCACATAAAAATCCCACCATTAATCAAAAATCACATTATAGCTTCTGGAATGAAGTTTCCTTTACTACTCTTTAATAATAAGTCTAAGATAAGATAAAATTGGTAATTGTACCTTCTCTTCTGATGGAAGATAATACTAAAGTGGTATAGAAATTTGAGTTACAAGAATATATTCACCCTGCTAATAGGCTTCCATTATGTGGTCTTTACTGATTTATTCATTACACATTTTCCCCACATATAGAAAAATTTAATTGAAAGTTACTTATTACATTGTTACAAAATGTTAACTAGAAAGTTTTCTTTAATCAAATGATCATTAATGCTGGGCGAGCTGGTTTATTTCAGTGGTGCATTTATCAGGAGCAAGAATAACACAGGCATTGCCAACAATGATTTCACAGCACTGTTTGTTCTGCAAGCACTTTCAGGGACTAAACAGATGCTTTTGCAGCTTGCTGGGATAGTATAATACTTTATTTATATTTATGACTTTTCATGATCAAAGATCTAATGACATGTGAAATGCAGAAAGGTATATAATATTGTGCCTTATCAAAGGAATGACATTACCAAGGATGGTAGGAGCTTGTAAAGTCAGATTCTGCCTCGTGCATGTCCAACAGAAGTTAAGTGGAAGACAAGTGTTCACAATGTCTCAGGCAGGAAAGCAACTTGGCAGAACATCCTCCAGAAAAGAGTGAAGGAAAGGGGAAGGTGTACTGGAAGCTGCATCTGTATCTAAGTCACTTTTGCATATTTTGCATTCCCTGGAGGTGAGTTTTACACCTGCCTGATACTGCTGTATCCTCTGGCAATAGCATCACCATACCCTTGGGAAAACTGAGGGCTTCTAACTGGACTGGTGTCCTTTTTTCTGAAGTCCTAGGCAAACAGAAAACTAAAGGAAATCTTTTGTCCTGAGGAGATGGAGGATGAGGCATAAAGATATTCCCAAGTGGACACACTAAAGCAAAGGAAAATCTCCAGGCAGGCAACAGCGTAAGTGCACACAGCAGAGATTCCAATCCTGTCCTATGCAGTACCTTTTTGAATTAATTTTGGTGTATAACTGGATATAAAATCTATCATAAAGCAGGAAGGAGATGTCCCATTGCACACCAGATTTAATTCTCTGCAGCCAGTCCAACACCCAGTGGTTCCCACAGCATCCAAAGAAGATCAGTACAAACCTGCCTTCTCACATAGTGGTTACAGACAGACAGACACAGCCCACCCATAGAGTAGATCCAGGCACCTTCCTTGAGCTCTTAAGACATGTTTGCAAATATTTCCTGTGTCTGGCAATAACCATAACTACGCTGTAAACATCTCTTTTATTTGTGATTGCACACTGCTCAAGAACTGCAGAGAACTGAGTCATTAGGTACATTCATAAACTCTGTGGCTGGCAAAACCACAATCTGACTCAGACTCAACTGTCAGTGTTTGTTTCCACAGTAAATTCAGTGAAAATCACAGAAGCAGAGCAGCTACTGGAAGAAATACCATGGCCAACTAAGGCACAAAAATAAATGAGAAAAATTCTAGATGCGAGTTCAGAGACATTGACCCACATGTTAGTCTGAAATAGAGACCTCACGCCCCTTGTTACCTCATATCAACCCTGAGATGAAGACACTGCTGCCCTTTAGTCTCTGGTAACCATTCTGGAACCACAAAACCAGTCATTTAGAAGATATGTATGATATAATTACATGGTCAGATGCATTGAAATCTCCAAGCAATTTGCCATGGCCTATGAAACACTGACTCTGGGTCACTTCCAGTTCCAGCTGTAGCAGGGTGAATGTTCATTGACGGCACAAAATTCCTGTGCAAACCTTACAAAATGCCCTTTCACTGCTACATGGGCATGGTGGTGCCCTCCATCCCTGGCTCCATCCCATCAGCCACATTAACCTGTCCCCACAGCCTCTTCCTAACCCCAGGGGAGCAGGAGCAATCCTAGGAAGGATATAACAAAACTGCGCCAACACAAGCTCGTTACTTACTTTGCTTTCCTTAACTTGATGGTTTTCTTCGGGAGCTCCTTGCAATAAACAAACCTGAATGGTGGTTATTTCTGAAGCTGCTCATACCCTGTGTGACTTGGCCTCTAGCCTGGAGCTCTGCTTTGCAACCGGCCTAAGGAATTATATAAGAAAACCACACATGCTCAGTGATGTTATGCAATATCTGTGGAGGGTTATAATTGTTTGGAGAAGCCAAATTCAGAATTGATGAGTAAGCATTGCTGGGGAGGCAAAGCCTTGCTCTGAGTTACACCCATGCACAGCCAGCAAGTTGAGTTGCTTGCATGTCACATTTACAATGGTGCCTCTTCAGAGCAAAAGTTAGCCTAGGGAGGCTAAGCTGGAATAATCTAAAAGTCTTTCCCACCCCTCAAAGCCAAAATCTTCCTTGCCTTAGACCTCTGCTGATGTCAATGGGTTTGTTGAGACTGTAAATCAGGCCAGAAGTTGGCCCTCATTTGGTCCAATTACCTCATAATAAACTCCCTGAGGACTACTGTACTGATGTGTGATTTGTATCCTTTCTCCTCTGAAATGTTGTATTTATGTTTATAGATTGAGTTAGCAGTTCTAAGGGAGGGGAAAGGCTGCCTGAATCATTTACAAATGGGAAAATCCATATATTTGAGACTTGGTATAAAATATTTGCTTTTGGGCTGTAACCTTGTGTACCACTAAACTGCTGTCTAAAGTAAATATTTACAGCCAAGTTGCAACAAGTCCTAGGAACATGTGATTTTCTGTGTGGAAACACTGACACATAAGGGTGCGACTTTGCCCCAGTAAAACACTGAGTTAATTGTAGGTTTTGCAAACGTTATCAAGCTTAATCTTGAAATTAATTTTTAAGTGCTTGCTAATGATTTTTAAGCACGTATCGAGCAGCTGGTTTTGTGTCTGATTCCCAAGTTCTTAAACAGACAACTGTTTTCCTTTTAGTGACTTTGTCAGGCTTAACTTGGGATTAATTTGACTGCAGGTGTCAGATAAGCACAGTATTCTAGCAGCACTACCGAGAACCATGTGGACAAAATGCAGAAGCATGAAGGCACGTTGGTCAAAACTCTGAAAGATTGATGGAAGTGAGTTATGCTGCTTAAATATCTTTGTCTGCCCAGAAAAGCTAAACTTGCAAGAAGGGTGTAAGGTATGCTGCAGCTAGAGTTTTGCCACGTTCTCTGTTAGCATAGATAGCTGGTCAGGATTTTTTTAATCGCAATTTCTCTGTCGACACAAAATCTAGCAAGCAAGCTTCATAAATCATGCAGTGACAGCTAGAGTGGTTGGCCAGTGCTAAACACAACTGGACTCTTCTTTTTAAGCCTTTGCTTCTTAGGTCGCCTGCGTCAGCAGTACTCCTCAACAAACATCTGCAGTTCATCTTATCGTTTGAAGAAATATATGAGTTTCTCCATCAGGGTGGTTTTTTTAGCTTCAGCTTCTTGATTTGTTTGAACACCATCTGCTACATATAAAATGCAGAGAATTTGTGAAATGTGCATGCAGTGAGAAAATTTTAATTGTATTAACCTTTCTCTTTTTGATCAAGATAACTTCTTGTATTCATCATCTCCTGATATAAGTAAGCAAATAGACATGTCTAAAATACTCCCTAGATATTTTCTTTAAGATCTTCTATCTCTATAATGCACAAATAGCTCGGACAGAGAACCCTTCCAGCTTTTAAGAGTTATTTTAATACAGTTCGAGTTGCACTTCCAGAGTTTCGCAGTAGTAATCTCTTTTACAGACTTGCTCTCATCTTATCACTCTGCACCTACGCGTGTGTTATTTGCATTGGGGAAAAAAAAAAAAAAGAAAAAAAAAAAAAAAAAAAGAAAAGGAAATGAAGTTAATTGTTCCTAGAATTAATCACCAGAAGACAAATAACTCTGTCGATGGCTGAGCTGACGTGTGTCATGGCATGCGATTGCCACAGGGTGGTAGGAGAAGTGCGGCTCCACGGCCACACCAGCCCGCTGAGGAGAAGGAAAAGTTTGGAAAGGGCGAAGGAGGAATCGCTTTGCACTTAGTCTAAACAGAGGTATCAAAAATAAGGTTTAGCTCATGGCAAATCCAGATGGTTAAACATTTGACCCATATCTAATCCCTCTGCCAAGCGTGCACCACCACCATCACCGCTGTCATAACACAGCACAGGCACTTAAAATCACCCCAGCTCCGAGAAGCAGCACACGGTTTGGAGAAAATTAAATTTTAAAGCGTGTTGCAGAAATAGAAAACACGGTCCTGACAACATGTTATGGCTCCAGCTTTGAGAGGAGTGGTATCATGTATACTAAAATAATTCACTGGGACTGAAGCTCGCTGCTGTTCTGTGCATTTTGTTATGATAATATCGTGCAAAACACAGAGCAGCGCTTTCATCTTAAAAGATTATTTCGCTGAGAGCTATTTATTTTACTTAAACATTTAATGAAAGGGTGGGGGACTTTATTTGCCAGAGGAAAAAGAGATCAGAAAAAAGAAGTTCTGCCTCTCTTGTAAATCCTATTCATTGTACTGATGAGTCCTATGGGTTATTGATTACTGATGGTGAAATATAAAGGGGAAGGATCGAGTGATGCAAACTAAATCCTTGGGTTTTGGCAATTACTTTAATGCCACTGATGTTCAAATTTGCTTTCAAAGGCGTTGTACTCGAAAGACAGAGTACTGCTCATTTATATTAGAGACTGTCAGAGACACCTTGATTGAAAAATAAATAAATAAAATATTAAACTAGGAAACATAGCATGTGCTTTATATAAATATAATATATAACTTCCAAATGCCTTCATGTTTTATTTGGGGATTAATTTATTTAATTTATAATGTCCAACTAACATATGAGGACGTGAGAGGAATATCGAGCTCAAGACCTTCAGGGTATGGAAGAAACTACATATTCAAAAATGGGCAAGGTTTATGTAGTATAGTATCATGTTTTAAACAGTTCATAAAAGAAACCAAGTGACAACAGAGCAGTGTGGATGATATAAAATAATGTAAACCTTCCTTCAAATATCAAGCAATTTTTTCTCTGCCTCAACTCACTTTCCACAACAGAGTGAGTGAAAAATCCATAGAGAATAAAACCAGTGATCCCTTTGAGCAAGGATACAAATTTACCTAGATATGTCAACCACACAGATTTATGGGACAAGGAGTTTTTCACCCTGAAGAAAAAAGCCTTCTTGTCAGTCATCTATAAAAAAAAGGCTGAAAATAAAGCTCTCTGAGTTATTTTTATGTTTTAGGAATTACAAGAAATTTCTGTTAAGAGTTGTTGGAGTTTTTTGTGGCTTTTTTTTTTAAGCTTTCCCATAACCATGGAATAGTTCTCTTCATGGATGTATAAGAAACACTTGTGTTGTGCTGCTATTAATGGTATGATTTGTTAGTGTACTTTTATGTATGGAGTGTCTGCATCTGGTAAGGTCTACAACTGTACCTCCTTGACAGTGCCAGATGTTGTGAAGATAAAATACCTCCTGTGTGAGGAACTGCTGGAATCAGCCTCCATGATAGGTGTTCTTACTACAGTTTAAAAAGGCATCTGTCTTAAAATAATTTCAACATCTTACTTCTCTATTTACTGTTTTGTCAGACCTTTCTTTTTACTGGGGAAATACTTTAGTGCCCCTCCTAACTTGATTTTAAAATTGCACTTCAGTTTTTTCCATGTTGTTTTTGTGTTGCTTTGGTTTTGTTTTGGTTTTGGTTTTTTTTTTAAATTACATCTCTAATGAAAGGGAGAAAAGGAAGAAAAAGTTTACTGTGGGACTCAGCTGAGGTTAAGCATATTGGCCCAACCAAGCAAAAAAGAAAAAAAAAAAATTGTCAGCAAGTATTTTTAAACCAGGTTAGCCATGAAAGAGCATGGAAAATAATGAGTCTGAATTTAGCTGAGATTTGTTCTAAACATTACAGAGGGGAGACAAGAGGGCTGATAGAAGGCAGGAGAAGATCCCTGCTTCACTATCATACCCCATAACTCACTGCATTGTCAACCTCTTAAAATAGTAATGATACTTGACCCTTATTAGTATTTCTGGGCAATATATGAGCTTGAGTTTCCTTGGGTGAAAGATAATGCCTTAGACCACCCTTTAGACCACCATTCTATCTAGTTATAGTACATATTAATGTTATTCTTGGGTCATTTAACTTACTCTCAGTGAAGAGTGGAGAATGGTGCTAAGCTGTAAATCAGCTCTGTCCTGCAATGGATTTGTGCCATAAGAGATCATCTTGAAAATTCCAGCCTTGCCTGACCATGGTAAAGAGATTATGGTATGTAAAAATTCTGCTAAACATAGCTTGTTTCATTTTTGTGCTTCTCTGCTTGTCTGCCCAGTGAGGAAATGTTAAGACCCGTTATGGTGGACAGTGCACTGAAAAGGAATATTGCTATAATAAACCCCCCAGGGCTAAAACTTTTACCATATGTGGTTAAACTCTCCATCTTTTCTAAAGGTGAGCTGCGGCAGTGAGGAAACTATTAAAGAAGGCCACTGATACTGTGCATAAAAATTATTTTTTTAATCCTCAGGGAAAAAGAAATGAGTTCATAAATGTATTGTGCTTAAAAGGTATCCTCTGAGTGCCAGTGTTCACACCCCAAATGACAGACTGAAACGTTCAGTGGCATTAGTCCATTTAACTAAATCC
This sequence comes from Cyanistes caeruleus, assembly GCF_971803275.1. Classification (NCBI taxonomy): domain Eukaryota; kingdom Metazoa; phylum Chordata; class Aves; order Passeriformes; family Paridae; genus Cyanistes; species Cyanistes caeruleus. The sequence goes on along the minus strand of NC_141707.1, from coordinate 32,795,942 downwards.
TGATTACTTGAGATGAATTCATTTAAAAAGCAAATGTACTGCTACTCCCTTAGCAAAGGTTTCACTAACTATTTCTTGAAACCATAAATATTTTTTCCACACTGTTCTGGCAAACAAATAATGTTTACCTTCAGCTTCCTAGAGAAGATTTACAGATAAGTCTCCAGTCTGTTTTGCAGATGTGCCTTGGTGAATTTAACAGTAATATATACTGTCATCACGGTTGTCTTCAAATCTTTGAAATCACTTATGCCTTTTACAATACATATTTAATTGAATGTCTAGATAGCAGATATGTATATGTATATGTATCCCACATTTGTGGGTGGGCATGTGTGTGCCTAATACATATATTTAGCACTTAAACATGGTACGATGAGTGATTGAGAAATGCCTAAGAGAGAGATATTTTATACATGCACACACAGTCAGTAAATGCATAATCTCCTGAAACAGCCAGAGACTGAGAGGAAAGTGAAGCGACATCTGCAAATTAACAAATCATCTATCTTTGGGGTCATTCACAAATTAGTTTTGCAGAATAAGGTAGAACAAAAACATAATTCTGATGAGAATTTGTTCTGGCTATTTATCACATAAAATCGTGTAACAATATTAGACACAGGAATTTTTGCTCAGCTTATTCCTTATAGTATTACCATGATTTCACAACTTGGTGCAGATGTTTGGTGCTGAATAATGTCCTTTAGTTAACATTTGTGCTCTCACTGTCAAACTTTTAAGTAGCTGTGATGCATATATTCCATAGGAACTCTATGGGGGGACAAGGGGAAGGTAAATTAAAAATAAAATCTGTTTTAGGAAAGGAAACTTCAAAAAACTCTTCACCTCCTGCATAAGTGGAGGATTCTTCACATTTAATTCGCTATTTTTTTAATAGCTACTTGTAATTTAAATTATTGCTCAGTAACAGAGGCTTTTGAGGAAAGCTGAATATTCCTGGGATTTAGTTAGTCTTCGGAAGTGTGAGCGCTTCCCTGCTGCAGTGAGGATGGCACATCCCTCGGTTGAGACACATATACTAAAATCTATTTCACACTGTACATTTACTGTCAGTTTTATTGCTTGAATAGAGCAAATTGTTGTATTTATCCCTCAAAAGCTATTGGTATTAAATTAATTGAATAGTTTTGAAGTTCATTTTTCTCTGTTAATTATTTAAAAACAAAATCCTAAGTCTTAAAAGAGCAATTTACTTCTGAATTAAATCTAAAGAAAATTTTATGCTAAGAAAAACATAAATTAATTTTCTATCACAGGATGAACCTTGTTCAACAAAGTCATACAATCAGTATATTGATTCCCTCAATGCATATTTATTGATATTATAAGATTATGTTCAAGCCTGAAAAAAAAATAAAAAAAAAAGAAAAAGAAAAATAGAAAGAGATAAAGAAAGAAACTGAATCTGTGTATAAATATGGAACCTTGGCTTAGTTTTATCCTGGCAAAATATTATTATAAGTATGCCATAATTTGGAATTAGTCGCATTAATTCTAATTTTTTAATTCATTTCTTTTCACGCCTGAAGCGGCATTACTTTCTTATTTGTGTGTCTTTAGAAAATTGCAAAGAATTTTCAAGAATTTATATTAAATTCTTTCTAGAAACCACAAAGAGATATATACTGACAGCACAGTATATAAGCACTTTAATCAAATTAATGAATTTTTCATTCGCAAGTCATCCTAGATGTTTGTGAATACGTTCCAGCATGAAACTTCAGTAGAATTTGAACAAGTTTCTTAAGGATCAAATTCCCTGCTGGCCTAATTCCACTGAAATCGGTGGAATCATTACAGAGGAGAATTCGATTCTTCATTACTGTGTGCATTTTTCAAATCTCAAATAATATTAGGTGTGCCCTTCAGTTTCCTGTGTTTATAGAATGCATTGCCAAATACAGCAAAATTGTATTTTATTCCTCTGCAAAAAAAAAAAAAAGGGGGGGGGAAGGGGGACAAAACAAAAATCTTTTTTCTACTATTTTCTGAAGTTTTGGGGGCCAGTCCACGTAAGACAAAAGTCCCAGGAGACTCAGTGCGTGTTCACTCTTAGGCCAGCATATCCAATGCACTCTTTAGTCTTAGATTAAGGAATTAAAGCACTGCAAATGAATTTCACATCCAAAATCGTTCAATTTGTCCCCTTTGTCTTCTAGAATCCTAAGCATATGGGACCACACTAAGTATAGCAAAAATAGCTGCCGCTATAATCATAATTAGTACCTATTAGCCCTTCCTAGGTGCAAAACCCCAGTGATGAGAGCACAGCACGAGAAGCGAGATAGAAGAGGAATTGAAGTCTCTGTAGTGCAGGACTGTTATTGCTGCCCTTGCAGGTTCACCAAACGCAGCGAGTGAGAGGGAATTGCTGGGCTTGGGAACCAGATCCTACGTGCCTTTCCCATGCACACAAAGATGTACAGACTGAGATCTTTTTTACCTCCTTGCTGAGCCGTTTCTTCTTGTCCAAATATGCTTCCTATAAAAACCCGCTCATACATTTCTAATCATTTTTAAAGGATGGCGTTATTGATTTTTAATAGCTTAGGTATTAAAATTTGTTTTTCGGGGCGATGGAGACATTTTTTTATTCTTAGTGACTCCGTGGATAGCAGCTGTTTTACACGGGCTGGAACAGCTATTCAGTGACCAACTTAATGTCTGAACTTCTCGATGAATTGTTTCAGCAGGTTTGTTTATGATGGTGCATATAGGTTAGACACAGATTTCAGCCTGCTTTCCACAAAATGCTGAAGTTATAGGCAATAAGAGATCTAAAAGGCAACGTCAATGAAAATTAAAATAATAAATAAATAAATAAATAAATAAATAATAAAAAAATGAAAATGAAAATGAAAATGAAAATGAAAATGAAAATAAAAATAAAAATAAAAATAAAAATAAAAATAAAAATAAAAATAAAAATAAAAATAAAAATAAGAATAAAAATAAAAATAAAATAAAAATAAAAATAAAAATAAAAATAAAAATAAAATAAAAATAAAAATAAAAATAAAAATAAAAATAAAAATAAAAAAATAAAAATAAAAAATAAGAATAAAAATAAAAATAAAAATTAAAAATAAAAATATAAAAATAAATAAATAAGTAAATAAATATAAATAAAAAATTAGGAAAAAATAATAAAAATAAAAAAATAAAAATAAAAATAAGAAGAAAACCCACGAGCCGCAAGCCATGCTTTCAAAAGACTAGATTCTAAACTGTGCATGAGGAATGAGCGTGGGCCGGTGTTTCTGCACGGGAATGCTCCCCGGTGTGCTGGCAGGGCGGTGCGGAGCGCGGCTCCCCGGCAGGAGCCGGGCTGGGAGCGGGCAGCGGGAGGCAGAGCCGGAGCCAGCCCCGCTCGGTGCCACCAGGGCCACCCGCAGCCCGATGGCCCTGGAGCCCCAGCAGTGACACGGAGCCGGGCAGGGCTGACACCAGCGGGGACCTCCCAGCTCTCCCTTCCGCTGCATCCAAAGGGAAAAACAACAACAACAAAAAATCCCATCTCCCTGCCCAGGGTCGAACAACTGGCTGCTGCGAGGAGTTCTCAAAAATCTGAGGCTGTCCTTTTGTTAAGGGCTCCACGTTATGCCCATTGGCTCCGAGCATAAAATGAGGTGAGAGCCAGAGACAGCTCATAAAAGTGAAGTCACATATGATAAGGAGAGTATAGATATCATAACCTGCGTGTGGAGGAGAAGGGAACAGGTTATGATCATTGTCTGAGGAGATCTGTTCAAACAGTGTAATAGAAAGCTGCCCCCTTTAAACAAACATTAAACTTTTGCTAGAGGGTTACAATTTACAGTTCCAGCATGATCTTTTGAGGTGCTATGCATACATTTAATATAAAGATGTCTATAAGGTTTCCCAAATGCAAAGGCATATCCTGCACCACAAGCTCTGCAGCTACTTTTTTTTCATCAATAGCTCATGAGTATTCATTGAAAGATATGCTGGTATTCTAACCACACTAAACTTGTGAGGGAATAGCTACAATCATATTAAAATCAACATTTACCTTTGAGTCTTTTTTTGAAAATGACAAAACGTCGTGACTCTTAAAGGAATTTTAATTTATTACGAGAGTTGGGTATATGTTATGTACGCTGCTACCAATTTTTCCACGTAATTAACCCGGTGAAATCTGTTAAGAAAGCAAAGCAAAACTGTGATTTAACAGCCAGGTCCACCATATGAATATGCAAAGGAGACAAGGGAAACTTTACCTCCTCTGCAAAGAGCTGCCCACCCTGACCATCACCCCCAGCCCGCTTCTCCTGCAGCCAGCCCCTGACACCACCACTCATTTTCCATCAATTATCCCAGGATGAAGGTTAGCTGGTCACCTACATTTGCAAAGGAAAATATTCCTTAAAAGGTGAAAGCTTTTCTGCATGTGGAAACATTTTGATTGCTATTAAAGAAATGGCTACTCAAAGCCTAGATATAATGAAAAGATTGGGTGTATTTTTATATACACTGACTGATCTACGTGCCTGAAAACACGTCATCTCCATTGTAATTTATTTTGCAGTTAAAATAATGCACTACTTTTTCTTGCAAGTGATCTCTATTTAATTTCTTACCTGAAAAACAGATTAATTTCCTTCGAAGTTTTTAATAATATACTGTACAAGCCCAAAGGAAAAAAAAAATACACTTAAAAGGGAAAGATAACTGATATGTTGCATACAGACCTTGGATACCAAGTTCTGAAAATTTGGACAGACTTAGATGATCATGCAATATTATAGTCAATAATTCACAATTCATGCATATCTCCTGATGCAAAATTTATTACCATGCCTATTTTTTAATAAAAAGATATGAAGCTAAATGGAGATGGAAGGCCAGTATGGTAAAAGGAATTATGGGAATTGACTGATCCTTCCTTGGCAGTGTTGGCTGAAGAAAAAAAGTGTCATCTACCCCAACTGAAATCCTCAAGCTTAATATCCCACTACTTGGACAAAATTGGCTCAGTATTGTGTTCAAAGCAAATCTCATCCACAAGACCTCATCCCCGTTGTAGAGTGAAGGGGCTGCATAAGGCCCCCATGCAGCTCCCACTTCTAGAGGTGGGGAACGATCCAGGGGAGCAGCCCTGTCCCAGCCTTTGGGTTCAGAACCTCCCCCAGGAGCAAAGCCCAGAGGTCCATGTCCCCCCAGGGAGAAGAGGGAATTGAGGTCTCTCTTCCCTGGCTCTGTGTTTGGGATAATGAAACATAAAAGCCCAATTTAGAAAGCCACCTCCTGATTTTTTGCTTCCTCTATTTTTTTTTTTTTCTCAACTTGCTCAAAATTCTCTAGCCACACAATACAAAATAATTCAATCTTAATTTTGAAGTCATTGTCAGGTGAGCAAAATGCAATTTTTTGGCTCATACCTTCCTTTCAAAAACAGTTCCCTCTAAACAATCCAAGGCTGTCTAGCACACGTTACTGGGCAGCTCTCCTAGTCTTGAACAAAATAATTTGGAAGTGATTTTCAGCCCTGCCTCATAGACACCCAAGCAGCTCCTCCTCCCAGGTGTTAATGTTTCTGCTGTCCAAGTCAGTTTTGACTGCTGTGATGGAGTTTTCTCCCCTTCTTCAGAATACTGTTAGTACAAGAGGAGTCAGCTTTGTCCCTTGTAGCTTCAAGGGATCTCTGAAGGTGACTTACAGCAACAAGTGTGTTCAAGAGGGACACTCATTTGGCAGCACTGTGTCATCAATTACACCAGAAAGTTTTCCCTCGTTTCCTTACATTTTCCCTACCACTCCATGTGCAGCTCACTGCAAAGGACTGTCTTCATGCATTGGATATTCTCTATGTAGTTGCATTGTCCAAATGATTTTTTTACTTGAATGATATAATTCCCCAAAGGAATAAAATAAAAATATACAGTGCCACAGTAATTGACAGAGTCCAGGATTTTGCTGCATTGTCATGTATTATAACTGCATATTTGTATTCTCCCCATGCAGCTTATTCTATATCAGGTTTAAAAAAAAAAATAAAAAATAAAAAATCTGGAAAAAAGAATGCAGGAAAAAATCATGAACATTAACCATTTTCCTGCTTCTTCCTCTTCCCCACAAGCCTGAGGAGACTCAACACCTTGGTAAACACTCAGAGCAAGGCACTGTGTGGTAGCAAGTTCTGGGGGTTCTGGGGAGCTGGCTATGATCTGTGCTAGTCCATATTTTAGCTCAGTGTACCTTGTGACTGACATCTGCTTTAACTTCATACTCAGAATTTGGTTAAACTGAAGCAAACCAAATCCTCATGTGCATTGTTGGTTCTGCCTTTGGTTTGCTTGCTTCTTTGCAGTTTGAACCAAATTAGCATGGACTGGTTATGTTTTATTAGACAGATTTCTGAAGTACATTTTGAGGGATTTGCAGAAATCTTTTAAATTTGAATGCGATATTTGCCACTAAATTCAAGCATTTCCACCAAAGACAGCAGTTAGTTTGTTGGTTTGGGTCTGGATCTCATTCAAATTGGGCATGATTCAAGCTCCTTGTAACAGATGACTCCTTTCTCCTGGACTTCAGCAGCAGGTTTTAGAGCATCTACCCTGGGTCTGAGAACCAAAGTCAGGCTGAATCACAGCTTAAGAGTGACGAGTGTTCTCTAGTGGCTGAGGTGTGGCCATCAAATGCAGTTGTGTGTTTGTACAACATTGGCACTGAAGATCATGACCAGTGTTTTCACACAACACGCTCTCTTTGGACTTCACACAAAGTTGGTCTTCAGTTTTCCCCAGAACCTGTGAGACTCTTTGGTATAAATGCACCAGAGCTGCCTTGGAAAGCCTTGGTCATCTACAAAATAATTGCAAAGTTTCCATTCTTTTATTCTTTCCTTCCTATTTTTTAAAAAACAGAATCTTCAAAATTTTTTCCTTCAGATGAAAAAGCGCTCACACCTGCAAAAACAGAGCTGTTTGTTCACAACCACTTAATGTAAATATACACTAAATTGTTTTAGTTTTGGGGGGGTTTTTTATGTGTATTTCTCAGAAACCATCAGGAAGCCTAAAGACTGACATTTACCTGCAAACAAATCCACCAGGAGTGTGTAACATTGCAAAACTGCCTTTGGGACAGGCGGAGGATGGCTGCCATCCCCAACCCCATCCTCTCCTCAGCTCCCTGCTCGAAACAGCTGCTGCCTGATGTGCCCATTGCTTTGGGGAGGTTTGACTTGAGTGCTCAAAGCTGGACTCAGGGGTCTGACCTCGTGTGGGCCACGGAACAGCCATGGCAGGGGCACAGCTCAGCCCAGCAGCACAGAAACAAACATCTCCATCAGCACATGAGCTGCCCTGTGGGTCAGGTAGTCCAGCAGTAGCCTCTTCCCCTAATTGTTTGCCCTCTGTAATTAATTAAAGAGCTGGCAAGTAAACCCTGCACTCCCAAGTTTTCAATGCATTCAGTATCCAGAGCTGGCAACTCTTCTCCAGCAGCTCTCTAATAAATTCCATCCACAGGAGTTTTGTGCACAACTTCTGTGTTTCTGTGTTTCGGGCTCAGCTCAGGCTGTGCTCACAACACAATTTCCAGCTGCTCAGCTCTGGTTTGTGCAAGGAGCAAAAAGCATTTAAGCTTCAGCAGCAGTTTATAAATAGTCACATGGTAAACAGTGGGTTGTGCTGGGTACAAGAAAATTCAGCGGAGGCGTCACCGCAGAGAATATTATTGCTTATTAGAGCTAAAAGGGGCCTGAGGAGTGTGTTCCCAGCGTGGCAGCTTTCTGCAGATCTGTACCCTCCTGCACAGGCATGGTGCATCTCCCTGCTGGGCTGCCCAGCAGTGCTGCCATGGGGCGTGGGGTGAGGAGGAAAACCCACATGGCAGGGGCAGGGCAGCGTGCCTGCCGAGCAGAGCATCCCACACCTGCCACAGCCCGGGGCCGGAGCCTCACTGCTGCACCTGAGGAGCAAATCCTGCCACTGCTGGACGTTTCCTTCCTCCACAGCACCAACTGTGTAAAGGACGCTGCATTTAGCCCACAAAAATCTCCTTTTTTTTCTTTTTTTTTTTTCTTTGCACAGGCCAGCAAACAGCCATCATCTGGGAACAATGAGAGCTGTCAGGACGGGGGAAGGGAGCTGGCCAAACTGCAAGCACAGGCTTGAGAGCTGAAGAAAAAAAAAAAAAAACCCAAAAAAACACTCCTCAGGAAAATTTTGCCCTGAAAAACCCAAACTTCATTAGCTGAGAATGATTGAGATGTGCCCTGTGCCCAGAGAGCAGCATAGCAGGGATAGGTGACCTATTTTCCCTGGAGAGGAGGGAGAGGTTGCTCTCTATCGATCCCACCCTTCCTCTATCAGTTTATATATTAGCTCCTATGGCCTGTGGAAGAAGCAGCCAGTAATGGAGTGTATCATTCACAATGAATAAATCATCTGACTAATTTAGCTTGTTTTTCTTCTCATGGTTCTTCCATGGGCAGATCACAATTTCCCTAAAGTTATTCATTATTATTACTATATAACTTCTCATTTGGGGATGTTCTTTTCCTTCTACATTTTTATCTCCTACAAGTTAGCAAAAATCTATCAGCTCAGTTATGACTGGACAGATGAGTTTCATGAGGCTGTTCCTGGCCCCACACTGAATGAGCTCTGTGTGGCTGTTGTGGGTATTTGCATCAATAAACAGAGAGAAAACTTTCATTCTATAAACTGCTGAGTCCACAGTTCAGTTTCTACAGATGCACACGTCCCTCAGGACTGAGTCTCCCAACATCTCTGTAACACAAACATCCTCAGTACCAGCACAATTGCAAGAAAAGTTATGTGTATTTACACAAAGAATTTCTAAATCAATTTCTATCATATTCTGGCTAGAAACCAGAATATGACAATGAACAGCATATGTGGGGTGATATCACCTAGAAGATCACTTGGCTTTGTCTCTTGCTAAAATGATGGCAAAAAAAATGGAGAAAGCTGCAGTGCTGGATTCAGATGAGATCTGTGGGGTTCAGATGAGGTCTGTGGGATTCAGGCTCCATGGTCAGAATCTGAATGGTTTTGGAGAGCCTGGTGTGTGCTCCAGCTCCTGATGGCACAATGGAGTGTGCAGAAGGAGAGGAAGCCATGGGGCTGAGGACTGTGATGGGAGGTCTGGGAAGGTTTTCTTGCTCTGTAAATGTATTTTCCCACTGCAGGGCAAACCAATGGAGCAAACCCCTGATGGCTTCAGGCCTAAGTACATGCCCATATTTCTTCCAACTTGTGTGTGTGTGTGTATGTTTATGTTTCTTTTGCTTGCTCTACATGAGAGCACCTCACCCTTTCATGAGGACCTGATGTAAACAAAAGAACAAACCAGAAAACCAACAGGCAGCAAACGGCGCCCAGGCTGAGGCACCACCTGCAGCACAAAAACACCAGGCAGCCCACACACCTCCTCTCACCCACCACATCAATGGGGAGGCTCGGTGGCAGCGCCGTGCTCTGGCTCTTGGCAAGCACCAACACCCAGGTGCCAGCCAGAGAGAATTCCTGACTCCATAGAAAACAGGGAAAAGCTCCCATTCTTGCGCTGCAGGAGCTCCAGCTCCAGTGTTTCATGAGCAGTCTCTGCAAGAATTAAGGAAAGAAAGAGTCCAGTCATGCCAGATCTCAAGCTAAGCAGTATTGATGAGTGAAATTTTGCACACAAGCTAATTGCAAACTGATGCAAGATGCAATTGAGTGATGTGATGTGTGTCTGTGTGAAAGCTGCCCAAGGCTTGCCCGCGTGCCCCCTGCACAGCCCCTGCTCCCTGAACAAGTGCAGCCCCTCCTAAAAGCTCTCTGTTTCCTCACCAGACTGGGCTCAGTCTAATCACTGTGAGAAATGGCAGCAAGAGCCAAACTGGCCAGAAGCTGGGCTCCTCCTGCCGAGTTCTGGGCAGGTGGCCCATGGCCAGGTCATAATAAAAGCACACATGATGCTTCTTTCTCTCTCCTCAAACTACCAATAAATTAAGTGTCCAGTGTAGTCACTTGACCAAGAGGTTTAATATTATTACAGCAAGGCCATGTAGTCTTCTGGGGAGTCCCTTTCTTCCATACCCTCATCCAAGTCTGTAAACCGAGCCGACAGCTGACATTTCCTATCTGAGTGCAAGTCAGAGCTCAAAGATGAAACTTGGATGGAAGCAAAAGTGAATGTAGCTCTAAAGAAAGGCAGAAAAGGAGATTAAAAGCTATGCTAATTTACACTACTAATTGCAGCAGTTCCTGTAGCTGTGACACCTCCTGTGTGACCAGCGCTGCCCCAGCTGCAGAACTGATTTATCTCTGTGCACCTGAGTGTGAAAATGGAGATGTTTTGGGACAATGGCAAGGTGTTTTTCCTGGGCTGAAATGAGGGGGCTTTTCCCCTTGATTATAGCCTAGACTGAAAGAAAAAATAAATTTCTCATTCCAGAAGTAAATCATAAATATATGTGTGTCTATGTGTCCATATATGTACATACATACATACACACATACACACATATATACATGTATATATATACACATACACACACATATATATGTGTGTATATATATATATATATATAGTGAATCCCAAATCTCTTTCTGGCTTTTTAGTTAGACATTTTTTTAATTTCCAACTGTCTTGTGTAAACAAGTTGTAATGGCAAACCCAAAAAATTCCAGAGGTCAAACCCCATTCCTGACTCAGTCTTTTCTTACATCATTTGACCAAACTGTACACCTGGTTTCTCCTTTTCTCCTCCAGTTTCAATCACTTGCAATGCTCTATTTAGCCACCCTATATCTTTTCCTGTTCAAATGTTGTTAAAGGGTTTTTTCCTACTAAGTTCATGCACATTAACTATTTTCCCCATTCCAGCTTAACTTTTTCCTGGGTTGCTTCTGGGAAACATCCCGTTACAGTAGGATAAATGACAAACACAGTGTGCAGGACCAGATGTGTGCCTTCAACACCAAGGGGATGGATGAGCCATGAACAAGCCACCACTGCAGCACAGCAGCAGGCCACAGGAATAGCCCAGCTACATGCTTTCATTCCTCAGTAAGTACTAGGTTACCAAAAGCAGCTCAGCCTCCAAAGAAGATTTAAGATGAGCACAGTGCTCCACATGACTTACAGCTTGGTTCTCTGTTTTCTCAGAGCACCCTCAGGAAACAAAAGGGAGGGGAAAGTCCTAAAGATTCTCAATTAAAATATATTTTTAAGAGTTTTTTCATGACACTTTAGTTTTTTATTCTGGAATATGCAGCTGAAAACTGCAACACAACTGCTTAGCCATGTCTAATTCAGTAGTACATTAGACAGACTTTCAGTCTAATACTCTTGAATCTATGGTAAATACTCAAACATTCCAGTCAACCAGACTGATAAAAACAATTTAACGGGGCTATTGGCAAGAGTGGTCTCAGATTTGCTGAAAATCATGTCTATGTTCACGCATTCAAACCAGCAGACTTTCACTTACCAGACTGATTGACTGGTGAAAAATCTTAATGTGAAATAAAGCTACTGGCACACACTGAGGCTGTGAGACTATTCCTGGCTGGCTCTTGTAGGGGCAAAGAGCACCTGAAAAGTCTGAAGATGTTTTCAAGTGCTCTAGGAAGTTTTTCTTATTACATAATTGAAAAAAAAAAGGGTCAGTCACAGTTACAAGATGAATGCTTCAAAGCATCTTTGGCAGTTTTTTTAAGATAAAAAATAAGCTCATATTTTAGGGTGCTTTGTGGAGGAAATAAAGTGCTGAGTTATTTGGCTGGAATTTAGTGAAAGTCAAAGAAAAACCTAATGCTGCAGTCAGTTTTTTAAAAGTTATATTGCAATGCTTAGGTCCAGATAATCACAAAATCTGAGCCATTTGGGGTTAGGAGGGACTGCTGGCCTTTTCTCTGATCTGTTCATAACCCTTCCTATGTTTTTTCCCTTTGTATATCCTTTTGGCAATAAAGAGAGAACTTTTGTCCTGTGTTGCATAGACAGAAGTGATGTTTTTGGTAATACTATTTTGATGCAGGTGACATGAAATTATTAGAGCAAAAGATGATGAAGTAGTGAGCTTCATGCAAGGAATACAAAATTTCATAAAATAACTGCACAAAGACCCAGTCATGAGGGTTACTCCCAAGTAATATCTACACATTTGGTAAAATTATAAATCATGGAGTTATTCACAATACCCTGTTCTTACAAAAACTCTTCAATATTAACACAACTCTGGCATTAACTTTCTTAGCAAAATTAGGACCATGGAATATATAGCTCATTACCCCTGGAAGCCATTCCTATCACTCCTAGTTAGATGTATTTTGAGAAAATCTAACTGATCCTGACCTCAGCACTGTTGTCTGTACTGGGTTTCTAACTTCTGCACTAGTGTGAAAACTTTATCAAGATGGCCAGAGTTCCACACCTACTGAAGGAAATTAAATTAGCCAGTTTACCATTAACATATATTCAGAATGTACAGGATATTCAGTAGTCTATACTAACCAGGTACTTATCTCAAAGCTGGCTGTAATACAATATGTCAGAAAATTGCTTTTTGAGTTCAGAGAGAGGACACATTTCACTGCAAATGTCCAGAGATTCAATTTATGGTTTTGCATGACTAACTCAGACAAATTAAGGGATTAAAATATAGATATTTTGGTAGCTATAAACTGGAAGCAAACTGCAAGTGCGGCCAAAGATATCATGAAATCCTCCTGGTGGCCAAAAGTCCTCTGTGGCTTGGGTCACCTCCACACCCACTTACACTAGCAGGCATTTCACTGGCTGCTCTTCTGTTTATTTGCATCCACAAATCTCACCATGATGGTGAATGTAGGCATGAGAGGAGTCATAGCTGTGCACAAAAGATTAGTTTAGTTTGAAACCTGGTTTTACATGTGGGACAAAAATGAAGCTGTGCTCGTGAAATGGTCTAGAAGTTTTTGCATATTTGCAGTCTCACTGTCTTGAACTGATGTTGTCCAAACCTTAATACATATTGTTCTTATCAAAATAAAGGCTGCTAAATGCTAGATAACAGAGATACATGCTATCCTCAGTATTTCAGACATGATAGAGTGAAAAATGTTTGCCTTAGAGAAATTATTATCTGTGCTTGATATCCTCTAGCATATCTTGCCCCATGATTTTCTTCATTCCCATGTGTCCCAGTGAAAGTTTTCAGCTTGGGGGACTTGAGTCCCACACATCTTTTGCCTCTCCAAATCACGTGGCCAGTAGCAGATGGACTCCCATGGGACATCCTGAGGACTGGCACACTCTTTCCTTCCAGGTCAGCAAATAATCCTGGAGATCTGCATCTACAACTCCTACTTCTGCCAGGGAGCAAGGCAGACTGAACATGATCAAGGGAATTTATGCTTCAGCAGGTTCTCCTGCCCTGCCATGCCCTACCAGACAAAAACCACAGACAGCAGCAGCCCACAGAGCAGCCCTTGGCCAGACATCACTCACATCACTCTAACTACAGCATGGCCACTTCAGCCATCACCTCTCCATGTGAGGTCATAAAAGCTCAGGTAAAGTGTCTGAGGGTTTTGTAAGGTGAGGTCTTTCCACTGCTGAGACTCCTGCTTAGTCTGAATATTTTTTATGCCAGCATGATTTCCTGGTAGCTTCATGTTTGGGATGGCTTCTGCTTTTGCAAAGGTAAAGATGATATTCCCAGCTGATTGTTACCAAAATAATTCAACAGCAGAGGTATTCATCAGACTTTTACTTTCCCTCTGGCCATTGAGCTTTATGGTGGTTTCACAGCAACCTCAGAGATCCCACCACAGGTTTCATCTTCCTTTTGCAAAGCACATCTTGGGGCAAGTGAATAGGCTTAGGGAGTGACTGCACACCACCTCCTTTGTGGCCTATTAATACAGATCAGGACTATTTCTTTGATCTGCTTTATCTTCTAGCAACCAGATGTAGGCTCCAAAACAATAAAAAAATGAGCATCATCAAATTTATTCACTTGGCCCTGCAGTGTTGACTTTGTGCAAATCTTTGAATTGCCCACAGTTCCTGAGTCTGACAAAAGATTCAGTTCTGAGAAAAAGGCTTTCTCTGTTCTCACTTCACTCTTCATCATTTGTAATTATGTTTTTGTTGTCTGTAAATTTTGAAGACCCAAACTTTTTTTCCAGTTGACATGGATGTTTTCTTATGCCTTTCTCTGCTAATTCTATGTAAGGATATGACCTATTCTGGTATCCACTTAGATATCTCTCAAGAAATTGTCTTAGGCAATGAAATTAGTGACCTTAATTAGGCCATCTAGTTTGGAAGGCATTAGTGACATTGGAACAGGATGTTTCTGTCTGATTACATTTGTTAGACCAATTTAGGAAGCAAAAGCAATGTGAAATCACGCTCTCCACTGGTGGAAGGGAACCAAGGAGTGGGGAAGCAGCTCTGTTTGCCTGATAACATTTCCACTGCTGGTCACTCTGGTCACACCAGCAGCGAGTGGTTCTGCTCTGCAGAGAAACAGCTGGGATGGCTGTGGAGATGCTTAGTTGATACAGGACTTTGGGGAATCTGTCAGCACATGGAAAGCCTCTGGTAATATCTCTTCCTTCAACTTGTTTGCTGCAAATGAACCAGCTGCTTTGTTCTTCCTTTCCACTGGCATTGCAAGATCAGATATACTGTACCTGGGCTGGCACCTTCCCCAGTGTATTATTTTGGATTTCTCAATAGCATTGTAAGGTTTTTGATGTTTCTGATAGTGTTGTAATTTTGCTAGACACAAAGGCTTCTCCCTCCATCTTATCACACACACCCACACCCTCTTTTTCTGTGTTTTTTTGTGTCTCTATGGTTTTTAATGCCAAGGAAAACCAGCACACTCTCTGCAGCAATGGCATGGACTCCAGATGATATCTTTAATGCTTCAGCCATGGGCTCCTCTTTAAACCCTGATTTAGCCAAGCTTTTTCCTAATTTGAATAAACATCCACTACCTTGTTGTAAAACAGCTCAGCTTCCTTATTTGTGAACTGTCCTTAATGTCATCAAATTTGTGCAAACACGCAGTTACAAATTACTCCATCCTCCCTGCTCACTATTTACTCTCTCAGCCAAGAGATCTCTCCTAAACACATTTTTGGTGATTTCAGTCTGCATGGCACAGCATCCATGATGATGAACTGCTCACAGCACAGCCAGCCCCTGGGCTCACACCCCACCCAGCCCTGTGTGGCAAGGGATGGAGCTACACAGGCATCCCCTCCTGCTGGCCTCGGGGAATGGTTCACCAGGAGGAGACAGGGACCCTCTTTGCTGTGCCATCCACGTGTCCAGCACAGGTGAATTTCCTCATACAGCCTAAGAATGTGCAAAGAAAGAACAGAGTTGGCAGTCTGTGACTTCCCAGCTGCTGCTTCCCCACCTGCCCATCTCCTTGCTGACACCCCCCACAGCTGGACAAACCCAACAGCAGCACAGCTGGTGGTCACTGTCCAGCCACTCACAGTGGTCACTTCCTGGTCACTCACAGTGTCAGGCACAACAGCACATGTCTGCAGCATGGTGCCCAAACTGCCCAGAGGATCTGGGGAGGAGAAGTCAAGGTGTTCTGCACCCCTGTATCATTTTTCTAGGCCAAATGCAACAAGCTGGCACATTCTTGATGAGAAAACCTCTGCTCAGATTGCATTCATGTAAATAAGGCTAAAAACACATTTTCAGGTCAGACCATACACAGGGGAGTAAGAAAAGAAATCCAGGGGTTTTTTTTTTACTGTAAATACACCTAGAAGATAAAAGCCAGGCATCATTTGCTTAAAGAGGGCAGAAGGACCACCCTACATATTATTGTACTAGGAAAGCTCACAATTGCTTTTAAATTCCTAAACAACCTGGCACAGTTTATTTTGAGAACTGAAAGCTCGGCTACCCAGAGATCACTCTTCTCCTTTCTCTAAGAGGATTTCTGAAAAAAAAAAAAAACCCTTGCCAAAAGCAGCTGTCGGCTAATGTAACACACAGCACCACTGTAAGAATGAATCCATGAGCCCTGGCAACACCTCAGTCCTTGTCAGGACCCATGAATGAAACTGTCCCAGGGAATCTGCAGAGCAAGGCTGCATATTTAGGAAGCTCAAAAGGGAGTCAAAACAAAACAGAGTGCAGCAGGAAAAGCAGCACAGACATGTCAAAGGGCTGCCCACATGGCTCAACCAGAGGCCAACCTAAAAAACACTGCCACACAATTCCTTGTGAAGCTCACAAAGGAGCCAGATGCTCCTGTCAAAATTATACCTTCCACAAATCTACATGGGAAACCTGCCACCATCCTGCCTAAAAGAAGGAGAATTGATACCATTTTCTTGACTAAAATAGTATATTTTCAGTGAATTAGCTGAAGAAAGAGCAGGAGCTGTTTGCTTTGGACAAGTATATTTCCAAGCATGTCATCCCCACAAAAGATCTTTCTTTCTCTCTACTTTCATGCGACCCTGAAAGCAAATATCTGATGGATATGATCTGGCTAGCTCCACATCTTCAAACAAGAGCAGGGAGCTGGTGGCAAGTGGGATTCTTCCGTTGCTCTGAGCTAATAGATATTAGGAAGAAAAATGCAGTTCTTGTCTTGGCTGGCTTTGAGATGTACTTAACATTTCATTCACAACATGCTGCTTGTATCCACAAAGCTCGACAAGGCAGTGAATATCATTGGCCTGTTTCAGAGGCAAGAGGAAAACGCC